>NC_090793.1:8046875-8402500 GCF_040054535.1 Antennarius striatus | reverse complement strand
GTTTCGACATATTTCTCAATATTTTCTGAACATTTTAACAAAAACAAATCTTGAAGTCTATGGTTTAATAATTCTTAATGTGAAACAATTCTATATTTAAATCCCAATATTATTTTTACAGGTTTAAAGATAATAATGAAAACACAGGTGCTTAATCACAAAATGGTATGTACAGTGTTTTGATAAAAAATTTGGGAGTGTTCTGTTGGAACATTTCACAAAAACTAACATGAAAATATTTTATAAGCACTTTAGTTTTATGGGACATAGGCTCACGTACTGAAACTGAGATGAAAGATTGAAGGGTTGAACACTGATGGAAACTATTACAATGTAATACTAATACTAACACTTATACTAACACTAACATTAATACTATTAATACTAATAATAATACTACTGATAAGTTAATGATAATGATAGTTATCATTACAAATTATAAGGTTCAAAAGAGTCTGATAAAAGCTGGATAACAGGTGTAACATGGTCTGACTCAAACACCTACAAAAATAATGTTCATAAAAATATTTTTTATAATCTTTCTTGTAATTTCAAAAGGCAGAACACTGTATTTGATGGATTATATTAATGAAATAAAAACTAAATCAGTTTAATATTTTATTCTTTCAGTGTTTAGAGGTAGGAATAGGCAGCATATTATTATTTAATACTCATCAAATCATTCATGTGGAATTTCAAAAAGTTAAATTTCCAATAATTACAGAATTTTGGGTTACACATGTTAGCATCTAAAATCTAACAGCAAAAACTGAAGCACACTTTTGTCACGCATCAGACACTGTACTGAAGAGTAAAAAAAATTTTAAGGAGTACATTTCTTTTATTTCATTTTAATTTGATGTCTGAAATTATATAATTTGTTAATAATAAATGAGGTGTCTGAATTTCTACGTAATCTTTTAATTGATTTAATTTCTGGATCATATCACACATATTTTCATACAGTAGTTTATTCTTTAAATACTTTTATGTTCATTTATGACTTCTCATTAACTGAACTTTGTTTCCTGGATTTATGTGAAACTCGATATTGACTTGTCACACAGTCATAAAGGATGTAAAGATTATTTCTTCTTAACTACAAACTGATAAATTTTGTCTGTGATTATGTCTTAAAACATTGGAACATTTTGAACATTTTATCAAATTCAACAAGTAGACGTCAATTCTTCACTAAACGATGTTTTGATTTTATTTTTATCATCACAACTGTGTTTGAAATAAATGTCACAAGAATAAGTTAGAACAATCTGAGGAAGGGAGATACAGAAAACTTTCACTTCTTATGAACTTCCTCTTATGAACTGTTTCATTTTACAGACTGACAGTAAGTCTGGCCTAAATGACAAGAATTGATCAAATAATTTATGACATGAAAACACATGGTTGTGTGTTTCGAACAGACATTTGTGCTAATTCTTTTCAGAATAATATTTCTGAATGGTGTTTGAAATCTTCAAGAAATAAAAAGGTTGATGTGGAATTTACTTTTCTTTTGTGAAATTTAAAAATGTCACGGCCTTTGTCACAACTGTAAATACACACTTTCACACAAGACAACATGAAGACAATGTGTTCGAATTGTCCACGTGAAGAAAACAGGTAAATGACATCATGGAAAAAAAAAACATTTTTATAAACAAATTTCAGCAATTATAGCGAAAATGTCATTCAATTAAGAAAAGGAAATTGAATTAAAATTTAAAATGTTATAAAGACATTTTATAACAACTTACCCCAGATTCCAAACCAACACGGTAATGGTATTTTTCATGAGCATCAGAGGAAACATAACGAAGCTAAAGTTTTTCTGAGCAAAAGCAGGAAACGGGGGAAAACTTACCGCTTCAGGCTCGTGCGGAGAACCTGGTAGTTCCTCCTCTGCCGCGTGAGTGAAAGAGGGGAGCGCGAGCCTCAGCCCTCGTGCCTTAATTTGAAGCAGGCTGGGTTTTATGCAAATCAGGGTTGACACCGACCTGTGCGCCGTGATTGGAGGAGGGCACCCTCGAGCCTGCGTTCCCACGAGCCGCATTCCTGCGGTCAAGTTCAAGCTCAAAGCGCGAGCCGGTATTACTATGCGAGGCGTGCCGCGTGGCTAATTCCAAAAAAGGCGCGCCCTCCCCGGCGTGGGAGAGTTCGTCACCTCGTGTTGAACAGCAGCAGCAGATAGATAGATAAACTCTACGCGGGGCTGCATGCAGCACTTTGAACTGAAGGCCAGAAAATGTCTGCTGCTGTCGCCTCCAGTAAAAGAGAAGAACATGAATAAGTTTTATTTTTAATTTTAAAGTTGTGGCATGAAACAAAAAAATAATATTATGACTACCTAAGATTATAATTTCCTGAATGATGGAGAAGAAACAGGCGCATCTAACGCATTCTGATATAATATCCACGTATGACTTTGAAGGCAGCACCAACAATACGTACAAAGCAATATTTGATCTACAGCAATGAAAGAAAGAGAATAAAAATCAAGAATAAAATAGTTAAAAGGTTTTCTTTTGTTGTTTACACTTAGAGAGATGAAAGTAATATTATTATAGAACTGGATTTATTATTGTTGGGATTTTAATAAACAAGAAAATTCCTCCAAGCATTTTTAGACTGAGGAACATGGAGAAGCAGTAATTGTGGAGTTAATTACCCTTTAAGGAAAGTACTGTATAGTAAAGATATGCTGACAACGTTCAGCAGTTTGTGTAGAAATACAAAATAAAACTTCGCCTACACCACATTGCACTTTTTTGTTAAGTTTCTTGATGTATAGTAAAATATAATGTTTGTGAGAATTTCTTATGAGCAGCACATCTTTAGTTCTTTACTGAAATCTATTAGATGTATGAGTCTATACTTAGTGTGTAAATCCTGTCAGTCTTTTAAAACCAGCCAGTACGTAATCATCAGGATAACGATAATACTTTTTTATTATAATATCCTTTATTTGACTTATTTTTGTGACAAAACATTTTCTTCCCATGATGCTTTGCAGGGCAAGCTTACAACAGTGTTCTCTGTAATTGTGTTATCTGTCATTGTTTGACATTAATACTGCTAATATGAATACTGTTCAGATTTCACAATAGATTTAACATTTTATTACTTTTATATTTGTATTTTGCATATTCTGGACAGATTTGCATATTTTAAAACTCTTAATCAAAAAAGACTAAGTGATTTTATCAATCAGTGATTGTTAATTGTTATATGAAGGAGTATAAGGAGCAGCCTCTTAGGATAAAGCGCGGATATGTTTTGTTTTGTATCATGAAACACAACTTTGATATTTATATTTGAGATAAGATATTACCACTTTTCATTTTAGAGGCCATCCTCTACAGAATTATAGAGTATACCATCTACATTATTGACTTTAATTCACACACACACTGGAACATTTTGCTTACCTTTGGAACCTTACCTTCCATTCACATTATCTTTGTGTTTAAACTTGCATTCAAGTCAAACTGTGTCTGCTAAAGGCTGTGAGCAGGACGTCAGTGTGAATCTGGTGTCACAGGCAAGAGATTCCCACATGTATGACACGTAAATGGGATTTGTCTAGCCAGAGTATAATTGGCCAGTTGAGTCCCAGACATCTCTGTCCCGCCTCCCCATGCTCCTGCATTTGAGGACCCATAAAACGGTGTCTGGGCCGCTGATCCCACGACCCCTGAGGGAATAAATCTCTCAGTCATGATTTGGATGGTTAAGTTGATTGTGAAGCAGAAAGTTTTTTACTCCTCTAAGCTTCTGTTTTCATCTTTGAAATGTACTTTCCTTATATGAGGTTCATCATTTATCGCGATTAAACAGTTTGAACAAAGGAACATCCACGGCTGTCGCTTAAATCCGTATGCAGCTCGTACAAAATGAAACTACCAACCAAACCTCTGAACCAACATGAAACTCAACTGTTGTTCTACATTTACAAGCCCATAGACCTTTTCTCAGGCTTTTTTTTACAGACCTCTGCAGTTTGGCTTTAAAGCTTGAACAACCTAATAAAACATTTTACACACCAGTCATGGTGGTCCAACAAAAAAGTAACAGATTGATCCGTGTGGACGGAAGCAACTTGTTATGTAATGAGGCCAGAGAGGGCTGGCCAGGTCAGAGGTGAGACGACCCCCCCGACCCGCCTGAGCCGGGGAGTGTGCCGGTGACCACAGCGCTGTTGATGAACTCGTGGACAGTGCATTTGGTGACCTTTGGTGTCACTCGCTGGACAACAGATGGATGCGTCTTTAACCCACTCAACCCTGATCAGTTGACCTGTGGAGGTGGGACACACCAGGGACACACCAGGGATAATGTCACCTCAGCAGATCTGAGTTCAGAAAACCAGAAGGACTATGAAACAACAAGCTCATGTCAAACTAACTGGTTTAAAACTATGATGACGCTCATGGGTGTGTATTTAATAAACGACAGTTAATAAACACACCGAGTATGAGTGGTTGTTTGTCCTTCGTGTGGCTCCGCTGTGTATTGGCATGCTTGGAGTGTCCCACCCCTCGTCCATAAGTTAGCTGAGATAAGCTCCAGCAATCCCCCGTGACCTGAAAAAGTGGAAGAAGCAGTCAGGAAAAATAAGTATAATGATAAATAAGTAGTCATGGTCCCAGTATCCTGATTTCACTCCCACTCAATCCACTCATTTCTATCACCGGTGTTGCTTCAGTCTCCTGTTTCCGCCTCCAATCAGGCTCCGCCTACTTCATCTCTGCTCAGACCTCAGTTTGGTGCCAGACTGTCATCGACTTTAACTTTCTTTCCCTTCCTTGTGATTTTCCTTGTTTATCCTTTCCCTTGCCTGGTCTTCTCACAATATCCTGTTGTCAGAAAATTTTGTTGAATTAAACTATGAATTTAGACTTCTCCTCTGATGCTCTGCATGTGGGTCCTAACCACACCCATGACATAATAAATGAATGAATGAATGAATGAATGAATGAATGAATGAATGAATGAATGAACGAACAAACAAACAAACAAACAAATAAATAAGATTTGGTTTTCACACAGCTTCCGGGGCTTCATACCGTTATAGCTGTACTGAATACTCTTTGGCTTCCTTACTCATGACCACATGTTAGTTTATTACATGGTATTATTAATAGTACATTATCTGATCATCAATGATACACAAAGAGGTAAAAAAAAGTAAATGAACATATCCCCATAAATTTTTTTGAAGTGGTGTGTGTGTGTGTGTGTGTGTGTGTGTGTGTGTGCGTTTGTTAAAAACATTGGCGGGTGTGTTGATTCATGTCCAAACATCTGACGGCATTCAGATAGAGACTTCCTGTCCTGCGTGGCCCCTCCGTGTCTTTGGTTTGGCCCTTGAGAGAAGGGGACATAATCTGATCCTCAGCCAACCGTGTAAACCAGACACCCAGTCAGTGTGTGTGTCAGCTGGAACACGGCCTTCACACGGGCTGCGTGGTGTAACGCTGATTTAACACATGTGCTAATGAATTTCCATCAGCTTCTTTCACACATTTCCTCTTGGTGGAGATAACAACTGTTTTCTATATTCTTCTCTTGGTGCTGGTTAGCCTTCAGCTGCCCACCGGTGTCTGTGGGCAGACACCGGTGGGCAGATATTACCCACCCCCTACCCACCACAGACACACACACACATACACACACACACACACACACACACACACACACTGCTGGCCTATCATTTTTCACCCAGCCTGTGGCCTCTGACAGGTCCGGCTGCGGGTTCGCCTCCACGTGAGGCAGACGAGGACGACTGACACCTCTGTATAGCAGCGTTAATTATGGGCGTCTGCTTGCATGCCCCAGTTTGGGGGCCTTCCAGGGTCCATGGCTGTTGCCATAGGGACGAAGGAGGACCGTTGGTGGTTTGGGGTGCAGACAGAGACCTCGTTATTCTCCTGAGGAGTGGCCAGACATGACCCCCCATGACTCGCCCCTTTTGATTTGGGTGGGAAACAGCAAGCAGCCAGCCAGGAGAGGGACAGATCATTTCAGACTCATTGTGCAGACATGGGTGGAGATCCTGCAAGACTGAAGATCAAATTTAAACGCTGATACAAGAACATGCTGTCCAGGCTCTGGACCCTGTTTCATGTGTCCCAAACATTAATGCAGGACTGTATAAAAAACAAACAAAACCAAAACCAAAAAAACCTTTTGTTAAATTTCTTAAATTAAGAAGGAAATTATATTTACATAAATGCAAACAAATGACAAGGTAAGATAATTATAAATAGTTAATAAGTTACGCACACACACGCACACACACACACACACACACACACACACACACACACACACACACACACACACACACACACACACACACACACGTGCGCGCTCGCTTGCTTTATTCCCACTTTGCATATATTAGCCAGTGTCTGTGTTGTGAAATGCATTGTTGTGTTTTCCCACACCTCCCCATTTGATGTCTCTTTTGTCAGCATGAATAAAAGGGGATTGATGGGAGGGGGGGCTACTGCTCCTTCTGATGGGGAGCTCTTAACACTGAGGCAGCTGCAGGGCCAGCAGGCGACACCTGATGGACAAAATGTGAACAGCACAAAAATTTTGGTGTGAGAAGATTTAAACGTGGATTAAATTATAATGATTTGTGCTAAAGCTCAGAAAGATGAAAAAAGAAAAGAAAATAATCCTTCTGTCTTCTTTGCATTTCGGATTTTCTCTTCAGGGGTCGCCACAATCAATTGCCTCCATCTAACCCTGTCTACTGCATCCTCTTCTCTCACACCAACTACCTTCATGTCCTCTTTCACTACATCCATAAACCTCCTCTTTGGTCTTCACACATCACACC
The DNA here is from genome assembly GCF_040054535.1 of Antennarius striatus. Classification (NCBI taxonomy): domain Eukaryota; kingdom Metazoa; phylum Chordata; class Actinopteri; order Lophiiformes; family Antennariidae; genus Antennarius; species Antennarius striatus. The sequence continues at coordinate 8,395,650 of NC_090793.1, read as the reverse complement.
TGACACTTTTCTCCACTGGTTCCATCCTGCCTGTACACGCTTCTTCACCTCTTTTCCACACTCTCCATTGCTCTGGACTGTTGACCCTAAGTACTTAAAATCCTCCACCTTCTTGATCTCTTCTCCCTCTAACCTCTCTCTTCCACTTGGGTCCCTCTCATTCACACACATGTACTCTGTCTTACTGCGGCTAACCTTCATTCCTCTCCTTTCCAGGACAAACCTCCACCTCTCTAGCTTCTCCTCCACCTGTTCCCTGCTCTCACTACAGATCACAATGTCATCTGCAAACATCATAGTCCATGGAGATTCCTGTCTAACCTCGTCTGTCAGCCTGTCCATCACCATAGCGAACAAGAAGGGGCTCAGAGCTGATCCCTGATGCAGTCCCACCTCCACCTTGAACTCCTGTCACACCTACAGCACACCTCACCACTGTCTTACAGTCCTCATACATGTCCTGCACCGATCTAACATACTTCTCTGCCGCTCCAGACTTCCTCATACAATACCAGTTACTCTCTGGACACCCTGTCATCAGCTTTCTCCAGATCTACAAAAACGCAATGCAGCTCCCTCTGGCCTTCTCTGTACTTCTCTATCAACATCCTCAAAGCAAATACTGCCTCTGTAGTACTCTTTTTTGACATGAAACCATACTGCTGCTCACAAATGTTCACTTCTGCCCTTAGTCTAGCTTCCACTACTCTCTCCCATAACTTCATTGTATTGCTCATCAGCTTTATTCCTCTGTAGTTGCCACAACTCTGCACATCTCCCTTGTTCTTAAGAATTGGCACCGGCACACTTCTCCTCCATTCCTCAGGCATCTTCTCACTATCTAAGATCCTGTTGAACAACCCAGTCAGAAACTCTACTGCCACCTCTCCTAGACACTTCCATACCTCTACAGGTATATCATCAGGACCGAGTGCCTTAGCACTCTTCATCCTTTTCAACGCCCTCCTCACTTCACCCTGACTAATCTTTGCTGCTTCCTGGTCCACAACAGTCACCTCTTCTAGTCTTTGTTCTCTCTCATTTTCCTCGTGCATCAATTCTTCAAAGTACTCTTTTCATCTTCCCATCACACTCCTGGTACCTGTCAATAGACTTCCATCCCTATCCTTAATCACCCTAACCTGCTGCACGTCTTTCCCATCTGTGTCTCTGTCTTGCCAACCTGTATAGATAAGTCTAGTCTCTCCCTCCTTATTGTCCAACCTAGCATACAAGTCATCATAAGACCTCTACTCTCACCTTACACTGCATCTCCCTGTATTCCTGTCTACTCTCCTCAGTCCTCTCAGTGTCCCACTTCTTCTTAGCTAACCTCTTTCTCTGTATACACTCCTGTACCTCCTCATTCCACCACCAAGTCTCCTTATCTACTGTCCTTCCATATGAAACACCAAGTACTCTCCTACCCGTCTCCCTGATCACATTAGCCGTAGTTGTCCAGTCATCTGGAAGCACCTCCTGACCACCCAGAGTTTGTCTTAACTCCTTCCTAAAAGTTATGCAGCACTCTTCCTTTTTCAGCTTCCACCATTTCGTCCTCTGCTCTGCCTTTGCCCTCTTCATCTTCCTCACCACCAGAGTCATCCTACACACCACCATCCTATGCTGTCACTGATCTCCTTCAGATTACACCGTCTACACAAGATGTAGTGTACCTGTGTGCTCCTACCTCCACTCATATAGGTCACTCTATGTTCCTGCCTCTTCTGGAAGAAAGTATTCACTATAGCCATTTCCATCCTTTTTTGCAAAGTCAACCACCATCTGTCCTTCTGCATTCCTCTCCTGGATACCAAACCTGCCCACCAACTCCTCATCACCTTTGTTTCCTGCACCAACATGTCCATTGAAGTCTGCTCCAATGACAACTCTCTCACTTCTAGGCATGCTCTGCATCACTTCATCAAAGTCCAACCAGAATTTCTCCTTGTCCTCCAGCTCACATCCTACCTGTGGAGCATACCACTAACAACACTGAACATCACACCTTCGATTTCTAGCTTCAGACTCATCACTCTATCTGACACTCTTTTTACCTCCAGGACATTCTTTACAAACTCCTCCTTCAAGATAACTCCTACTCCATTTCTCTTCCTATCTACACTATGATAGAACAGCTTGAACCCTGCTCCTAAACTTCTAACCTTGCTACCTTTCCACCTGGTCTCCTGGACACACAGTATGTCTACCTTCCTCTTCTGCATCATGTCAACCAACACTCTACCTTTTCCTGTCATAGTTCCAATATTCAATGTACCTACTCTCAGTCCTATGCTCTTGGCGTTCCTCTTCTCTCTCTTCCTACAAACACACTTTCCTCCTCTCCTTCTTTGACCAACAATAGTCCGCTGCCTGATGCCTTACACCATATTGTTCATGTGATTCCTTCTGGCAGTTGCGCTGTGATTGGTTGGGCGCCGTAATTCGTGGAGCCCTTCATTGACAGGTAGTGGGTTGAGTTAAAAAGCTTGACAGCGTGAGCTTATTCAAATATGTAGGTGGGGACATAATACAGTTGAGGTCAGATTTACATTTGATGGTATTTTATTCAGTGAAGGCATCGCACTAGAATTCTTCGGTGTGTGACACACCTTAATATTCTATTAATAAACTGTGATATAAAATCTAACCAAACCTAATTGTAAAAATACCACAACTGCTTCATATTTGTTGTGACGTTTATTTTTTTACGTTGAATTAAAGGGAAAGTACACAAATCAAAATAATCATCACAGGCAAAAAATGTTGACTCTGAGCGTTACTAGGTCTGTGGGGGAGTAAAAATCTGGATGAACTGGATTGAAATAGTTGGCTGTTAAACTGTGGTTGCAGAATTCCAACCTTCATAGAGAAAATAAAGTGGTCGTTCCAGGCTACGTTTTCAGCCCGTGACACCACCTATGTCCACTAGATGGCGCAAAAACATCATGATTTGAGCCTAAAACTTTAAAAAAAAAAATTATTCCCTCATTTAAGTCGTTTGAATAATTTAAAAGACTTTGACTTTAAGTATGTAAGACATCATCCTACACCACAGACCAACAATTAATGTTCTACACTCTCTGTTCATCACATTGTCCATCATTCAGTTCAGCCATTAGAGGTGAGTGAGAAGCTTTGCTGTCAGTCTGAGGTGTCTGACTCTGGGGTGCAATTTACGGAGCACCAAGGACAAGCACAAACTTTGTCCCCTTCAAAAAGTTCATCCAAACACTTATTAGCACAGAAGTGACACCAGAGAACATGAAGGACATTTTGGCAATAGGAAACATTAGTTACACCACAGTGATGAGACCATTAGCAGCATAGTGCTGTGGAGGAAGGACACAGGGAGCAGAAGGTGGCGACCTGCTCTCAGGACTGGATGGATGTCACGGTTTAGCTCCTAGAAGGCTGCAGAGGTTTCAACTCAGTGACATCATTTACCCAGGAGCCACAAGACCAGTGAGCAGGTGTGTGTTAGTGCGTGCATGTGTGTGTGTGTGTGTGTGTGTGTGTGTGTGTGTGTGTGTGTGTGTGTGTGTGTGTGTGTGTGTGTGTGTGTCTTCCTCCCTGTATTTCCATGGATGTCCTTTTGGTGCTCAGTTTTGCCCTCCACCTAATTAAAATGTGTTAAGTCAATTCTTCTGTTGGTGTCCTCTATCAAGACATTTCCACAGAGCTGACTTTGTCTCTGATCCTTTTATTTTGTGTTTCAACAATAGAATTATAGAAGATCCGACATAGTTCGATTATGGCTAGCAGTCTGTTAGCATAGCTAACAAGTTCTGGCACAAGTTCTATAATAATAGGTAACTAGGCTGGCCTCAGACCACTTTAAAGCAACAATCCCATCATAGTCCGGTCCTCTTTGAACATGAAAACCTTTTGAGATACCATGAAGAAAACTAAGTGGACATTTTGGACTGTGTTGAACTAATTGGCATTTAAATCAACATGGGCTTTGGAGATGCACAATATTTGGTGTAGCTATTTGGTTAAAAAATATGTTGGATTCAAACTGTGTTAATGTTCTGACAAGCCAAATGTGTCGTAATTAGGAAGAGCAAACAGACGGGTATTTTCATATGAGGCAATGAATGTGGGAGTCTGTGTGAAAGAGGGAGAAAGCAAGAAGCTCAAAGATGAAAATAATAATGTGATCAAGCATCTCTGATAAAACAGTTTGTCCTGTGAGCGGTTTAGTTTTCTTTTAGAATTTGCAGAGGCTGACAGGTCTGTAGTGACGGGAGTCTTTCACTTTCCATTATTCCTCCCAGTCTGTGAAACCACAGCCATCAGTAGGTGATTAATTCCCTCTGCTCGAGAGTGTTTGCATGAATTCAAGCTCCTTCAGATTAACAGGCAGTTAGAAATAAGTGTGAGAATTCTGGTAATGAAAGCTGAAAAGATGACACTACATCAAGAAGAAAATAAAGAAAGGTGTTGAAGTGGAAGTCAGACAACTTCCCTAATGCTTTTATGAGGCACACTAATGCCTTATTGTTGCCGTGGAAACTCCAAAAGTATGCTAATTTTTAATCAGCACAAGATTCCTGGAATTCATAATTTGTCAAGTGCAGAACTTACCAAGTTTCAAAAATGACTCTCACTCTTCTTTTAAAAATTTGCCAATGCAGGACAAAGCCAACTGTCAAAGTGGTCGAGAGTATGCATGTACAGCATATTGTTAAGAAGAAATTTAATAGCATTTTAAATTGAGCTTGTTGTTTGTTAGCATTGCTTCTAATCTGGTCCTGGTACCGAGTTCTACCAGCCACCTTTTACTCAATCTGGACTGTGACTCTTCACTCTAGAGCTGGAAAGCAGGATTATGTGTCGCGGTCTCATTCATCAATTCAGATAAATTTAATCTCATTTGGTAAATGATTTGATCCCTGCCACGTGGAGCTCCTCAGCATAACCCAGCAACCCTCTAATCTCCATCAGTCCGATAGCATTGATCTTTTGAAGCCCAGTCCTTGAATCAGCCTGAGGTGTCATTGGTGGGTGAAAGTGGAGCATGACTTTCAGCAATTTTTGATTAAAACAGACTAAGAAAAAAAAAAACCCCTTCAGAAATAGAAGACCTAGATGATGAAACAGGGTTAAAAACTGTTGTAAAGTAGGTTGAGGAGTGAGGATGCAGAGCTCCCTGATCATTTAGTCAAATTCCTCTGTGTGACGGAGTCAGAGTGAGGCAACGAGACTGAAACACTGTCGGACATCCAGGGTGAGTCTTACCTGCTGCAATTAGGAAATAAAGAACTCACCTACGTCTTTGTAGTGTTACCGTTTCCATCAAAGAGTTAAAGGAGAGGCAAGAAAGATTATGATGACAGGAGACCAGAGAGGAGCGGCAGAACAACAGAAACACCTCCATTTATTCCAAAAACATCAATCAAAAGGATGTCAAACAAGACCTGAACATTCAAACCCCCAGGAATTTATTCCACAGTTGTTTTATACCTCATTAGGGTTAGTCAAATGTACCTAATGAATCAGAAACCAGGTGTCTTTATTCTATTATTGTCTTAATTTGATAAAGAAAGAAGCCGTAGAAACAGGAAATGTGAGGAGGACGCAGAGAATGACAGAAAAGCACCACAGCTGGATATTATTAATAAACATATTAATAGTTAAAGAGAAATTATCCGGAATATTAACAATATTCAGCAATATTCAGCAATACTACCACAATATAAAAATACATTTGTGGTGGAAAAGCAGATGGCATTGTGAAGTAAATAAATAAATGTATAAATACACAAGTAAATATGTAATCAATCAATCAATCAAACAATCAATCAACAACTATGTAGTGCACTGGTGTTGCTCTCGGAGTGCCCCCCCCCCGCCCGTAAATCAGCTGGCATAGGCTCCAGCAAACCCCCCTGACCCTCAAAAGCTGAAAACGCATCAAGAAAATGAACGAATGAATTAATTGATGAAGAAATGAATGAATAATACACAAAAACAAATAAGCAAACAAACAAATAAATGCTGTAAATAATGAGTGTAATAATGATTAATAATGACAATAATAATAATAATTACAATGATGATGATGATGATTGTTGCCTGGAAACAGAGTTCAGTGAGGGTGTTGGCAGATGTTTACCTGTGAATATATTCCACCTGTGTTCTTCCTGTAACAGTGTTAACGAGTGAAATCAACCTGTGTGTTTGTGTTTGTAGTTTACAATCAAGTTTATTCATTAACAGTTCACTCTCAAACAACACGTCGGATTGTTTTCACTCGACCAGAGACACCTGATGAAAAATCAGGACAAAGGCTGAGTGTGATGTGGACCACAGATGCTACAGAAGAGAACTCATTAAAGACCCCCCCTCAGCACACACGCACACACACACACACACACACACACACACACACACACACACACACACACACACACACACACACACACACACACACACACACACACACACACACACACACACACACACACACACACAGACACACACACACATCTGCTCCTCCACACATGACCTGAATTTTAACTGCCTAGGTAGATCAGTGCGTAATTGAGCATGTAAAGGTTTTTTGTTCATCCCAGAGTTTGTGTGTGTGTGTGTGTGTGTGTGTGTGTGCGTGTGTGTGTGTGTGTGTGTGCACGTGTGTGTGTTTTGTTGGGGGTTGGGAGTGTTAAAGCTGTCATCAAGTCCGAATTAAAAAAAAACCTCAGACGCCAGTCGCTTGTAAGACGAGCGCATGCTAAAATAAACTGACGCTATGCTTCAAAGACAGAAAATCCATTGAAGACAAGCTTATTACTGCGGAGCTTAAACATTTATTATCTGTGTAAAAGCCTGTAGCTTCATTTGTTTTTGCCCCCCCCCCACCCTTCCACCGCTGCTCACCATCTCTCACAATGTTGCTCCTCTGATATATCAAGGTACATTTACCCCTCACTAACAGTGACATGCTCCATCCCATCTCCCTGTAAGGACATCTCGAGCTAACGGGGTCATCTCAGGAAGATTTTCTAAGGGTTTCCAAGCACTGAGCAAATTTTGTCCTTGAGATATTTCAGTGGTGATCTCTATTTCAGATCCCACTTTTATTCACTCTAGCCTAGACAAATTGAGCTACTTAAAAAATGATTTACTGGTATTGTAACTATAGTATCAAAGATAAAAGACAATGTTAGTATCACATATCCAAATATCTTTCCCTCATGCATGCATCCAAACCGATTGAAGAGATCCGCTAGCTGTGCTCTAAGGATTGTAAAGTTTTCAGCATCTTTGTGCATCAAATTTAACAGAGTGACCCTCATTATGGAAGAAAAATCTCAAATTAAAAAAATCACTAAGATTCATCGACTGGATGTCACAAATGTGTGAACTAAGCTTTCACACCCGTCAGGATAGTCTAAATCAGGAGGGTTCATGATGATTTCATGATGATCTATTTGGTACATGTTGAAATGTATTATTAGCTGCACTGCTTATATAACCGGATTTTAAATAACCATTTTTTTCATGAAATAAAACTAGCAATTTCTAAATTGACAGTCTACTGTCCAACGACGATGCGTTCCATGCGGTTACCCCACGTCCTCCTGACTTCCTCCACCCAGAAAAGGCCTCTGCTCGGAAACGCTTTAACCCAGCATGGTGGCTGAACCCAGTCTGCACCACAGTTTCAAATCCAGTTCGGTACAGACGTCTCTCTACGGGGATATATCCTGTTTCCCCTCTTTTTTATGTGTCTGGGTTACTGCTCTGTTTGATCTCCTTATATTAACAGCATCACCATAAAAAAGGAATCCCATGAAGAGCGTCTCCCCAGCAAATAATAACAAGTAAACACAGCAGCAGAGACGCATCACACATCTGCAGCAGCGTGGAGAAATCGCAGTGACGCTGAAAGCCTCATTATGCTCCAGTTTCCTACTGGGCCCACTGTGCGTTATTGGTGGTGGTGTTCCGCTCCCATTAAAATGCTGTAATGGCTCTTTCCAGAAGATGTATTTGAATCCTTGTCCTGATCCTACCTCCCTTGAGTATTGTGTATTCTCCATTGTGCATGGATGGCTGCCCCCCACCCCCTTTCTAGTTGGAGAGTGATTGACATTGTTTGTCTGTTTGACGAGGCACCCGGCATTTTTTAAAGGCACATCTTGCATTAACGCTGAACCAAGACTCCTGGCATGAGCACTGAGGCGCTAACTGTGTGCACATGTGCAGCATGCATACAAACATGTGCATCATTTCTTTACATTCATTCATTTATGATTGTCTTCCTAAAACAAAATCAGCTGACTAGGAGCTGATTTTGACACATGTGGATCATTGCGGGGGGTTGTTCCCACATTAACCACCTTTAAATAGGCTGACATCACAATGGAGCCTTATTTAGCTCATTATGTACAGCTTATGGCATTATCCTGTCATGAATAACGCCGAGCCTGCTCAGATATCCACTTTAAAAAACATGTTCACTTTCCATCATGTGGAATATTTTGATCCCAACAGCTTTAAATGCTTCAAACAACAAACACATTGTGTGTGACGACCATTTTTATGATGACTATAATCCGACATAAAACTGATGCTGTGAATTGAAGCTTATGGCAGTTTTAAATCTGCTACCAATCCACAGAAGAATGGATATTAATCAAATCTTTTACTGTTATTGAACAGTGGAGATTTGGCCTACAGATTATAGTTATTCCATCTCGCTCTCTGTTTGGTTTATGTTCTATGTCTTCTAAATGTTAGTCAGATTCCTGGATGTCTCATTCTGTTGGCATCTGCCGAACTGGCAGTCAAATGCAATATGCGATAAGATTTTTTTTTTCTTCTTTCTGTCAGTGCATTAATTAATATGAGAGCGGTGAGTCCATGAAACATAATATCTATGACAACAAAACCTGTGCCAACATCCTCCAGGCAAACATTCAAAAAGTGTCCAATTTTAATGCAGGAATTCAGATTAAATTCAGATCGCAGCTGTCTGACACCTCAGGGAATATACTGTATATATACCAGTCATTATCGATCTTATTTAGTGTCTAAATGCTGGAATTGTTAGCCTCTAATCCCGTTGCAGGCGGTTTGGTTTTGGCATCCTCAACATTATTGTGTTTTTTTGTGATATAATGTAAAACAAAAGGAGAAAAGCATACACTGCCTCACCCAGATTGGATCAGATACATGAGCAGCAGTTGAGGACTACTGCTGATGCTCCTGATCCAGTCGGTGTGGTTATTTCACACACATACAAGTTCCTCCATGGTGTCTGAGCCAAGAGGAAAACAGCAGTGGTGTGTGTGTGTGTGTGTGTGTGTGTGTGTGTGTGTGTGTGTGTGTGTGTGTGTGTGTGTGTGTGTGTGTGTGTGTGTGTGTGTGTGTATTCTTCTACCTTTCACTGCATCTGTGATTCCCACTTCACACAACAAGAGGATGGAGGAGCAGAAGGAGACAAACAATCAATGAACTGAGTTTTACTGCAGAGGCCTTGGGGAAGTGCTCACCTTAACATGAAAAAAAAACACACCCCCATATCGATTCTGTCCAGGATATCTTGTGCACCCTCGCTTAAAATTCAGTCAATAATAACACTGACAACTTTTAGATCTTCTCTGAAATTGAAAATACAGTGTAGTGAAGAATATGTGAACAGGATAAGTTTCCAGTTTCTAACTGATGTGCTAACATGTAGTGATCATTCTCCAGTGGATCCGTGGTCAATGTGCTTCGGTTAGAGCCTCCATCAGCAGCAGAGAAGCCCCCCCCCCCTTGCTTGCTTTACTAATGAAGCCGCTGCTGTGTGGTGCGTATTGACCCCTCTGCAGTGCCGAACCACTGGCTGCTACCAGATTGTGAGATGCATGATGCAAAGGTTTTGATGCTCAGCAACATTTTCCCTCCACAAACCTCAGAATCTGCGTCTTTGTCTCATGTGAACATGAGGTGTGATGAGGTGACGCACTGGGGGGCACACACACAGGAGGAGATAATATATGATGGATCTGATTGTCATGTGTGAATTTGAAATTAATTCACAGACACGGATCAGTCTGAGGTTTATGAAGGAATCGGATTATAGTCATATAAAGTGTTCCACACACACACACACACACACACACACACACACACACACACACACGCACCACCCACCCCCACCTCCATCCTCACCTCCTCCACCACCCTCTCTGAGTGGGGGGAGCAGGAGCCGTCTGCCTGTCACCGCTTTTGCCTCTTTGTTCAAACCGATGTGGCCCCTCGCTCCCTCGGGGACAACGGTGGAAGCACCTTGCTGTGTGTGTCGGAGCGCGTTCACGCAGGGGCGCGCCTCGATTACGATCCGGCAGATGTGTGTGAGGATGTAAGGCGTGTAGGCTGCAGCCAGCCCACTGAGGAGGAGAGTATTCCGCTGACGACGGACCGAAAGCGCGCTTGTGCGCTCACTGCACTCCGCATTTTCCTCCGCAAAGAAGTGCTGTTTCACCTTTTTTTCTCCCCCCCCCCCCCCCGTACGCATCCTGTTGGTGCGTCTGCACTGAGGCGCAAAGCTGCCGCGAACGCCGCTGAGTGGACTGCCGCATCACTTGAGACGCGTCAAAATAAGGTAAGAGTGCGAAAGAGATGCGTGTTTGATGAAATACATCATTTGTTCGGAAGTCAACCGGGTTGGAGGAGGCGCTCAGCTGATAGGAGATGCTTTAAAGTGTTTCAGTTCTCAGGTTTGTGACATTAAACACACTTTCTGTTCTGAAAACGTGCTCATGCAGAATTTAATTGTGTGCAAGTATTTCCTGTGCGGCAGGCTATTCATTTCCAATCGCATGATCACAGAGTTGCGCAAAAAAATCGCAGCCGATCGGGGTACGTTGAATTATTTACCTAGCTTTTTAATGTGGGTCTATATTTACGAGTCAGTGTAGGGGCATGCATAAATCATCAAGTCACCAAGTAACCTTGTTAGTGTGTCCTCAACATGGTTTCCCTCAGGAGATGTCTTCAAGAACTACATCTTCAAAAAAATATTCCTTTGGATGACATCAAATGAAGTACTGAAAGAGGAGGATGCTTCATTCTGAGTGATGCTCATGTGGAAGCAGATCCAGCTCTTAACACCAGAACAGGTGTTTGTGAAGCCTCTTATGTATCAGCAAATGATATATGTGGAATAAGCGCCAAAATCGGAACTCACACCAGTTCTCCTGTCATCATGTGCATGACAATATGTGTATATGTTCGTACTGCTAAAGTGCCTCTTGAAATAAGTTTGCTTTGTTCTGTAAAGTCTAAAAAACAAAAAAGCAGCAGTACGATGGTGAAATAAGTGACATTCTGGTGTCAAGGTGCTCAGTAGATCTTTGCAACTTTCATATTAATGACCTGCCTCCTCAGTAAACAAACACTGACACGCACAAATCACTGTGAAAGAGGAGAACACTTTGGGTCACCTTGACAAATGAGCTGCATTGAAGGGTAATATGAGAGCTCCTGCAGCCCCATAAAGTCTCCTTTCACAGCTCCTCTGTGGACGAGTCCAAGTCTTTTCTTCTGTGGCCTTGTTAGTTTGCCCACCACCAGCTGTGTGCCAGTGCTATAAAGCTTGAAGAGGTTAACCGGGCAACGCCGCTGTGGACCAGCTCGAGCTGAGGAAATGTAATGTGTGTGTGTGTGTGTGTGTGTGTGTGTGTGTGATGGGTAACAAAGAAGTGAGGAATGAAGATGAAAGTTTACGACATGCATTTTTCTTTCTGTCCGAATGAGCATCGCTGTGTTAGAAAAGAGCACTCACGAGGGCCAGCATGCATGCAGCAGTTGCATGTCTGTGTGTTCACACACATGGCTGCACTTAAGAAAGCGTAGGGACAGGAGGGCGGCGGCGTAGAGAAGGAAAGGGTCTGATTTTAACATAGGTAGGAACTGACTTTAACTGTCTGTTGCTGCACATTTGCACTCAGTCAGCCTCGGTCTTGTTTATCACGTCTGGCTCGGTGCCTTCCGTCATTCAAGGAGTCACTTTGCATCAGAGGAAGGTTGAAAAGGAGTAATGGTAGATGCTTTTAGATAGATGACAAATGGTAGAGGCGAAACGCGAGCCTTTTTTTATACACAGGACTCACAGAACAGCGTTTCCATGAAAGGCCCTTCTTGTCAACACCCATTGTTTGTTTGCACTGAACAACACAGCAGCAACACAACATCACTTACAGTTTGTCAGATTTCAAGCAGTGAGAGTCGAGGTGTTGAGAGAAAACAAGCTTGACATGTAAGACATCAGCCCCAAAAGATCCAGAGTGACATTTAACATGTAATATTTTGTTTTCCTTACAAATGTTTGGGTGTCCGTCCGATCTGAAGACATTTTGGGTTGATTTTACTCTTTTCTGGTCGCTTTCTAAGATTCCCACTGTCTTCATTAAATCACCACCGACCCACCCTGACTCCCCCCCATAGATGTGCTTTTTGATTTTGTTCCTACCTTCCTTCATTGGGAAAAATGAGTTTTTTTGGTCACTTTTATAATAAATTGACCATCAGGAGTGTTATTTTTTGTATAAATACAATTTTAATAATTTCACAGTCCATACAGACAAAAACAAATTTGTCAACAGTGAGAGCTGAAAAAAAATCAGTGAATGTTTTCCATTCAAAACTGCAGAAAATAGTTCGTAAATTAATTCACCATGAAGATGGCCATTAGTTTCAGCACTGAAGTAGGCTAAGTAAGTGTGATGCTATAATGAAATGAAGGAGAGACTTTTGCCCTGCTGGTTAGAAGTCAACGGTTTCAAGTATGAAGGTATTTTTAAGTATCGCTGATGGTTTACTCAAAGGGAGAGAGGTCGATCTAATCCAGGGTTTGTGGGGTTATTCCTTATGATATGAAGGTAACCACCATCCTTTGGGGTCTAAGGGGTCTATTCCCCATTAAAATAGGGCTAACAGCTAACAAAGTAATTCCATATAAATGCAAATCCAACACCCGCTTGCAGAAAACAATCAAAATAACTTTCACCTCTGATTCAGCCACAGTCCTTATGGTTCAGTGTTTTGCTTTGCTAAAATTTGGTTGAATTTGTTTGAGAAAATGTTTTACATTCCTTCCTGGCTTTTTTTTTGTGTCCCAACAGCAGCAGATTCATCTGTGAGGAAGTCTTAGAGCTGAGGCGGTCATCTTTTAACTTTGTGGTCCCTTTACAGCCAGAAGGGGAATTGTCTTTAGACTAACAATGACTTTACAATGACTGGACCCAAAACTGTCCATATTATTAGCACTGGAGGGTTCCAGAATTTCAGATCCCAGTGACCAAACCATAAACACTTGTTAAAATTCTAAAAAGCACTGAATTGATGTGTGTTGAGCTGATGGATGGGACTGGGAGGTCATTTAGAGCTCAGGCGCCTTGGAACATAAACTCTCATATAGAATGGGTCCCCAAACCACTGCAAATCCAAAATGGATTGGACAAGCCGGTCCATCAATCAGCCTCAGGTTTTGGCCTGGGAGGGTCTAACGCAGCCCACCAGGCCAATCATTAGAGGCGTATATGAGACCGCAGCTGAGCCGCTCACCCACACAAAGAGAAGCGTCTCTCTCTTTGTCTTTGAGCCGAGGCTCCGAGGGACCGACTGGTGGAAGACTAATGTTTGGCTTTGGAGAAGATGCTCTTTAAGGCAGAGCTCTAGCCTTTAAACATAGCCAGGATTAAACTGATGAGTCACTTTCAAAGACAGTGAAGATTCTGACACGTTGTTTTTCCCCTAATAATCCATAGTTTCAGACCAAACCAGAACCTCCTGTCACTAACTGATGTGGATTCTTCTTGCTTCCTGGTCGTAAACTCTTGAAGGACAGAGCTCCTCTTCTTTACTTACCTCATTGGTATTCCACAGACAGATCAGTTGAGATGAGCTTTTCTCAGATGAGGTGCCAACAGCATGACTGTTTGTGTCTCATATCCCTTTTCACTTGTTTTTGGTGACCGTCTCTCTGTCAGTGTTCCAGCTCCTACACTGATCCTTTATTGACTTTGTTACCCAGGGCTTAGCTCAAACCCCTCACCTCTGACATCTGGTATATTTTAGTCTCAGCTGGTGAGGTGGATACTTAGAGAGTCCCCAGCTACGTTTACTTGGCCTCTGACCCTAGAATCATTATCTCGTTCCATATTTTTATTTATTTACAGATTTGATGTGTCAGATTTAGTGGCATCTCTTCGTGTGCTTACAACTCACCCTCCCACTTTAACCATCAATTCATTTTAAGACCATTTTTTATTCATGTAACGCCAGATCAAAACAAAAAGTATTTAAATACTTTACCAATGGCATGCTAATACTCTTAATAGTGGTTATAACAGCGCTAATAAGGCTGGCCCCGAGCGGTAGATACACGGTAACCTTTGATACCATTAAGCACAAAGATTGTGCAGACATTATTAACTTGCATTAATGACATGAATGCATAGAGGAGGAGAGGGAGAGGGGTAGAGAGGAGCTCAGTGCATCATGAGGGGTAGTCATAGTCTATAAAGGCATAGCTAAGTGCTAGCATAAGCCTAAGCTTTAGTAATAAGGATGTTTTTAGCTGGTTTCTGTTGCCTGGACCAAGACTGGAAGTTGGTTCTGCAAGGGGATTAAAATGTTTAGAGACTCCAGAATCCTGGATCCTGGCTGCGTAACGTTTTGACTATAAGTCATAAGATGTAACAACTTCTTTAAAATGTGTCGTTGTCTAGAAATCTAGAAAGGCCCACTATAGGGGCCAGCATTTGTGTTGTCCATTTTGTGCTGCCCTAGAAACATGCTCGGGTAGACAGGAAGAGGAAGCTTCCTCGGATTTTCAGGCATGAATAGCCACCATAGAATATTTGTACATAATTAATCCAAGAAGAGATTCCTATTCGACTGCTGTTTAAGGACATCACAGTTTTTACAGAAAATAAATCAACTTGTTTTTTGTGTTTTTTTGTCTCTGAAGTCCTTTTTTTTTTTTTTATCCACTTTCAGAGAAAGGTTCAACTGGAACAAATCAATTGATGCCGGACTGATTTGATCTTTTTTGATGCATTACAGAAATAAGCCATGATTGATTTCAGCGAGGCGGCTGTCTGATGCTGTCTGGTTTTTACTTTATGAAGAAAAGCTGTTGATGTGCAGGCTTTTAAATATCGTGGCTCGCTCGTATGTAAATCTCATTTTAATTAGGTATGCTGTGTCTTATAGTCAAACCTATATGTTATATACATGTAAACACACAATCAAACCGTGACTACATCAGAAAGAGAAGCTTTAGGAGGTGGAGAGAGAAAATGAGCACATCTGAAGGAAGCTGGAAATAGATGGATGTTAAAAGAGCTGTAAACATCACATTAGTGTGTTTCCACTTCAGTAATTGTTAAATTAATAATCAAACTGTGTTTCACTGCACACACGTTTGAGCTTTCTTCAAACCGGTTTCAAAAACCCTCCGTTCCCACACCCAGTAATATCGCTGGACATTACAATTAATTATTGAACATTCTGTGGAAGCACGTTGACATTTAGATTTCAGTCACAAACGTGTTGAGTCTGGCTGCAGCCTTTGACTGGAAAACAGCAAATAAAAATGAATTATCCAGCTTCTGAGCCTGGAGAGCTTTCATCGGGACGGTATAGTAGCGTAATGTGGGAGATAAAATGACCTTTCCTTTCATTCCTCTTCTTTCATTTCCTTCCTCTCTCAGCTCACCACTTTGTCTGTCACTCATTATGAGCGGTTACTCTCCCGTTCGCTCTGCAGACTCTCTGGAGGTAATGGCTTTGAGAGACATGATTAAAGAAAAAGAGAAGGAGAGGAATCACCTCCTCCTGCCATGTTTCACCAGGGACAAGCAAGACAAACCGTCAGACTCTGCCTCTCCTCTTCAGCTATATGTGCATCTTCAGGCTGAAGTCTGCTGCTTCATTCGGGGGTTGTGTGTCAGGACGTCCTGTAAAATATGAAAAATAAATGTTGTTTTCCAGCCACAGTCTTAGTTTGCTCACGTGTGCACTGTGTTGGTCACAATAAGAATATAGAAGCAGGCTATGTGTTACCATTCCAGCCCAGGACCAGGAGATCGGCTGAGACCAGCTTCTGATCTGGCTAGGGGTAGAAGCTGGTTTGCTTAACCAATGACCTCGGTCCAAACATTCATAAACCGTCTCAGGAATGCGTGTCATCATAACAGATTTTAGCGCTCATCCTTGACGCCACATTTTGGGATATTTCCAGTCCCAGATGAATCCAGTCAACACCACATCAGGCAGATGGTAGACATTGAGTATGGCGTTGTGCGGCGGTGCAAGGTGGTGGCAGGGTTACGTTGTAGACAAGGATCAGCTACAAGCAGTGTGGCTTGTTGGTGCTAATTTGAATGCACAGTGTATCTGTGACAACATCCTGAAGCCCATTGTCTCCCCACTGGTCCGCCGCCATCACCTCATGTTGCAGTGCGATAAGAGTGGCCTTCTGTTGTCAGCAACCCAACACACACCTCTGCAATAATCATGTTCAGTCGGCATCTTATTATGCTACCAGTCAGGTTGATGGATTATCTCCATCAAGATCAGATTTTCACTAATGTGAATTTAAACAAATGTGCAAACAGAGTGAAAGGGGGATAAATAATTTGTGTTGAGAAGCAAGTCTTATCTCAGGTATTAAGATTCATCTGCATATTCTTCTCTTGATTGCAATATGAAAATAACGTCAAATAATGTCACATGTCTGAGACAAACGGATAAGACTGCTTTAACACAAAGGATGAAATGATTTGACGTAAAACTTTATAATTAGTGAAATTTGTTAGGAATGTCTGCTGAATGTTGGCAGCCAAGAGAGCAGACAAGTTTTTACAAGGAAAGAACTAAATGGTTTGCATCTAATTGAAAATTTAGAAGACACAGACGATTTTGAATTTCATCAACCCTGGATTGAGCTTCTCCTGACTGCAGGACTTCTAAAATTGCATGATTTTAAGGGAATCTGGAGCCCAAACACAGGATGCCGTGTTAATACCAGGTCTAAATGTTTGTTTTATGCAGATGACTCTGACTCTCATGTTGTGTGGACATAAAAGTGTTTCTACAGTCACATTGTGGAAAATCACATTTATTTTGAGGATAAAATTTAAGTTCCTGTAACAAAAACCATTAGATTTTAGCACACAGATCGTCTTTATGGAGGTTATTCAATGGTTAGAGTTTACCATCAGGGGGAAATACAAGTCAATGAAACATAATCATGAGAGGTAGATCCATGACTGTGTCAGTGTGAGCATGTGTCTCATAAGTTCCACACTTCTCAGTTTTCCCACCAACTTCAGAACTCAAATATCTGAGCGGGACCCATCTTTTCCTGCGTCACGGCGATCGTGATGCCGTTGGCCTCCTCCTTCCTCAGATTGACAGCTCAACGCTGAGCCGTAATGTGAGCCTGCCAGGCTCGTCTTTGGCTCCGTTGCGCTTGGCTCTCCGGCTCTCACAATGACCTAAAGAAAGCGTCTCCTTTCAGGCCACGTCGTCAAAATGTGTCCGCTGGACAATGAAGTCCACTGAAGCATTTAGAGACTTCTGTCTCTTTTCTTCTCACAACACAACTGCGCCTGTGAAAGTGAAGAGGGGCCATTTAAAGGGAGGCGTTCACGACATCTGATGTCTCGTCCCCAACAAAAAGCCTTATCGGTTAGTATGCAGCTGGTGCCATTGGGCGGTCGGTGCACTGTATGTCGTAAATCCTAGCTGGTAAAAAGGTGGGCCTCTATAGGTACACAGTGCATGTTGTATGTCATCCATAGAGATGTCTGTGGGCTACACTCTGTATTCTGCTGCTGTGGACCCTGGATGTTGGGCCCCAGCCAGTCCCAGGCTCTCCAATACAGCGCTTTATAATGCTCTCCCCTTCCAGGTTGGGCAAACTCCTCAGTGTCATGACCCTCTCCAAGTCTAAAGAAATCTCCTGTCACCCACCCAGCTAGCTCAAACCCTTTCCTCAACATGCAAAAGGACCAACAACTCGACCCCAATCTGTCACAGCCCATCACGGAGTCCTCACCCACTAGTTGGTGGCTCGGCGGGGGCCTCAGCCCCCTGGAACCCACTTTCTCAAGAGTTCAGAGAGTTGCCCGTTATTAAAAATGACTCAACAGATTGTTCCGTATTGGTGGTATAATGTGGCATTTGTCGCACAGTGTTTTCCTCCGCTGTTCCCAACATGCAGCTCCAGTTTTGTGCATCTAAAGGTTTTCACATAGTCAGAGAAGAGAGCTGCTATTCATCAATAAAGGCCTGAACTGGTGTTGCATAATCTTTTTTCCTGAGTATCGAGGATGCTGTTGGCATAGACCATGGTTACCGTGGTGTATGCAAAGCAGTTTTTTCTACTTCATGAAGCTGAAGTGTTAGTGTCTGTCGATAACGCCAATGCAGCCAGAAAGGGATGAAGAACCACTTTTTTGCCCAAGGCCAAATTGATAAATTAGTTGTTTTGTGTTGTTAACTTACCTTGAAATCGGCACAGTAAACAAAGCCGTTTTCACCGGAGTATTCTTGTCTTGACATCATTTCACTCGTAGAGGGAATAAAGCTGCATTTGAACTCTCTCTCTCCGTCGAGATGAGGAGCTCCTGGCCTCCGGCCAAATCCTCTCGCAAAGTAAGCAGCACATTTCTGACGTGTGATTGGATTTCAGAAGGAAGACACCGGAATCAGTGCTGAGGACTTAAAGTTCATTCAATCTCTAACCGGTAGCAAAATCTTTGGATACATTAGATTTACTACTGTGTGTCTGCTCCAAGATCAAATTAGTTTTAAAGACTAAACTCAATGTCTCCATCCTTTAGAGTTTTCATTAAGAAAAAACTGGGTTCTTTGGGTTTATTTTTACGTCATCACTTATTTGAGTTTTGGACTGAGTGTCAGGTTCAAACACTAAAACATGAAAATACTCACAAAAAGGAGAAGACAACAGTTGTATTTTTACTCGCAAGGAGAACAAACAGAGATATGCTCAGTTCCAGATCTCCAACCAGGTCTGAGCATCCCGGCCAAACCCTCTGTTTTTATTGCGTTTGGGAAGTGATTGTTTACAATGTGTCCTAAAGGATGGGGAGTAAAAATATCAGCAATGCAACATACATGGTATAATGTTACAAACAGAGTAACAACCTCTTCCTGTCATGGTATTCTCTTCTTCAGCAGATCAAAGTTTACATCTTAAAAGAGTCACCAGCTGCAACCTCAGCTACAACATTTCTGACGTCTGCCTAAACATAACTCAGTGCATAGCAAGACATTCACGGATGTATGCTGGATTATCTGGCCTTAGAGAATGTATGCAGTCTATATAGTTTCTTATATAGTGAGTCTTTAAAAGGACCTTTTACTGCTTAGGGGCACATTGGAAATGATGCATCAACAGAAAACAATAATAGTCTTACCTTGGGGAAGGTGCAGACTGCCAAATACCTACCCATTCATTAAAACATGGAGTCTTGACAGAAAACCTACTGCATAAAGAAGTGTCTCACTGGTTACCGACCCTGTCTCACTGCTCTCCTTTCGTGTTTCTCTGTTTGCAGGTCCAGGATGGTCCTCCTTCTGTTTGCAGCCGGGCAGCGGTTCCTCTTTGCTCTGATGCTGCTGCTCTACTTGGGCAGGGGTAAGACTTCTCCACCCCACTTACATTTTTTCATAAACTGCTGCATCTCCATGACTTGCAAAAATGAAGGAATTCTGACCTAAAGAAATCTATGATGGATGATGTCAGCAGACGAATGAGTAAAAAAGATCTTCATACTTTAAAAAAAAGAAACATTTACACTTTGAGTTTTCCATCGACCCAAATGTGTGTGGAGCGTCGTAAGTGAGAGGTGACATGTTCACAGACATGCTCAGTGGGATTTAGCTGGAATACCTCCAGACTCATTTATGTAAGTTTAGTCGACCATCTGTTCGACTACAACTGTGCAAAAAAAATCCCTCACAATTATGGAACAAGAAGACAAACCATCTCAGAGCTGCAGGTCTCTGGTGGATTGTATCACTGGTTTCAGGTCCCCCATGCAGCTTGCTGACTGCCTGCAGAAAAGATAAGTTCCTTCCCTTAATTACTTTTCCTGCAGTTGGCATGCATGATGGTAGCTGGTCAGCCTGGATTCTTATTAAAAAGAGAAACTGTATCGCTGATATTCAGAAATACAACACGTGATAGTAGACAGCTATTCCTCCACATTCAATTGTGGTTTTGTCTGGTTTTATCACACATTCCGGAATCTGAATGGCAGTTACTTATCTGATTCGCAGAAATGGTATTCACAGACATCTAAACACTTATTCATGCTGCATTTACATAAGAAAATCGATTCATCTGATTCTCACATATGTACACATTGATACATCCACAAGAGGGCAGTGAAGAGTCAGATATGATGACGTTATTGGAGGCAGCGACAATGTAGACTTGAGATAAAAAGTGGCAAAAGCATAGGTAGGTAACAATCAGAGGTCGAAGGTCGTTGGGTTTATTTATACTGTCCACTTCACTTATTTCTTCTTCCTTGCTTCTTAACAACAACGTGACTTGCTGGAATTGTAGCTACATTGCCCCCTACATTCCTAGTGGCATTTCACTGTTTTATCCATCTTTGTATCTGAAAAGCTCCATGAAAACATGCTTAAATATTTAGGAAGTGAATGCAAAAGGCTGTGTTCGCATCCTATGGATCTTAACGCTCCCATAGCAAGTAAAACAGTTTATTTCCCAGAATGTCAAACTGTTCCTTTAAAGAGATTAAAGCAATTTAATCTCCGAGTGTTAGCCTTGCAACCGATAACCTGTACATGCCACACGCCTGCCCCCTAATGCATGCTGGGAAACTATCCAGCTATATACAGTATGACCCTGAGAAGTATAACTGCATATAGAAATGACTGAAACACAAATGATTGAATTCTTTGACTGTAAATCTTTACTGCAGACATAATTCAACCCAAAAATTAACTTTTTTCGCATCAGATAAGGAGTATGTATTTTGTGAACTCAGCATTTCAAATATGAATTCCTGTATTATTTGTTTTGCAGCAGCAATTCTTGTCATTTTTTACATATGAGTCTGCGGGCAACAAAACACGTGATAAATCCATATTTGGCATGAAATTATCAAACTCAATCAGCCAGTACAATTTGTAGTCTAAATTTAAAAGCAGTGATGTCTATCTTTTTATCCTCTTTGCAATTTATTCATGATTTAAACGGCTCCATGGACCAACTGGAATGAGAGGACATCTGTTAATGATAGAAAGTGTCCTTTAATGCCTCCTCCAGCTTTCCCCTTCTCTTTTTTAGGTCGTTCTTCCTTTGTCCCATCTGTCATTACCATGCTACTGTCATCCACAGTCTCACTTTCCTCCTTTCAGTTGTGACTATCTCCTCCTTCTCCTCCCTCGGCGGTTTGCCCTCATATCCGCAATCTTCTTCCTAATCTTTCCTTCCTGCTCTGCCTTTGGTTCTGGCTCTCGTGGTTTTTCCTGTTATTTGTGATGCCATGATTTCATGTGATTTGGGGGGGGGGGGGGGGGGGGGTCATAAGGGTTGTTCTCCTACTCAGAGGGATGCTCTCAGGGGGGGTTAATGTTGTGAAAAGCCGTTCAATTGTAATGCAAATGGTAAAATCCTTCAGCAATTCAATATTCAAATCCAAATAAGGCTTTGTTTCCTGTTTTTCTGTTTTGTTTTCTTACACTTCTTTACGTGGCTTCGTGGCACACTGGCGTCGTGCCCGGAGTGTCCCCCGCCTCATGCCCTATGCCAGCTGAGATAGGCTCCAGCTCCCCGTGACCCGCTGCGGCGGATAAAGCGGAAGTAAATGGATGGATGGATGGAGGGATGGATGGATGGATGGATGGATACTTCTCTACATATTCTGCTCATTTATTTATTAAAAATCACCATTTACTACATGTGACATTTAAATGTAAAATGCAACATTTTTGAGCTTAAATCTTTCCATTTATCCCGTTTCTTGCTTTGCTGACATGATGGCTGACTTACTATGGAGTGTTGATGCTCTTCTTCCACTGCATTCACACAAAGACTGAAGATGTGATCATTATTCTGAAAATTCAAAGGTCATGTGATAAAAAGTCCATGCAGCTGAGCACAAATTTATTGTTTCGCACAAAAACACACCATTTCTTTGCTCACCAACCGTCACACTGTAATTACTATGGGTCTCTCTCACTCCTCACCTGTTTCGGACTCAATTGGCAAAACACTTTAATCGCCCGTCAGAGCATGAAAGAGGCCTCCGGTGATTTCAGCGTTAAGGAAATTCATCAGCATTGAGATTATAGAGTAAGCAAAGGAGAATGAGGAGGAGGAGGAGGAGGAGGAGGAGGAGGAGGAGGAGGAGGAGGAGGAGGAGGAGGAGGAGGAAGGCAAGCCAAGATTTCTAATGAAATCTGCACAACTTTGAACTCCACAATAATGATGCTGCAGCTTCAGCTCTGGTTTTACTGCATGACTGTGAGAAGATGGAAGTTTAGCTCAGTGTATTCAATATAATTTCTTTTGATGCTTTGAAGTTTTCTTTTGTGGGGGGGGGGGCATTTTAGCTCTAAATGGACAAAAACAGGCAGGAAAGAAATGCAGATGAGAGAGCAGGAGAAGACAAGTTGGAAAGGGTCAGTGTGTGTGTGTGTGTGTGTGTGTGTGTGTGTGTGTGTGTGTGTGTGTGTGTGTGTGTGTGTGTGTGTGTGTGTGTGTGTGTGTGTGTGTGTGTGTGTGTGTGTGTGTGTGTGTGTGTGTGTGTATTTATAAAGACCCAGAAAACAGAGCACAGCCCCATGAAACTAAATCACATCTAAACAATATTTTGTCTGTCATCAAAATAAAATACATTCTGGGCAAAAGAAGTTTTGGCAAAAGATGAAGTCGTCTTGGTTGGAGAATTTGGTCTTTACAGGTGATCCTGTTGTCATGGTTACATTGAACCTGCAGATCAAGGCCAGCAGACAGAGTGGATTGCTAATATCAATCTGAAAGACCACAAATCCAACTCTGCCGTTGCATGTGTGTGTCTCTAAAATGCAGCGAAGCAGATGCTGGCTTCTTATTCACCTTTATGCCTGATGGTTGTCTATTGGGGTAAAGTTTGAACATATTATGGGTTGTAAATGCAGACATCTGCAAATTCCTTGGAGTTAAATGCTGAGAAACTTTCCTCTTAAACTGTTGGACTATTTGCAGACTTTTTCAGAAGTGACCCTCGTCCCATCTTTACGAGTGAGTGACTGATCCTCTGAGGGACCGTTAATGGACCTCGTTACCTGTGGAATGTTTGAGTATTCCATAATTTTCTTCGTGCTGCCCAGACCCTTGACCTGTGAAGGCAGTGAGGTCGGTTGGTGCTGTTTTCAAGTGACCCGACGGTCAGAGAGGATCAGGAAATGACCTCCTAATGTTTTACGCAGCATCTCCACTGTTTATGAAGGACTGATGATACGTCATTGGTGAGATGATAAAACCGTGTTCTTGTGTGGACATATGGGTTTGAAGCTGTCAGTGAGGGTCTTTAGAAGACAACATAGAGCAGGGGCCAAATCAGCATAATGGCTGTCCTCATAGGGCCAGACGTAACTTAAAAATGTAACTAAATGTAACTCAATGTAATATAAATGTAACTACTCCTTAATGTTGAATGTATTACTTATTCAAGTTACAAACATTACAGTTGCACAGAAAAAATATGTTTGCTTGTTGCTCTGTTATGTTAGTCGGGTTTTGAAACCCACAGAACTCCATCAATCAAGGATCAAACTATCCAAGTGAAGAAAGAAAAATAAAATCAAACACAAGTTAGGACGTTCACTTTGTTCTATATGTTTTTGTTAGAGTTAAAATGGGCTTAATTACTGCATTGTGGGAAATGTAGTTTTGGTCAAAGCACACTTTTGACCTATTTATTTTTAGACACTCTGACCTTTTATGCTCTCGTGGGCCACATAAAACGATGTGGCGGATCAAATTTGGCCCCTGTGCCTTGAGTTTTACACATGCGACGTAGGCACTACACTTTCTATACATCATACCTATATAATAAGGTATAAAAACACATCAAATTCTTCATGCCTGTCAAATCATATTAATAAGACATGCTGTAATCCTGTGGTCTCCTTCCTCTCCAGGTGAAGCCTCCTCTATAGTGACGATGCGTCGGACGACTCATCCTACTGTACGACAGCAGCTGGCAGGCAGGGCCATCCTCCCGTGTGTCTTCACCCTCCAGACTGGCCCTTCCGCTTCACCCCCCCACCTCCTTTGGACTCGCACCGTGTTGCCTGCAGGAGGGCCGGGGGCTCCTGTGGAGCAGGTTGTGCTTTCAGCAGAAGGTAAAACGGACACAGAGGTCTGGTTACACGCCGACACGCTTCACCCAACATTCCCACAGGAGCTCAGAGAGTCGGTCCGTTAATGTTGCTGTATTAAACAGCATAGAGTGACTATATATGTGAACAATTATCACATGGGTTACACTTTCACTCAGAGTGTTAATGAAGTAAGCTGCAGGTCCCACCTGCTGAAACAATGACAATGAGTTGGCTGTTGAAACTCCTGTAATGAAAATGAGACAACCCTTCTGATTGGTGCTTTTCTGTTGGGCTTACAAAAAGTTCTAAACTCCTCGGGGGACTTTAGGAGAGAAGATGCAGATTGAATTCATCTACCTTGGGCTGGATTGGTTGGATTTTCAGTTTTGTCGCTCATTTCCTTTAATTGAAGTTTGTGTTCAGCTGACGTTGTTGATCAAATGTGGAAGTCCCTGGAAAGTTGGGGACTTCCACATCATCTCGTTCCATCTGTCTGAATCCAGCAGGCTGCCAATGGACACTTCTAATGAAGAAACTTGTTATTTGTGTGCCAAAGGTGATGTAATTAGGGTGAATAAGGCTTTCAGTGGCCGCGTCACGCTGCCAGGATACACTGCCAATCCTCTGAACGCTACCATGGAGATCTCCAGCGTTCGCACCAACGACTCGGGCACCTACCGCTGTCAGGTTGTGGTGGATCATGACTATGAGAGGGACACCGTGCCCCTGGTAGTCTCTGGTAGGTTCAGCCTGTGACCACATTAACATGTTTATTATATATTTCACACATCCGCTGTGTCCACACGTCTTCCGATGTAGGTGTGGTGTTCCACTACCAGGATCCCAGAGCTCGCTACGCCTTTTCCTTCGCCGATGCCCAGCAGGCGTGCCAGGACATGTCGGCTCAGATGGCCACACCCGCCCAGCTGTGGGCGGCGTACTATGACGGCTTCGACAGCTGTGCCGCCGGCTGGTTGGACGATCAGACAGTCCGGTGAGGAGACGCTCAAGAACTTCCTTCTGCTTCTTGTCAAACTTGCAGCATTTCGTCCTGCTGGGATTTGAAATGTTATTTACCGTTGATTAAGCTGCAGGTTATTTTTCTGATTAATTGGAAAGTAATTAGATAAACTCCAGGGATAAAAAAAATAAAAGCGCCTGGTTTTTTTTTGGCCTAAATTGATAAATTAGGAAGCTTTAAGGTTTGGTGAGTAGGCTTTATTTTAGGCTGATTTTAATTTAGGTAAAAATTTAATTTAGGTAAATTACTCAAATGTTTCCTTGGTCACTGCAGAAGCAGAGACCGCTGCTGATGAGGAACACATTGATTATTGATTGTGGAAAATATTTTGCACTGCAGTTGTGTCACCTGAGAAATTTATATCAGAGGTGGAGACAAGACACTCAGTCTTACCATCTATTATTCAACAAGTGGAGCAGATATATTACCAGTATTTTTCCCAACTATTGATTAAAAATTACGCAGTTGATTAAATGAATCTATTTCTTTTACCTTTGACCAATAAATAATCCCTCAATTACTTTATTTAAGCTCTGTCTGAGACGACTTTATTCTTTTATTATTCTAAGGATCATCTGCTGTCAATCAGTTCCTGTTTTGTCATTAGTCTCTTCATCATGCCTCTCCATTCAACCACTCTTGTTTCTAACTGTGCCTTAATTCACTCAAACTCACTGACCTTTATGCAAGATTACAACCAAGACTTTATATTTAATTAACATTTAAAGTTTTAATGAAAATATATATATTGTGCCGAGATGGAGCTCAAACAGTAAAGAGTTCACGACATGATGCTTCCTATTTCCTGTCATTAATAGAGAGGTTCACTCCCTTTAATGACGACCACATGGTTTTCTTCACAGCTATTCTGTCCAGCTTCCAGAACTAGGTTGCCATGGACACAAGGAGTACTCTGCTGGAGTGAGGAACTATGGAAAGAGGGACCGAAAGGAGCTGTTTGATGTGTACTGTTTAGCAAAAGAACTGGATGGTACACACGCACACACACACACACACACACACACACACACACACACACACACACACACACACACACACACACACGCACACACGCACGTACGTGTGCGTGTGTGTGTGTGTGTGTGTGTTTGTCAGACAGATTACACAAAACCTGCGTTGATAATGACCAACATCAACTACATTTGATTGATAAGACTTGATCGAATTAAAGGGACCGAATGTCATTCTATCATGAAATGAAACTTTTAATGAATTAAATGGTTTTAAGGAGTTGACCTTTTTTTTTGAATTTTTGTTTACATCACAGCAACCAATGAGCTTGGAGCTGAATGTGATAGACTTGATAAGTTAGACACCAGCTACAACTTGATTTTGGGCAGCTTCTGACATTTATTGAAAATAAATATAGAATGTTAATATAATTTAAAGCGGGGGTTGTGCAGCTAGAGAAACCAGCCAGACTGGCATCTAGTACTAAAGTATGCTGCTGTTAAAATCTTCTTTCGGTGCTGCTCTTCCAAGAAATATCCACCCAAACGTACCATTTTTGAACAAGCTGTCTGAGCTTTAGGAAACAGCTGGGTTAAAATCCCACCATGGTATCACCTGAATTTAAGTACTCTTAGATGACATTACAAGTGGTTTATATTCGATCAGGTGCCTCCCTGCTCTTCAACTCCTGTTCTGTCTCCTTCAAGGTGAGGTGTTTCACTCCTCCGTCCCGGGAAGACTGTCTTTGTCCTCAGCCTCGGACCGCTGCGTGTCCCTAGGGGGGCAGCTGGCCACGGTGGGGCAGCTTTATCTGGCGTGGAGTGCCGGTCTGGACAGCTGTGCCCCGGGCTGGTTGTCTGACGGCAGCGTCCGCTATCCTGTGACCCGGCCTGGCCCAGATTGTGGAGGAACCCAGCCTGGCGTCCGCACCGTGGCGCCCAATAGCACGAACGACAACGCCACCGCTCTGTATGACGCCTACTGCTACAGAGGTGAGTGTAGCAGTGGCTCTTAAATTCATTTAAAGAATACTGAATTCGTATTAATATCACTGACAAGTGTGGATGATCTGTGGAACTATTTTAACTTAACTAGGAAATATTCTTGTTACTGGAAAAACTCTGTTTGGCATAATGTTCGTATGCACAGGGTTAAATTATGCCTCCTTTTGGCAGGTACATTATATTAATGTCTTTTAATGCAATTGAGTGTAATTTGATCTTTTTTCTAAATTTAACAGCAGACAGTGTTCCTGTTAATATGCCACTGGCTAGCTGTCATCTGTTGGCAAGATGTCTTGAAATCTATAAAGCCATAAACCTGTCGTCGCTATGGCAACACTGATTTCCCGATCCACATCGTCCATCCCTCTGTCACGTCTGTGTGAAACAGCTGGAGTGACAGAAGCAGTGGGAGAGATAGAGAGGAAAAGAGGAGAGGATGTGTGACTGAAGCATCTCGGTTTACCGTCTGAAATCCGTCGTTGTTCTTCCTTGTTCTTCATTTGTTTGATTAAAAAGTGAAACATTGAGACAAACAGGATGAAATCATTCTGAGATTGTCATTTAAGCTGCAGCTATTCCATTTTCCCAGGTAAAGTGACGGAATCGGGCTCCTTCTCTCAGATCTACACGTCCCTGTGGATGCCCTGGAGCTACCTCGCAGGCTCGGCTGATGCCGACTCCACAGGGACGAAGAAACCTGACTTGATTAGGGACCAATCCGCTACCAGAGGTTCTGCACTCGTCTGTGATGATCGGATCTGCTCACCAGCTGATGGATCAGAAGCTGAACAATAACATAAATGTGTTTTTCAAATCTATCCCTGCAGGGACGCCAGACGGCAGAGACGCGTCCCCTTCGAACTGGACTGGACTGGTCGACCTTGAAGAGGAAGCCTCCCTTCACGGCGCTGATAATTGTAAGGACGGTCTTCCAATTAAGTGTATTGATCACAAAAGAATGTGGGCCCCCGAGATAACAACCCACTCGATGGTGTCCTCAGCCTCAGACCCCTGGCGGTCAGAATCTCCAGGGTCCTTCGTGACCTTCCAGATGATCCCAGGACAGAGTTTGTTAGAGACGCTGGAACCCGGTCCTGACTCGGAGGAGTTCCTCTTGCCACCGGCCCCCCCCGCTCCCACTGAGAAGAAGGTTCGTTTCTGGTTTAGTTGTAACAAACCGCAGCAGTATCACTGAACCGAATAAGTTTATATCTGAACGCTTGTTTATTTTTCAAGGTGATCTCCAAGATCGTCAAGTCCATTTGGAAGCCGTGGAATTACCTGGCAGGAAGTGTAGATGAGGAACAAACCCAAACGCCAGCGGGGGGGGAGAAGGAGGAGGCGACGGTGGCGAGAATTAAAAATGAAGGGTCAGATTCATCCACCGCAGCATCACCAGGTGAAGGAATTTAAATGGTTTGTGGTCTTTCATCTGGGATTGACTTGAAGACACAAAAGGGATTAACAAAGAAAATACCGATAAAGGAAAGGAAGTAATCTGGACATCTTTCCAGTGAGAGACTAATTACGGAGCGGTCGATCCGTGTGTGTCTGAGTGTGTCAGTCACACTTCAAACCAAAGATAGGAGAATTAGATTTTATGGGGAGCTTTAATACATTCTGTAGAAGACGGTGTTAAAACTATTTCTGCTGGAGTTATTGATGCATAAAAGGACTCCATCCACTGCAGTTTATCTTTCCCAGAGTGAGGGAATAAATTAACTCCATAAAATGCTTCTTTCGAAAAAGTAAAATAGATTTACAATTGTACAGCTCATATATAGCGCGTAGTGAATTAATCAAAAATAAACTATATAGGTTTTATAGGAGAAAGAAAACTGATGAGCTCATCAAATTAAAATTTCTCAATGACATTTGTAAGAAACTTTTTGGGATCAGCACATTTTTTTTATTTACATGATTCATTTTCCGAACCACTTTTTCCATTTTTGTGGGTCACGGGGGTAGTTGGAGCTTATTCCAGATCCCCCCCCCTGCCCCCCACAGCTATTTGCTTTATTTTCTTTATAATTTTAACACAACTGTCATCTAAATATCTTTGATTAGATTCAATCATTGAGAAAACATGTCATAAAAATATATCGTGTACGAGTGAATGAAAGTGGTTTCAAATGGGAGGATTCTCTGTTTCGTGTTCATTGAGACTGTGTTACAGGGTTGTTGATTCTATTCCGTGGTAATAAAGGAGGTTGAAGTGGTTGTAAGTTTCATTTTGTGTGACAGCTGTCTGTGTGTGTGTGTGTGTGTGTGTGTTTTCATCTCCATGTTCATCCAGAGGCCTTCATCCTTGTCATTTTCATTTTCTTTTCTTTCGTTTTTTTTTTTTTTTTAAATATTTGCCAAGGCTGTCCTTGTTCAAATGTCAAAATGACACAACACATTTATTACCTGACTGGCTTCTGTTTGTTTGTCTGCTTTTCCTCTAGATATATTAAAAAGCTGTCAACAGATTTAAATGAATTATGCTTAGAGTTGGGTTTTTTTGGACTGTGGGAGTTGTTTTGAGGTGTATTCGGGTACAGAAAACCTTCTTACTTTCCTTGACACCGAATATATGATGAACAGTAATAATGTGGGAACTAAAAAGAGTAAAGCATTCTGCAGTTCTGACTCTATAACACTGCAGCGTGTTGCCTAATGCTGCGTTCAGGTAATGTGGGGATTTTATGCATCATAATCAGTCTATGCATGACAAAACTGCTCTATATTAACTTTGGGTGTGATTGCTCTCGAGAGCTTTCAGAAATAGGCGCTGGTTTATTACATGTAATTATGATATGGGTGTCAGAAACGTGTAATAAAGGTAGCTGTGATATTACATGAGCATGGCTTAATATTGTTTGTGCTCATGCTGGGTCCTGAATCTCCAGCCGTCTCACTGCCTCGGCTTTGCTTTCATTAGTTTTTTATATACTGTAGGGTGTTTCTCTGGTGATGTTTCTCGTCGTGACAGGATGCTTAACATACTGCAGAGGGAAACGTTCTGTTCTTTAAATGTGATTCTTCAGAGAGGTTTTCTTGATGGTGCTGATGATATTGAAGTGGAGACAGGACGGGTGCGATGATGGATAGCTCAAACGATTTGGAGGAGTCTTATTTTGTTTCCCTTGGCAAAGCAGGAAGAATCCATATGGGGAGTTTTACTTTCATGTTTTATCTCTCTGTGTGCAATAATTGCACTCCTGACTCCTCCTGGTCTTTTCTATTTTCCTGTAGGTTTGTTCTCTTGGGGAAGTTCATGGTTCAAAGAGCTCACAAGGGAAAACTCCACACCCGCCGGTGAAGAATCACCCACTCGTCTGGCGTCTACTTGGGCCGCCTCCAGTCGCTCGATGACTACAGAAAGCACCAAGAGCGGCCAGAATTCAAACACCGCCTCCAGCTATGTGCCTGAAATCACCTCGTCCAGTGGGGACAGTTGGGTCCGGGTGGAGATGGAGACCACGACCGAGCCAGGCACCAAGAGGGAGGACGCCGTGACCCCTAGAAGCAGCGGTAGAGGAGGAAGAGGACGGGGGAAGAAGAACAGAGGGGAGGACAGGAGCAGAGAAGAGAAGGGGAAAGGAGAGGATGAGGGGAGTGGGGAAATCGCTGGTGTGGAAGCAAAAGGGGAGATACAAGTTTCACGCCGACCGGTTGGAACAAGTAAACCAAGGGAAAGATCCAGAGAGAGATCCAGAGAGAGGGGGCACAGAAAGGGCCAGACCACCACTACCATGGCGACCACGACTACCAGCGCTACTCCTCTGGAGCCCACAGGGAGGTCATCCTCACCGAACCCTTCACCATCAGTGACTCTCTCCATTTCCACGTCTCCTTCCTTTTCTCAAACGTCCTCCTCGGATGAATCCCAATCCACGTCTAATTCTTTCCCATTTTACTCCCCCCGCCCTCCAGGCAACCCCTCACCCCGATCCAAATACCAAAGCCCGTCTCCCTCGCCCTCCCCATCATCACTGCCTTTCCATTCCGGGTCTCAGACGACTGGATCAGGAGACCCAGCTCCATCACCTCACTCAGAAAACCAGGGCGGCTCCACCGACCCCCCAACACAGTTTAGATGGGTCCCAGTGGCGAAAGCAGCTCCAAACAGCTCGCTGGATTATCCACGCTTACTGTCGGGACCCCCGGGAGAGGAGGAGCCTGCTTGGTCTCGCGCTGTGGGCTCCGGGGCCCTGTTACCTGGCAACATGGAGGAGGAGAGCAACAAAGGAGGAGGAGCCAACGTCACTACGATGACTCTCAGCCCAACAGGTTAGCGTTGAATGTCTACCGATATCTACGTGTTGAGGTTTCACCATCCCACAGAAAAATGTATTGTATTAATCAATAGTTTTGATGTTATTTACCAAAGAATATTTTAATGCGATGACCTGAAAGGATGATTCAACAAAGTTTTCATCTGTTTGGAGCAGTGGTCAGACTGGTTTCCTACAGACTCCAAATGTTACTGCGAGAGAAACTGAGGCTAATCTCCAAAAGTAATCCCCAGTTGTGCATTCATTCCAGGGATTATTACCCTTTATTCACAGCATGGAGTAAACAGTTCCCTATAAATTAATTCTCTAACTGCAGCTATATGTGAAGTTATCATATTTGTATGCCGTTTCTTCTTAGATCCCATCTTAGCTTTCTTTTGTAAGTACACCACTGACAGAAATGAAGGCAGATGAAAATAACCAGACTGCCTCCCCCCTCCTTATGCTGGATAATTTATTCAAAAAACATCTAGTGTGTATTCCCCTGTCTGTGCACCTTTTAGTCCCACCAGAGGCAGACACCACATTCCCATCACCATACACAATCTGTTGATTAAATCTGCCGCATGGTGCACGTCAGCGAAGCTCCTGGCTGGCCAGCTGCTTTTACCTCTTACTTTTGTTTGATAATGAGAGCTCACGCTGGAAACATCCTATCACTCAGCGTTTGAAGCCCCCCCCCGGGCTTCTTGCTATTACACATTTCTGCGGTGATTTATTTTGTTTCCTTTGGAGGCGGCTCATGTCATGGCTAAGCCGCCCGACGGAAAGCAGCTGTAAAAAAAGTGGACGGACATGAAGCCGAGGGCGACCATCCGGACTGGGGGTGCACAGTACGAGGCCTGACTGATGGAGGGAGGGAGGCAGAAGTCCATAAAGACACAAACACACAGAGAGACACCTGTGCTGCACAAACAGAGATTCAACCACAATCCTGATTTTTTTTTTTCCTTACAGCTCTCTCCGGTGTACGTACTCCAGCACCCACAGTCTCAAACATATACACACACACACACACACACACACACACACACACACACACACACACACACACACACACACACACACACACACACACACACACACACACACACACACACACACACAGACACACACACACACACACACACACACACACACACACACACACACACACACACACACACTGCCATTGAATTTCTTTGTGGTTGGTTTTTTTTTTTTAAATCAGATTTTTATCACACCATCTTTACATAACATTTAAATCCTCCTTCGCTCTCCCTCCTGCCTTCACAGAAACACCACAGTCGTCCCCGTGGCTGGAAGCGCTTATCCCAAAATCATATTTCCAGATTAAAACCATATTTCCTCCCTTCCGGAGGCTGAGATCATTCACAGCGAAGGCTGTGTGTGACTTGTGGATTAATGTTTTGAGGCATCTCAGGGTTTGTCGCTGTAAAGTATTATCCTCTTACTGTCGTATCTCTAAAAACGTATTAGTTAGATTTTGCTGTTGCCAGCTTATTGTTGTTGTTGTTGTTGTTGTTGTTGTGTGTTGCTAGTGGTGTCAGTCGCGATGCAATGAGAGGGACGGTCCACTCTTTCACCTCCGACTGCACACTATTGATTTTCCTGCACCACTCGCTTTAATGAAAGGCCAATCACAGGTTTATCTTTCACACACGCAGACACACACACACACACACACACACACACACACACACACACACACACACACACACACACACACACGCACACACATAGTGTGTAAGTGTGCTTGTCTAAGCAGCTGATATTTGTCAAGGTATGCCACAACCTTGACTGATGCATTTGGGGGTGGGAGGGCAATCGCACCTCAGCCGGGGGGGGGGGGTGTACATTGAATAAAATGCATGGCTGCCTTTATCACCTGACTTCAGCAGGATTCCAATCAAGAGCAGAGCATTCGCTTGCAAAACTTCCTATAAATCTATAGCACGGATGCTATTGAGAAATCTGTCTCTGTGCAGCGGGAGGACTTGAGATTGAAAAACTCACTCTTTTCCTTTTATATTTCGTCCCTGAACGTTTGTTTTGTAGAGCAGCACCTGTTTCAGTGGTGATTCAGGGGATGTGAGCTTGAGGTGTCTGTTTCGGGTTACTTATTGGACAGGATCGGCCTCAAGGCTAATCATAGACAAGCATTGATTTTCGCTCATCGCACCTCGTAAACACACACACACACGCACACACACACACCCTCCGTCTTCAGCGTCAGAGAGAGCTGGCGGAACAAAGGCTCCCACGGCCGAGCCTTTGCGGCCAGGGTGAACACGCGGTGGATTTCAAAGACCGTGAGCCGCTGTAATGAGCGTTTGAGGGGAGAAACACGTGGTCATGTGTCAATTGATATGGAGATGTGTCATTGGTGAAGGAGACCACACACACACACACACACACTGTCATTTAACGGGTGAATAGTGAGGCCGAGGTGCGCTGTGGGGGGTCTGCTCATTTCTGTTTCAGAACGCTAATGTCTGAAGTTCTCACGATGCCCACAATGCTTGGCGTAAGCCAGGGACTCGCTTTTTTTTTTTTTTTTTTTCTTTCTGCATATGGTAACCATGACAACCGTGGCTGAGATTGGATGGCAAGGTTAAGGCTCTCTGGCTTGTTATCCTTTTGAAAAGAGAGTGTGAAACGGATACGGCTGAGCTGCAGCCACCGGTTGTGGTCGCAATGTGTAATAATTGGGATGCTGTGTCTTTTTCTGTGTCTTGCATTGACTTTGAATTTTGCTCAATGGTGGGGCAGGGGTGAGGGAAGGTTATTTTTGAGCATTCAACTGTAGGGGATTACCATGGAAATAAAATATTTCAAGCTCCATTCAGGTTTCAGGTGGAAAGTTTAGATCCAGGTTTTTTTTTTTTTTAATGAAATGTCACCTACAAACGGAGAGACATTGCCTTCACGCTATAATTCAATTGCTCACTTTCTCGAATCCCTGAACTCACCTCCACCCCTCTGTGTGTCAGTAGAGGTGGAGCCCTGTGTGACGAACCCGTGTCTGCACGGAGGAAAATGCCTTCCTCAGGGAACGGGTTACAGCTGCTACTGCCCACAAGGATATGCTGGGGAGAACTGTGAGATCGGTGAGTATCACACACATACACACACACACACACACACACACACACACACACACACATTCATGCATCCATGCAGCAGCGTGCAGCATATAATCAGCGCTGTGTGAGGCTGCTTGCATTGATTGACTGATGGATCAAAGGCAGCGCTGTCATTTAAATCAAGACATGAGGCCGAGTGAAGGCTGGGGTCAGAGGTTAGGGTCAGGTCCTACGAGTACCGATTACTTCAAATCCATCTTGGTTATTAGAATATATATTTAATATTTATATTTTTTGAAAATCAAATGGACCAGTACCATTTGATTTGCAAATAGGGGCTACAGCTGCTACAATCCAAGCAAGGGACTAATGCAGTGCGGCCTCGCACATTCGCGCATCAAAGCTCGCGACTTCACCTCTTCGCGGATTTTTGGTAGGCAGTCACGTGATACCGTACACTCATTCTATTGGCTGACGGCATTCAGAAGTGTGCTCGGTTCCGTGAGTCTTGGACATACGTGAGACACAAAAGTGCTTTAAACAGTTGATTCGAGTGTGGGAAAAGGTAATACAGATAGAAGGTGTTTTAATATCAGTATGGGGAGGGTTCATACATGTTTAAATTACCGTAAATAATAAGATGAATAGTTTGTCGCTCTATCCTGGAATTTGTTAATCGCGTGTGGTTCCTGGAATGCATTTACCGCAAAGAACGAGGGATGACTGTATGTATGTGATATCATCACAACCTCCTGTGACCATCTTCATATTTGTCATTGTTAAAACTATTGAGGCTTCGCTCCCCGCCTGCGGTTGTATCAACATAAAGAACATAATGGAGGCATAAACAGAGCGTTTACAGATGGACATATCCGTTTACATGCATAGAGGGAGCGATAAATGGGAGTTTAACCAGAGGCGAAGATGAAAAATACAGTTTATGCAAATCAATTGGTGGGGATTTCATTTGGTTTCATTGATAAACAGATGGAGAAAACATAAACTCCTTATTCACAGAGGTTGTAATCACTGTTGCCTGTGATTAGACCTCTAGAAGTTACAGACGGAGCTTACTATAGGAGGGGTGAGTCAGGGCCAGCAGGATGCATGTCGAACAAAACCAACTGTGACCTGCATGAACCACCAGACAAAGAGGGAGAGCATCGAGATTAAAAACCGTCCAGATCAATTCTTCTTTATCGACATTTCATTTCCTCTCTTTTTCTATCAGCTGATTTGCCCGTTGCTTTCTCCTGTTTGTTTGGCTGCAGCGAGGTCAAGTGTGAATTATGCTAGAAGTTTGCCTCCATCCTGTTGTGAGACAACACGCTACGATCCTGCATCTTCAATGCAAGGACAGATGTCTGCAGAGTAGTCGTGGTAGTGCTGCGAAATGTAGCCGTGACAAACCCGCCACAGATTTCTCTACAGGAAACAGTCAGTCATCCTTCAGCCCACACCATCACCACCAAACCTGAACAGACAGCAAGAGTTTTCTCACCCGACAGACTTTTTTTTTCTGTCATTTACAAGAATATTCAGGCCTCTGAAAGTAGAACTGGGTGCACGATAGGTGCTTACCATTTTGCATATCTGTGGGGACATTATCAATTGTACTATTTTAGAGAGGGCTTAGAAAACACCATGGTGATTTTATCAT
Organism: Antennarius striatus; assembly: GCF_040054535.1. Taxonomy (NCBI): domain Eukaryota; kingdom Metazoa; phylum Chordata; class Actinopteri; order Lophiiformes; family Antennariidae; genus Antennarius; species Antennarius striatus. Next base: position 8,359,243 of record NC_090793.1, on the reverse strand, counting down.
GATGACCTTGCTTTAGTCACACTCATGCTAATTTAAATATTACTGTGGGATTCCTACCACTACCATTAGAAATAGTTTTTGTAGTTTTTGTACCGATAAAATATGGTTCCATACTTTTGGCTCAGGATCAGGAACTTTTAAGGTGCATGAAATCTACTAGAATGACTACTAGATTGTGTTTTCTCAACTTGCATTAAAATGCTGGCAGCACCATGTCTCTATCCCACTTTGTTTTTGTACTGTAAACCAATAGATATTCACCTCCTCCTTCTTCTTCTTCTTCTTTCACTTTCAGCTTTTCCCTTCAGGGGTCGCCACAGCGAATCAGTTTCCTCCATCTAGCCCTGTCCTTTGCATCCTCTTCTCTCACACCAACTACCTTCATGTCCTCTTTCACTAAATCCATAAACCTCCTCTTTGGTCTTCCTCTAGGCCTCCTGCCTGGCAGTTCAAAACTCAGCATCCTTCTACCAATATATTCACTATCTCTCCTCTGGACATGTCCAAACCATCTCAGTCTGGCCTCTCTGACTTTATCTCCAAAACCTCTAACATGTGCTGTCCCTCTGATGTACTCATTCCTGATCCTATCCTTCCTGGTCACTCCCAAAGAGAACCTCAGCATCTTCATCTCTGCTACCTCCAGCTCTGTCTCCTGTCTTTTCCTCAGTGACACTGTCTCTAGACCAAACAACATCGCTGGTCTCACCACAGTTTTGTACACCTTTCCTTTCATTTCAGCTGAAACTCTTCTATCACACATCACACCTGACACCTTCCTCCACCCGTTCCATCCTGCCTGTTCACGCTTCTTCACCTCTTTTCCACACTCTCCATTGCTCTGGACTGTTGACCCTAGGTACTTAAAATCCTCCACCTTCTTGATCTCTTCTCCCTGTAACCTCACTCTTCCACTTGGGTCCCTCTCATTCACACACATGTACTCTGTCTTACTGCAGCTAACCTTCATTCCTCTCCTTTCCAGGACAAACCTCCACCTCTCTAGCTTCTCCTCCACCTGTTCCCTCCTCTCACTACAGATCACTATGTCATCTGCAAACATCATAGTCCATGGAGATTCCAGTCTAACCTCGTCTGTCAGCCTGTCCATCACCATAGAGAACAAGAAGGGGCTCAGAGCTGATCCCTGATGCAGTCCCACCTCCACCTTGAACTCCTCTGTCACACCTACAGCACACCTCACCACTGTCTTACAGTCCTCATACATGTCCTGCACCGCTCTAACATACTTCTCTGCCACTCCAGACTTCCTCATACAATACCACAGTTCCTCTCTGGGCACCCTGTCATAAGCTTTCTCCATATCTACAAAAACACAATGCAGCTCCCTCTGGCCTTCTCTGTACTTCTCTATCAACATCCTCAAAGCAAATACTGCATCTGTAGTACTTTTTTGGCATGAAACCATACTGCTGCTCACCTCCTCCTTATGATGTTAAAAAAAATGACAATAACTTTGATCTTCATCGGTACATGGATCAGATATGAAAAGATGATATATGAAACATATTCATTAACATGACACCTGGAACCAAACCTTCAGGTTAGGTTACAGGTGTCCAGACACCGGTGGTGGTGGTGGTGGTGGTGGGGGATGATGAGTCTGACACTGATGAGGCTAATGAAATGAATAGTTTGGTGTATCTGTGGTGACTGGGCAGTGATAGGGGGGTGAAGGGAGTGGATACCAGCATCATGAAGGAGATAGACGTGCAGAGAGATGAATAATTAAAGCCAGCAGCAGGATCACAGACTAACAATGAAGGTGTGTCGCTGGATAGATGGGACCGGCTGATGTGAACCGCTGATAACTCAGCCTCAGACAATGTCAGCAGGAAATGAAGACAGCGTGAGAGTGTGAGAGATGAACTGTGGCCTGATGGAGCATTCACACACATTCGCGTTGCTCTGATTAGTTTACTTTACTGCCATTGATAGAAAGTTGCAACAGGATCGTGAGAAACAGAACCGAGGCCAACGCCGTTTATTTCAGCTGTTTTCTTGTTATTTTCAACCCAGAGAGATGTAAAGACTGCGGTTTCAAAAACTGTTGCTAATCTGGGGTCACGACATAAAACCATAAAACCTTCAAATCCTGTTGGTACAATTCATGTCGTTGCTATGGTTACATGTGTTTCGTCTCATTCGCTGTAGGAATCTGATATCAGGATATCTGTTAAAACGGTTAAACAACAATTTGACTCAACTCTGTGTTGTTGTTTTTTTTCATTTAATTTCATTCAAATCTATCGAATTAAATCATATACTGCCTCAAAGGTGTTACATCTCGTCTTCCCACAATAAGTGATAAATAAGGAATGTAACATCACCGTTTATAGATGAGATAATTAGGCTTTTGGTCTCTTCCTGGATTTAGGCTCTGACAGGCAGCATAAGAATGCAATCATTTAAATACAATTTTTTATTCCTTTAATGTGATGAATACCTTCTTTTAATATGCTAGAAAACATCACATACCATAGTTAATTGTACTTAAGTACATCTTGAACAGTAAACTACACCCCCATGTAACCCTCAAGACCAAACTGGGTGGGTAGGCCTCCCTTTGACCTGCTATTATTCTACTATGGCAGAGGTTAGGCTCCATCCACATCAGCACTAATTGGGTTTTTCAAATGGCGGGGGCCATATTCGTCCTTGGACACTCATTTTCAAGGTGCTTCAGTGCAGCTCCCCACGCCGCACAGCAGACGCCTTCACAGACATACGGTGACACTTTGGCACATGAGTATAAATCTGCCATTAAGTTCTTAATTTGTTTAATTTGTATACTCAGCTCATTAGGCAGCCATTACTCAAGGAAGTAATCACTTTCGTAATAAATGAACAGCATACAGCAACATGAATTTGTTTTCACGGCCCCATTTGGGCGGCAAACGGCTAAATGTTTTCTGGATGCCAAGTGTGTTCTGTGCAGAGTAGCAGAAAGACGGACAGACGAACGAACAACCAGCAGCTGTTGCGTGGGTTTGCTGAAGGGCTGAATCATCCCAACCACTTAGCATGGAGCAACGCACTCATGGAGTGACAGTTTTCACTGCTTAGAAAATATGAACATAAAGGAATAAAAGGATTCAAACTTAATAAGATGACAAGCTTTTCCATCACACCTTTCTTCTGCAGGAAAGTCAACCTTTGCACTTCTTGGCTCAACACGCTTCATATTTATAATTTCACATTAACATGTGTCAACCCCAGAAGATTATCTCACATTTTAAATCAAAATGTTCTGTTGAAACCACATGTTTTCTTCTTTTCAGCTAAGTTTAGTCACTAATTAACTACCGTAAATCTGCCAGAGTAGGATAACTTTTCCAGAAAAATTTGTCTGACCATATCATGGGATTAAAATCAATGAATCTGACTGATTGCAATTTTAAGCCTGTTTTGCAAACTAAAATCCTGGATTTTAGTTTGCAAAAAATTAGTTTTCTACCATAAAAATGTTATAAAAGTTTCCTACTTATGAATATCCTTGACCATCAATTAAAGTCAGTGTAGAACTCTTTTTTTTCAAATATTTTTGTTGCCTGTAGTAGACATTAAGATAAGAGGAAATACTTCTTTTCCTACCCTCAAGCTTACATTGATTTCTTCAGTTCTTGGGGTACATTTGTTATTGTTTGTCCAAAGAAAATCCCACAGTGGTGGAAAAGGATTACATGCTCTCAATTTACAATGATAAAGTGATGCTTTATGGAGACCTGTGGAGAAATGTTCTTTATGTTAGTGTCTTACGCCACAGAGAGGTTAGAAAACACGTTTAGCACCGTTAGCGCTGCGGCATCAGAGTTCTATACTCTCTGTTAAGAGTACCTTTTCATTACTCCTGATCATAAATTGTTCTTCTTTTTTGAAATGTTTTGTAAATTGCTTACTCACAATGTCCAGATCCTTGGTTTGCAGCCAAAAACAAAAGAGGGTTTTTGACACAAGGCAAACAATCCCATGCAAATTATGAGGATAGTCCTGTAACAGCTTTGAAAATTAATACTATTTTTGTGTTTTAATGGAATAAATTTACTCCATCCAATTAATAAATCAAGTAATATGTCTTTTCCTTTATTATACTCTCAATAAAAGACTGAATATCAATTCTGACTTCAAGAGTTTTTACTAAAGCTAACTCTTAACATATATTCATCTCAAAATTAGCCAATGAAATGACACTGAAGCATGTCAAAAGCAATTTCTCTGAATGACTTTGGTAGTTTAATCTCACTTTATTACATATAATGAATAAAATTGTCCACTCTAGTAAACCAACATTGACAACTTAAACCACATAAGTTATCAAACACACAACGAATCGACTCATCTGAGATTCAGAGGAAGAAAGAACCTTGAACCCAGATCAGTTGATCAAGTTCAGCCTCTGTCCAACTGGAAACAAATATTAGAGAAGTAATCAGATTACATTCAACATCACATCAGATTTGAGTATGTAAGAATGAGGACAAGTGAAAGAGGAATGTCTGCTTGTTCGTCACACCCTGCTTGAATGACTCTTCTGTTGCCACCAGCGTGAGCAGATTTAACCGTCTGAGCAGAACTAATGTCCAGCTCGTTTGATGGCGGCGCATGAACGGCAGCAGATGTCTTTTTTTATGATCAACATCTCTTTAGCAGAATACGTCCTTTTAATACGAACCCTAATGAGATCTGCACCCCCACCCCACCCTAACCCCCCCACTCCCTCCCCATCCCATCTTCCTCACAGATGTAGACGACTGCCAATCAGAGCCATGTGAGAATGGAGGCACTTGCATCGACAAGATTGATTCATTCCTGTGCCTCTGCCTGCCCAGCTATGGAGGAGACATGTGTGAAAAAGGTGAGGGGGATAATAATAATACCTACAAGGCAGTCAGAGACTGCAACGTTGTTTTGTGATTATATCACATCAGGTTTCCGAGATGTGTGCCTAAAAGGGTTTAAAAGTGAAAATTTGACCTTGACCTAGTTTTTCAAGGTCAAGGTTGTGATTTAATTTCCATCCCCTTGCCTGCCTGAATATAACACCTTTTGTTTCGTCTTTCTATATTATGCGGTTCCTGAGATCTGTGCAAAAAAATGTACAAAAGTTGAAATTTGACCTTGTCCTAGTTTTCTCTAGATCAAGGTCATCATCTCATTTTCATCCCCTTTGCTGCCCGAGTAATGTGCCTTTTCTTTTATCTTTCTATCTGCAACGGTTGTGAAGATATTTGGTGGACGGATGGACAAACACACAAACCCTGACAATTCCAATACATCACCACTTCACAGAATTTAATAACACACACCTACATATTGGATGAGGGATGAATTACTGCAAACCACAGAGTGAGAAATCATCCTGTGAAATGCTATTTGGCTGAAACCGGCAGTAAAAGGTTTGCTGCAAATAATGCAGCTGGAAATAACCCCGATCAGGATGCAGTGTCTGTTACATTTGTATGTCACGCCTCACTATCACAAAGACGCACCTCTGTGCAGCGACGGTACGCCGGTGTTTGTCAAAGTACTGACAGATAGTAAACACACATCGGTTAGTGTTTGTTTTTTCTTTTTCTTTTTTACACGGCGGATGATTCGACATCCCACTGCTGGTGTGTGAGCAGGGTACTGTCTTTGTGGTTTAGGATTACTGCTCAGCAAACAAAAGCTGCGCTGACATTGGCGTTAAGTATTTTTTGGGCCTCAAACAAACAGGAATATGTTCAATCCGACATTGTTTACATCTGTGTCGAAAGGCTTGCAATGTTCCTCATCAATATTTCCATCGCTGCGTTGCCGTGCTTCTTGGTGTGTTACTGCCACCAGCTGTTGATCAGAGAAAAGGTGTGAAACATGTGACGGGGACGTGTGTCACAGATTGTCATTATTGTGTGTATGTGCAGGCATGACAACAACAGCAATAACAATAACAACGATAATGATTTACACAGTGAAATATTGCTAATTAGTGCTGCAGTTTTTTCTATTTAGTAAAAAATGAGAGCAGCAAACAGAGAAGGCTTTACAGGATAATTAGAGTAATTAAATTTAATATACATAAGGAAAAATAAGAAAACAAGCAGAATGACAAACTACAAAACAAATTATATCCAATCAAGAATAAACAAAAGAAACCAAATAGAGGCAAGATTATTTTTAAAAAACTAGTTTGATGTTTAGGGACATGTCTTTATTGCCTTGTAGAGTTCCTGAGATATAAAGTACGTATTAATTTATGAGCTTTGATTGTTTTGGTTGTTAGGACCTGTTCCCTTTAAACCAGAGGTGTCAAACTCATTTTCACTGAGGGCCACATCAACATAATGGATGTCCTCAAAGGGCCACATGTAACTAATAAATGTAACTAAATGTAACTCAATGTGAAGTAAAATAAATGTGACTACTTAATGTTTAATAACCCTGAATTTATTACTTATTCAAGTTACAAACATTACAGTTTCACAGAAAAAAAATGTCTGTTTGTTCTTCTGTTATAACATGAACCCTTTTAATTTTGTCAGGTTATTAAACCCACAGAACTCCATCAATCAAGGATCAAACTATCGAAGTGAATAAAGAAAAATAACATCAAACACAAGTTAGGACATAAACTTTGTTCAAAATGATTTTGTCAGAGTTAAAATGGGCTTAATTACTGCATTGTGGGAAATGTAGTTTTTGGTCAAAGCACACAATTTCGACCTATTTATTTTTAGACACGCTCACCTTTTATATTCTCGCGGGCCACATAAAATGATGTGGCGGGCCACATTTGGCCCCCGGGCCTTGAGTTTGACACATGTGCTTTATACAGACCTGGCTGGTTGGTTCTTTTGGGTGGTGCTGTGGATAGCGATGTCGCCTCACGGCTGGTTGGTTCCTCCTGTTTATCAGGAAGCATCAGCACCAGGCTCTGTGATGCAGGTGATCTAACATTAAAGTACAATAATACAACAAAAAGAGGCGATCTAGTGCTTCTAGCATGAGGTGAGGTTCACCCAGTGTCTCTGACAGGCAGGAGGAATCACCCCCTATAGCACAAGCTGAAACCAGCGTGCACACGAGCACCAATTCTTCACCTCACTGGCTGCAGTTACCTCCAGCTTCAGGCCGGTCCTCATTCTCTGTCTGTGTGGCTGTAATGAGGATTAATGAATATCTAACCTTTGCTGTTATTAATGAATCCACAGGCCTTGGTGTGATGAATGAATACTAATAGAGCAGAGAGAGAGAGAGAGAGAGAGAGAGATGCTGCGAACAAAGGAGTTTGTATAATTACACTTCATACATTAAGCCTCTGTAGATAAGTCACACATTTTAGCCTTTATTTGCTAAATGAGACAGAACGCTCAGTGGAAAAGCTGCCGCTCCCCTCTCGTCTCGTATGAAGTATTTTATCTCACTTCTTGTTCCTGCACTTAACTAAGCTGTTATGTGGCCTTTGTGAAATTATTTTAGCTCCTCTCGTTCCCACCTCCTCATTCCTCTTCATCTTTGCAGACGTAGAAGGCTGTGAGCACGGCTGGAGGAAGTTCCACGGCCACTGCTACAGGTAGGAATGATGAAGAACTGTTGGAATAAATGGAGCCACAATACATTTTATACCCCGGAGCTAGCGGTGACATACTTAGCGCGGCGCTCTGGACCATTTTTCAACCTGTCTGGCTGCATGATGTGTGTGAAACACGTGTGTTCATCTCCACAGGTACTTCACCCGCAGACACACCTGGGAGGATGCAGAGAAGGACTGCAGAGAGCACAGCTCGCATCTCAGCAGCGTCGTCTCCTCCTCGGAGCAGGAGTTCATCAATGGTGTGTGTTTGGTTTGGATTTGACATCACGCACGTGCAAAAAGGAGGGTTTGAAGAAACAATCAAGTGAAAGGAACTCGTGTTTTATTTCTTAAGGTCTGGGTCATGACAACGCCTGGATCGGACTGAATGACCGCACGGTGGAGGAGGACTTTCAGTGGACGGACGCCAACGATCTGGTCTGTGATCAGTTGTCAATCGTACAGCCACGTGAAAATTCAAAGATTTAAAGCCCTGAAAATCTTTAACTGTTTTTACTATTGCGTGTTTAATAACCTGACAAATTACAACTGTAATGTTTGTAACTTGAATAAGTAATAATTTTAGAGTTATATATCATTAAGTAGTAGTTACATTTATTTTACATTACATTGAGTTGCATTTAGTTACATTTATAAGTTACATCTGACCCTTTGAGGACAGCCATTACGCTGATGTGGCTCTTGGTTTGACACCCCTGCTTTAAATCCTCTTTTGCGTGCAAAATCTCTTCTCTGATCTTGAAAGCTGCGTTAGTCTGTAACTAACAGTGTTTTACCGATTCTTGGTTGGATATGCAGGCAAATGGAAAACCAACAGTTGAATCCCGTTGTCTGCTTTCCTGTAGGTGTATGAGAACTGGAGGGAGAGCCAGCCGGATAACTTCTTCGCAGGCGGGGAGGACTGCGTGGTGACTATTGCCCATGAGGACGGCAAGTGGAACGACGTGCCCTGCAACTACAACCTGCCCTACATCTGCAAGAAAGGCACAGGTAGCAAAAGGCTGCTGGACTGAAACTGTGAACAAACCAAACCTCCTCGGTTTCATGCACCCAGAGCTACTTTGTGAGACTTTTGCTGTCACTGTCAGTGTTTTTGCTCTTTAGGATCTTAAAGCTTCACTGTTTGTCACATTTTCCGAGCTGTTTTGCATCACTAGCACCTTTTCACAAATGATCACAGCAAATGCTCCAAATGCTCACAACAAACACAAACTAATGTGAAGACTGAGTCTGTCTCAAACCTGTATTGATTTTTGGGAGCAATATCAATCTCAATCTTCCTCTGTTTAGTGCCTCTCTCTCCTCTGGGCTCACTTACACTTGTCTCGCCTGCAAACCTCTGCAGCCTAAGTTATTGCCAATTACAGCCTCGTTCGCACAACTATGATCTGAAATGCCTCTGAGCCATTCATCCTTATACTCACCATTACGGACTTGAGAAATTCTATATGACCAAAAATATATGTCAGTATTTGATGGGATTATTTTTCAATAACGATAACCAGCAAAAGTTTTGCATATTTTAAAATTGTTTATGATATGATTATATTCATACTCGTTCAGTATTTATTTACTTTGCTACATTATCTACTTTATGATGTTCCACATCTGGATCAGTACTCAGTACTATGCTATTCACCTACATGAAGCACTCAGTGTAATACTGTGCTAATATACTGTATGTCTCTAATAAATATAATTTTATTCATTGTATGAAGGCGCAAGATCGATATCAAGCAGATTTCAGGATTTCTCTGATGGTTTAATTCATCATCCCCTGCAGTGTTGTGTGGAACCCCACCTGCAGTGGAGAACACCCATTTGATCGGTCGCCGGAGGTCTCACTATGACATCCATGCAGTGGTCCGCTACCAGTGTTCTGAAGGATTCTTCCAGCGTCACATCCCCACCATCCGCTGCCGGGCCGACGGCAGCTGGGAGAGACCCAGGATCATTTGCACAAAGTGTAAGTGTTCAATATCCAGTTCAATGTGTGGTTTACGCAAAAGAAATACATAATACAAAACATAATAACCATCTGTTTCCCTCCATCTTTTTTTTAGCTCGACGATCACACCGGTACCGACGCCACCACCACCACAACCAGCACCACGAGCACCGTGGCCACCGGAGACACGGAGGAGACGGACACAAGGCCAGAGAGGCTGCACACGGCTACTACTGAACCAAATAACACCACACCCGCAAAGCCTGGGTGAAAACCGTGGCTTATAAAGACAGACAGTAGCTCACTCTTTGCTTCTAACCAGCCTCCGTTTATTCTCCTGTTAACCGTTTTCTTACTCTAACTCACAGTTGATCTCCACCACTCCTGTCCCTTGAGTTTTGATGCTTCTTTTAGTTTCTTACCCGCCTCCTTTAACTGAAGTCCATGCGAACACTAACAATAACTCCTTAACGTCAGTACAGTGAACCCTCCTAAATCCCTGACAGCACTGTGTGTGTGTGTGTGTGTGTGTGTGTGTGTGTGTGTGTGTGTGTGTGTGTGTGTGTGTGTGTGTGTGTGTGTGTGTGTGTGTGTGTGTGTCAGATAGTGCTGATTGTTTTTACTTTTTTCTCTTACATTTAAAAAAAATAGTATTCTGTCTGCAAAGCACAGAAGTATCTGATGCAAGTATTCTAGTTTTCAGTTCCTGGTAACCCTCAGCTTTTCATACTGTTGCCGTTATTTTTACTATAGAATGTCTGAGTAGCTGCTTTGATTCCACTGATGTGCTTTTTGCTTTTTTTCTAATATTCACTATGGTTTCGTGTTTTGTTGCTATTTATTATTAGTATTTTGCTTGTGAATGGGCTTTTTTTTTTTTAATTTTACTTCATAGAGCCGATGTAACATAATTTTTCTACGCTAGTGTCTAAACAATTAACTAATCATATGATTGCCTCTAATCTTTGTATTGTAAATATTGTGTCGTTGGCTAATCTTTGATCAATAGCTGGACCTCATCCAGTCGAGCAGATCCCCTGTCCTCATAAGCACTCTCAGCTAATGAATACGTCCCATTGACCGATGGTGTGGATGGGATTCTAGAAAACCTTCTCCAGATAATCACTTGATTGTACGTGAGTCATCTTTGCATGGCTACATTTACACAATGGTTAGAATGTCACCATTTTTATTCTTGTCTCTGGTATTTGATCAGTCATCCCCCTTTTTTTGGTGTTCCTATGGCTTTTTGTCCTGCTGATGTATTTTCCATTCTTAATAAATTGAGAAAATGAATATTTCTGACTGTTGTAAATTCAGGTTTGCACCACAGCCATCTATTTCTTTGAAGAAGAGAAAATTATGGTCATCCTCAGCTGCTTTTTCACCTTGCAGTTCTTGGGTTATGCTGGAGTTAATTCCAGCTGGCTATGGGTGAGAGGCGGGGTACACCCTGGACGCCCACATTGTGGGGCAAGTTTGCACCACATTTGCACAAACATTGGTCCAGAGTAATAAACAACCAGTGCTTCTTTTAGCTTTGATTGCCATGCATTTGCTGCTGCAACGGTGAGATAAGCTCATTCAATGCTAGACTTCTGATGGGAGATTTGTATCTCTGCACCAAATCTTCTCCAGCATGTTCTACAGACTCTCCATAGGGTTCAGGTCTGGACTCTGGCGGGCAGTTCATGAGTGAAAATGAAGTCTCATGCTCCTTGAACCACTTGGTCGACAAATCATGAAGCTGTCATCTTAGACTGCGACCATGACATCGAGGAAGAAAAAAGTCCAGTCAATGTATTCAGGTGGTCAGCTGACATCAGTTTCAAAGGGGTCCTATTATGAATATCACACTTTTTCAGGTCTCTACATATACGTAGTGGTCCTCCCTAACCCAAACGACTCCTATAATCTGGTAAAAAAACGCTTCCTGCATCAATAGATATTTGGAGTTTTAGGAATTCATGGCCTGGACTGAATCACAATGAGCGGATTTTGCTAGAATGGCCGTTTGTGATGTAAATTAGGTCACAAATGGCGCTCTGTGATTGGACAGAGTGATTGACGGTATTGATTGGTTGACATACCCAAGGGCGTGGCAATCCTCGAGGGGGGAGTTTGTTCAGGCTATGGTAGCCTAACTCAGAGCTACACACTGAAAGTTCCTCACAAACTGTTGAAGTCAGCTAGCATTTGGCTAACTAGTAGCCCCGCTCCAGTCAGGTGTGTGTGTGTGTAGTTCGTGATCAGGCTACGTAGCAGTGTGTGGTAATGTCCTGGATCAGAGCTACACACTGTAAGTTCCTCACAAGCTGTTGAATTCAGCTAGCATTCGGCTAACTAGTTAGCAGTCAGGTGTGTATGTGTGTGTGTGTGTCCGCCCGAGGTTATCCCCACCATCACAGCGAACACATAACCAGTTGCACATTAATTACTAATTCAGAACAATTTTCTGGTTTTTGGTGAATGAAAGCAGCTTTAGCTCTTCTAAGTGATCGGAGAGCTGCTTGTATACACACACACACACACACACTCTCAGCTCATCTCCCTTGTTGTCCACGATCTGTCATTGTCCATGAAGATTTTCAGAAAACACAGCCTTAACAATCACAATACGTCCCCGCTTTGAAGCGAGATGTAATTATCTCACCGGCCGGTCTCATCATGTTTATACAATTAGTCACGTGTCTTTGTTCAGCAAAGACTGGGGAACATGAGGAAGCAGGTCCAAGCTTAGCGCCGAACAATCTACCTTTATATCATGAAAACCAAGAGTGGAAAACACAGAAGAATCAGAGTGAAATATGTAGCAGCAAAGTTACTGAAAGTTGAAAAAGTTCCAGAGAGCGGAAGAGAATTTATCAATATTCAATCAAAAATATTGAGCACCACGGATCACTTTGAGACATTTCCAGACATTTCAAATACAGTGTAGTTGGACATCTGGCAGCTGAATGACATGAATTTAAAAAAAGCATAATATGGGACCTTTATTAAGGAACATCACATCACGGAACAGATTTTTCGAACTGAAGCAAAATCATATCGCTGATTTGGGTGACTTACCTTCTAATGCCCATAGCACAAAAATCATGATTGAAGAATGCCTAAAATGAGCAAATGTTAGCATAGCATGCTAACAATGGCCATTTTACTTGTCAATTAACAGTGTTAAGTACACTAACAGCACTGTGGTTGTGAAGACATTAGCAAGTTGATAGCATTTATTTTAAAAATAAGGTTACACTGAGCTCTTTTCATCATCATGATATTCTCCCTGGGGTGTACCCATTCATCAATTATTTCCTGATCGTAAAGTTGTAGCAGAGGATTTCTTTCAGATAACCTTTTGCACCCCCGCAGACGAAAGTTAACCAAACTCTTTATTTTTGGCTTTAACTTTCAGAACTTTATTGCTTACTTTATTTTTCACCCGCCAAATCCCACAATAGTTTTATTTCATTTATTGTACAAGGCAATTTTCCTCAGTCCCCGAGCAGAATGCTGTCAGACAGAATAACGGCCCACCAGGTGAAACAGACACACAGGATTGTTTGCAGAAAAGTTAACCAGCGGAGCACCAATCATTTCAAAAGAACGCCAAAGTTCCCTCATAAAAATGAACATGGATCTTTGACTTCAGCTCAACTGATATAAAACAACTTTGTAGCGGGGTGCCTGGAAATAGTAAAGTCATGAATCCAAACACCCTCATCCTGAAAAATAGAATGTTTTTTTTCTTATCTCTCAAATAGCAACACTTCTGAAGAAGTTTGCATAAAAAGAATGCGCAAGTCAGTTATAAAATACAACCAGTTGAAAAATGTCTTTCCACTGGCAGCCCACATAAACATGGATTGAGCCATGGACAGCTGCCACGTGTGTGTGTGTGTGTGTGTGTGTGTGACAGCAGACCTACTGTAAATCAAGAGTTCACTTCTTATCACTTGGACAGCAAAGTGAACTGGGCCAGTGTTCCAATGACATCACCACCCTAAAACAATGGCAGCAACTAAAGAATTAATTTGGTACCACCTGGAAACTGCTCAGATATGATCTCATGAAATAACTGATGGAGGAAAAGTCTGATGCAAACATATTTTCATTAAACATAATTAGACTGGCCGTGGCAAACCTTATGGATCCCATTTTCAAGTGAAAATAACCCAAGTTTGGGGTCTGATATAGTTTAAGGAACAAAATAAAGTGGAACATGACACATGGAAAACCAGCTTGCCCAGGATGAGGTTTCTCCATTTTACAGGACAGAATTAGAGCTTGTGATTGGACAAAAACAGCATAGGAATCTGCTTAATATTTTTATTACTTTTAGCTTTATGTGTCCCCAGTGACAAAACTTTAAAGTATTTCACAATACAAGGTGCCAGCATCAACACATTCTCTGCTTGAGTAACATCTGTTATGATCAGAAACTCTTCAGCCATTAAAGCGCTTTTTAATCCTGTGAAAACTACTTAAATTCCGATTTTAAACAATGAAATCCAAGCAGTAGAGGAGTTTGCAGTGTAGTTCTGCAAATACAAGGTGAATAAAAATGGCCACTACCCTCCTGTTTTGCAGATACATGCACAGTGCAAGTAGATAGTCTAGATTGAGGTAAGGGGGGGTGTTGACTGGGTTTCTGTATGAGTCACCTCAGAGCTGTGCAGGCTGACCCCAGTCCTCACTTTGATCAACAGCCTTCTTATCAGGGTCCAATAGTCCATTGCAGGGAGTGCTGTTCATGCTGCTGCACATTGTTGCTGATTTTCACCAGCTCAGAACAGAGATTTTAAGCTTTCCTCTGGGTCAAGAAAGTGTTTGTTTAATGCAGTTTGTGCACCATCAAGAGTCACAAGAAGACAATAGCCATATCGCAGTGGGAGGTCTTCTTTGAGGGTCTGGTTTATTTCTTCTTCTTCTCTTCATGTCCCTTGGAAACAGGCTTCATGAAATAAGTGGGGATAGCGTGGCAGCGCAGCGCCAGCAGAATGGGTACGACAGCCAGAAGCACATTGAGGCTGATAACGGGCCACCACTTGTCTGATGGGAGTCGGTACGTGAAGGGAGTGTGTGAGTGCAGAGATGCTCCTATATGGCACCACTGGGTCTGCGAGAAGAACAGGGAAAGCTCACTTTACTGTATTTTTTACTTTTCCCCACTGATGAATAAAAACAAAGACATTACACTCATGGTCACCTGAGCCATGGCTCCAGCAAAGAAAATAGACAAGTCCAGCATCCAGCTACATCCAGGTGTTTGCAGACCGTAGATGAAGGCAGCTAGCAGGGGCACGGCGTAGAATAAATACACCAGCATCTGCAGATATGGTGCACAAAAAGATCCATCACCATTGTCATGAAGAATGTTTGATTTAAGGAAGTCTGATTTCTCTCCTACGCTCACCATAACCTTAGGGAAGCCAACCGGGTCTTTGAGGTAAGGCTCGTACTGGTAGATGTAGGTGAAACAGAAGTCAAAGGAACAGTCCAGCACCACCTGGAGCAGAGCAGCAGCAGTTAAAGTAGAAGTTTGTTTGATCTGACATCAGAGATCAGACGGAAACGTTTCCACTTGGTTTCACTCACAAAGGCTCTGAAAACAGAGAAGATAGCCGCTCCAACCAAGAGGAGAGATAGAAGCAGGTCGACAGGTCGAGACGTCAGCTTCTTCTTCTGCTCCACTGAAATCTACAAACATAAAGCAACTGGTTAGTTGTTAGCATTCTTGAAAGGAAAAAATCTGATGCTAATACTCTGAAGGTGAAGAGATTGAGATCGAAGAGATGCCAATACTGATCGACCTTGTCTGCTGTGATGACTGGCATCTGTGTGGGTCTGTTGAAAAGCACTGACGCCACCCAAAATGGTGCCAGAAAGAAAGGGACGTTCCTCACAAAGACCGGCCGGAGGTTGGACCCGTGTTTCCCTAAATAAAAGAAATCATCAACACAAACAGCCACACACAACACATAGCGTGTGATAAAGCAGTCCTCACCAACGACTACCCCTGGGATGAGAACGATCTGATGGGCGATGGAGGAGCCTGCCCACAGCAGCCCCAGGTTACGATAGGACTTCCTGTAGAGACAGGAAAAACGCAACAGGTTTCACCCTATTGGCTGATTGGATGAATCAGTAAATGGCACTGTTGGGCAGCTACGCCTCATCTTACCCGTTAAACATGCGATGGATGATGATGAGGAAGAGACCGAAGTGAAACACGCCCTCCCAGTAGGACATCATCACAGCGTAGGCGCAGCTCAGGTGAGGCTCGCCCTGAGGAGAAGTCAGGATCACATGATCAACATAACCCAGCTGTAGGATGTAGTCCGGGGGGGGTTAGACAGGTTCAGCTCGGTAGAGAAGCTCTTACCATCTTTAGGTAGAAGCCCATGAAGCCCCGGATGAAGCCATCCTGCTCCAGAGCGTTAGTCAGTCCCACCAAGCAGGTGAAGGAAAACTCTGCAAACACTGGACAGATACAAGTCCCATGAATAAAACCAAAGCCGCCATCGGTTCAGTCTCAATGTTCACGTTTGTCCTTGTCTGGTCGTACCGTAGAACAAGGGGTCCACCTTTGGCTTGTTTTTCACTATGAGGTGGACTAAGAGGCAAACCGATCCCAGGACAAATATTCCCATTCCCAGGATAGGAAGAGGTCTGGACAAGAACGGTGACAAAAGGTGTTCAGTCAGACACACTGTACAATGGAGCAGATATTTTAATAAACATTTAAGATGTTTGAAAGAAACATCCACTCAGGCACACACTTGAGGTGAGAGGAAGCTGCAGAACCCTGAGAGAACCCACACAGACACGGGGAGAACATAGAGCATAGAAGGGACTCAAACTCAGAACCTTTTCGATGTGACGCGACAGGTCTGCTCACTGCACCAACTGAATATGTTTTAGGATATTATGACGAATAGCTCTGTTGACATTTTAACAACCAAGCTAAATTCATTAAGAAAATAACGAAGATTAATCAATAATGAAAATAAATGTCAGCGACAGCAGTAATTTGATCTAATTTATCATCTTGTTAGGAAAAAACAGTCAGCAGAAGTGAAAGATTTGGGTTATAAACAACTAGAAAATATTTCACACCAGCTGTTTTCTTTTTTGGAAAAGTGAAGTCAACAATTTCAATTTGACTCACAGATTTTTAAGGTTTAGCTTGGTTAAAAAAAATGGAAAAACTCAGTTGCGAGTAAGGAGAACCTGTAGGCTCAGCTCTAAATCATATTTGGATACGAAACGACCTGGGTCAGATTTCAAGTAAGAAGGAAAATATTTGAAGCAAAAATCACTTTGATTCCATGGTTAGACAATTTCACTGGCATTAAAACATTTTCTCCTCGAAGTCTGCGTTTATTACTTGACTTTTAATTCCATCCTTCTTTTTTTTTGGCGTGGAAAACAAGCCACGTGGTGTCATGATGTAAAGACAAGAAAGTAATTCTATGGCACGGTTGCAAGAGATTAATTTCAGTACTTTTTAAAAGCTTTTTACTATTGGATTAATTCTTTTCACTGTCTTTTAAAATGTCACATTTCCCTCGAATTCGCTGGATTGTCCAGAACTTTAGAGAATCGTGTTTTCTATGGAGGGATTAAATCAACAGCAGCTGTAAATCAGGTTATTTCAGGATAAACGCAGCTTCTCTTAAACCTCCCCGTCCCATCGGGGCAGGTCGCCTCCTAATGTCAGGAATAAGTCTGATCACAGAGAGAATGAACACTTACTCCTGGATCGCAGGGATGTTGTTCAGTGTGAACAAAACCACAGGAGCCGAAAGAGACAGGAGGAACACAGAGACTTCAGTTGGAGGCTTCATTTTTTTTTTCTTCCAAAAACGTGTTAAAGTCTATTGAATAATAATTTTTTTTAAAAAAGAAAGAAATGAAACAATCCAAACAGAACTCTTCAGTGCCCGATGGTGACGCGGCGCATGATAGACGCGTCCTGTGCGCGCAGGAGAGACAGGTGATAATGAAAAAGGAGCGTCACCTGTTGCCTTCTGAGCTGTGACGAAACAGCTCAGCTGAAATGTGTCTGCTATCTAAGTAGGTCTCAAAGTTCATCCCAGGAGAAGAGACGGTATAAAGGGGGGGGGGGGGGGGGCGATGACACGTTCCGATAACGCACAGCCGAATCGTGCGTAACTTGCGCATGTTTCTTTAGGAAAACCTTCAAACTGAGATCCACTGGGGTAATTAAAAAGGTGAACTCTCAGAAGGGTGATTCAATCCAACCTGGGGTTATTCCCCATCACTGCTGGGTTTGTACAGGCTGCCACCTGCTGGTAACCAATGTATTTTTTTCCCATCAGGTTTAATGTACAGTAATGTGTGTAAATAAAACCAACAACAGTTTAAAAATCTCCAGTGTTTTTCAGGATTCAGCTTCTCTTTTACTTTGTAGAAAAAGCCTTTAGCAGCCGCTGATGGGATCCAAGCCCATTCCTGATGGATAAACACCTTCGGTTCTGGAATATTCCTACATCCACGTTCCTCAAATCCCAACAGAAGTTTTCTGTGGAATTCAAGTCAGGTAGTTGTGATGGCGATTGCTACGACGATCCAGATTGTCTTCTGAAAACAAGCGTTAGTTGACTTCGAGGTCTTCGATCATTTCTTCCTTTGGGAAAATTCCATGATGGCCAAGCTTTATCTTCTTCACAGGTGGTGAGATGTTTTCCTCTAGATTTCCTGATTAGTGGAATCTATCTTAACCTCTACATGTTTCAGGTTTAGAATGTTCCAGGAAATAACTTTTAGTAGAAATAAATTGCAGCACAAAAGCTTTTTTAAAAAATTGTATCATCCAGTTTGTATTATAAGACAATTCCGTGATAAAAGGTAAAATGAAAACTCGATCACTCTGCACGTGTTGAATCGCTTTGGGCTCCTGTGGCCCCAGATGTTCGCATCAGGAGCCATCTGTCCCGTTTGGGTTGAGATTAAGAACTCCACCGTCTGATATATCTGATGATTGGTTTCTGGATTATATCTGAGAGAGAACAAAGTTCAGAGCAAAGATCGTGTTTTTCCTGTCTGGATCATCCTTGTTTCACTTCCTGAACAGTTCCAACATGAAAGCCTCAAACCAATCTACTCTTCACGCTAACATGACCCTCTGGGGACACCGTACACAGGTGTCCTCTGTGGCCCACATACTCAGTCTTCTTCCCTCTCAGTCCTGATTACACAAGAGTGTCTTATGGATGAATTCGATCCGTGAAGCAGACCTACATCTAATGCACCTTTATCTTCTGCAGCAAAGCGGCTGAAGAGGATTAATGCCGCTGTTGCCACAGAAACTTGGTGACCAGTGAAAAGCAAGAACAGAGAGGGGTGGGGAGTCGGTGCAGAGGGTAGAGGCGGACAGGGAGAGACGATCCAGTCCAACACAAATACCATCCTTTGCCCACACAACAGACACACAAAGTCTTTTAAGGTGACACAGAGTCCACCTGTTCCGCCAACATGCTGCACCCTCTCATCATCGGCATCATGACCGTCAACACCTCCCTCACCGTCGTCTACTGGGCCTTCCTCCTGGGCGATGCCTACTTCAAGTGGGTGATGGAGCCAGAAGACAAACCCAAAAAGGTGGTCACCCCAGCCTGAGGGAGTCCCCGTCTGGACTGATGACTGGACGCTTTTACCTTTTCGCATAGGACTAGTCATCAAGAGTAGAACAGCTGTCAGAGCTTTTCTGTGGAGATTTAGATTCTCTTGAATCACTCGCTTGTTAACTTTTCATCAAACTGAATCCATCCTGGAGGTGAATGAGAAAAACTCTGGGAGGAAGTCACGGCACATTCATTGGCTGCTGTATTAGGTGAGCTACACCTTTACTGCCCATGCAATCCGTTGCACATTAACTCCAACAGCTTCCTTAATAATCTTTATCCTGTTTGGTTTTAACTGACATCATCAGAAAGGTACATGTTGATGATTGAGGTCATAGATAAGAGAGTTTTACTGGACTGCATTAGATTCAGAGGTGTTTTTAATGACCTATTAGGATTGAAATTTGGTCATTACATTTATGATAGGAGCGGGATATTTTTATACACCTTTAAAAACAGCCCGGCTAAATATAAGCTCAATGTTAAAACATAAGATTTAAGTGAGTCCCCTATGAGAGAGCTTTAGAAATATTAATATTTGTGCACGTGTTTAATTAAACTGTAGAGGTGTGCTTAATAAAGTGGCCACTGAGCAGGTATTGATTCCCTCTGTAATTATGGGAGATTTATCTTCCTGAGCTCTGGGTGTGAATCATCTGTTCAATCTGCTCCACGCTTATGTTCAGGAGCTTCAGGTGATGCTGCTTGAGCTCCGTGTTCTATCTGGCTTTGTGATGACTCAGTTGAAAGCCATGTCCATCAAATCCTGTCAGGGATTACTAAAGGATCGACGCAGACACCTTCAAACCGAGACGCATCCAGCGACTTCACACCGCGCTTTCAGCTTCCTCAACCTTTAATTTATTTCTTTTTTCATATAGCTTTTTTATTTTTCATCTTTTACACAACATGACAGATGACTTCTACTGGGGCCTCCACCCGGTCTCTTGGTTCATTCTTTTTGCCAACGTCGCCATCACCATCATAGAGTGGCAATTTCTCTTTTCTCAGTTTATGAAAGTGACCAAGCCGAAACCAAATGAATCCAAACCTCAGTGAAGCGATGAAGGACCTGCGACCCAACGGGATGACC
Organism: Antennarius striatus; assembly: GCF_040054535.1. Taxonomy (NCBI): domain Eukaryota; kingdom Metazoa; phylum Chordata; class Actinopteri; order Lophiiformes; family Antennariidae; genus Antennarius; species Antennarius striatus. The sequence continues at coordinate 8,338,964 of NC_090793.1, read as the reverse complement.
TGTGAGGAAAAAGATTTACTGTTTGAAGACTGTCAACTGTTATTAATGGTGTGTCTTGTTTTGGGGGGGGGGGGTTGGGCTAAAGCTACTGCTACTCTGAGCCTTTTGTTGGTATGACGTTCCTCCATTTCTTTCCCTCACAAGCCAGAGAGAAGAGCTGAGAAGTCATTTCAACTTTTCATTACAAGGTAAGGAGTCACCCTTTTCTTCTACGACCTCCCTCATTTCATCCAAATGTGTTCATCCTCTCATCCTTTATATTAGAATCTGACTTGCTATGTTGATGTGATCAATTTCACCACACTTTTACTTTCGGTGATGTAGTTTTCCCTCCCGTAGAGATGTCTATTGGACACAAATCTCAGATAACATTTTGAAATATTACCTTCTGCTATGTTGTGAAGCAAATGAGCCATGGGAATGAGGTGCAATACCGGTGAAATATGTGACAGGATATTTATAGAGCATAAGAAGTGGACCTGCTGTGCTTAAGATGAATTTAAAGCATGGCATATCCATAAAGCAATGTAGTCATGGAGGACCATAAGCCTCTTTTGTGTGTTACTGTCCACCTCTCTTCGCTCATATCTCTAATCCCTGCAGATGGAAAGCTGATATTGTTCAGTGACGGACTTAATCCTATTAACTCTGTCTGTCCTATATTTTACTCATTGCACTCCTCGCTCGTGTCATTTCGACCAAGGACTCTTTCCAAAAAGGTTAGAAAGAGGAATGCAGGGATTTAGGTCTAGACAAAAGATTAAGAGAATCGGTGTATTTATGTTTTCACATCTCTGTTGTCTGATGAGCTACATTTTTAAAGTGCCGCTTTGTGACACAAACCGTGTTCTCATTTGTAAACCACCTTGATTTTCACATCTGTCCTCAGTCCTCACATCTCATCTTTACAGTCTCTAAAATTGAAACTTTTTTATATCCAAACACTCTCCCTCCTCGTCTCGTCCCGTTTTCCCCAAGTTTTCACAGTGAGATGAAGGAGTTGGATCCTCCAACAAAGCAATAAATCTGTGACTTTCAGAAGAAACAGGCCCGGAGCTTCTCCGCATACTTTCAATACGCTATCCCATAAAAGACAGCATCCATTTGTCAAAACCGATCCCAACCATGAACCAACCACCAGTCGTGTCCCTGAACGCCTCAGGACGAGCTCTGCTCCTGAACGTCACACCTCCGCTGGTGTTTGAGCACCGACAGCTCCTCCAGCTGTCCAGGAGGAAGGAGGACGTCTATTTCCTGGACTACATTCCTCCAGCGAGAGATGCGATAACTCTGCCGCGCAATGTAGTCTATGTCCTAATCGGGGTGGTGCTGGTTTTAGTGGCCACGTATGCCATAGTGGGACATCTGATTAAAGATCTGATGCATGACCTTGCAGGTAACCCTCCCTCCACCCCCTTGGTGATGACCCCTCCTTTCCATCAGTCTTTCTATTCCGTTGTTTTGTGGTGTGTTGGAGTCCTTTTACTCCCTGAGCTGATGTTTCAAGCCGGACTTTTGTCTTTTCCTTTTTTCCCCTTTTGGACGAAAAAATGCCTGAACGAATTACCCAACACTAATACACAGTAAGGAGACCAGAGGGTATTTGGACTTTTAGACCCTAAAATTCTATTACAATCTGCCAGGATATGACCCACCGCTTTCAAACTCCATATCCATTTTTGTAAGCAAGCACTTTAAAATTTGAGCTCTGATTAAAGTCCCAGAATTCACACTGTTACCTTGACTTTAAGCTGGAAATTAGCCGTTAGATATTCTTATTATCTAAAATATCATCATATTAAAATCTCTGTTGCTAGCCTCTGAGTTAGCAACCTGTAGAAAACCTTATTCACCTTTATAAGTTATTCTAACCTGATCGATACACACACACAAATGAAAACATGTTTTCTGGTGTTACACTTTCTCCTTGGCGTTATTTTTTAAAAGAACGTTGTCGCTGCATTTGAGGCATCACCCTGTTCATTTCTGACAAACCTTTCCTCTTTTCCTGAGAACAAATGATATCAAATGACACAGGGTCTGGCTACAACAGTCATTTAATAAAATAATATTTCTTTTCATTTAAACAGACTGGATTCTGGGCCCTAAACAAGTTCATGATGATGCAGAAGAAGGGGGAGCAGAAATAGAAGAAGAGCGGCGACTGAGCGTTTCCAGCGGCTTGTTGGAGAACGACCAAATTAACATGGAGACAGAATCGGACGGGCTGCTGCCTGGTCTCCTCCATCCCTCCATCCCTCCATCATCTCGTGCTCCTCTGAGAAGCGCCTTCACTTCATCCCACCCTGAAAAGAAAAGGATGTCTACCCACAGTGTCTCCTTTGCCTCCCCCACGACCCCCGATGTCACCTCCCTTTGAAATGTTGTCACATTCCTCATTTCAGTGCTAATCGGTGTTGTTGTCTCTGTAGATTTGAAGTATCTGTTTTGTATAAAGGATAATTTAGCTTGTACTCATTTTGCTCATAACAAAAGCTTTGATCACTGATTAAAATGTGTGTTTACCTAGTTTTTCAAGAGAAATTGAACTATATCGTTGTTTGCTGCCCTGAACAATCTTTCATGCTAAAAAATATTAATTCTGTATGATATAAAGATGTTGATGAACTAACTGTAAGCTGTAAAGAAAAAAACAACTATGTTACTTTAATGACTTGAATTTGAATTACAATTTAATGAAAATATTATCCAGGAATATTTCTTTCAATTACACACATGACCTTCGTGCATTTTCCTTCACGACCAATCGCTTTCCTTAGATGTCATTGTTGAAATGTTTCTAAAAGAAAATCAACCATCACTTTACTTGTTCGGCTGTTGGACTGAGATTATCTCCAGTAAACAACTGACTTATACAAGAGTATTGTCCTGTCCTCTCTGTGTCCGTTAATCCCAGATACCTGCTTCTAATACCTGAGAGAAGGTCAAGGACTTTCAAGTACTGTTTCATAATGATGTCGGGAGATGGATGGATGGATGGATGGATAGACAGATAGATAGATAGAGGGATAGATAGATAGATAGATAGATAGATAGATAGATAGATAGATAGATAGACACATGGTTTCCCGTATGCATCATCTTAATGCCTCATTAAGACACTGTGCTGGCAGCATATTCCTCTGACCTTGAACACCTCAAACTGCTGCAGCCAATCTGATTTCCATCTCTGTCGCTCCACAATCAGACAGATGTGGATTTTTTTTTCAGGTAAGAAATTTAAAACAGGTTGAGTGATTTAAGACTAAGTCTTTCTCTCTCAGTGTTGTCTTTATCCTGGAGTGTACTGATGCAATTATAGGTAGGATTTTTCCTACTTTTTTTTGCTGTGTCTAGTATTTATTCACCTTCTGGTCACTAAGCTTTTGGTTGTTCCTGCAGAATTCATGCAGATGTACATTTTTAAGGTTAGAGAATAATTGGTGGTTTGCGTGGACTAATCTGTCAGCACTGGCTTCATCTGAAACTGCAGTGACACTGAGGTATTAAGTGGATTACCTGGTCGACCAACAAGCAGTTTCCAAACCTTCCAGACAGCAATGGACCTACCGGGGAATCGCTTAAAGATTCACCACAAGGAAGAAGATGGGACGGTGTTCTTTGAGAGCTACGTGCCCCCCTCACGGGATGCCATCCACCTGCCGACCTACACCATCTACCTGATCATGGCCGTTTTTATCTTACTGGGTGTTCTTTATGCCATCATTGGCCACCTCATCAAAGACCTCATCCATGATGCTGCAGGTTTGTGACCAGACCGTAGCTTCTTTAGCCAGGAGGTAGAAAAAGCATTTCTTTGAATGTTACCTCTCACTGTTCATTTCCTCCTCTGCTTTGAAGACTGTATGCTTGGAGAGCAACCTGAAGAAGTGGTGGTGAACTACTGTGAGGCAAAGGATAAGTTTATGGCAGACTGGTGCCCAGAAACCTCCCCTGAACTGGAGGCGATGGCCCGGGCTGAGGAGAACAAGGTGGCAGACAGAGATTTCATGAAATCTCCTGCCATTTGGATCATCTCTACAGAACCTCAGGGGAGCAGGACAGGACCTCGTGTTGTGTTTGGAAAGAGGACTTAATGTTGAGGAGACTTTGTCCCTCTGGTGTGATAATTCGCATGCTGAATATAATGTTAGAGGACTGTTTGATTATCAAAATAAATAATAGTATTGTAGTCTTGAAGCTACCCTATGAGAGCAAAGTGGTGTTATGAGGCCCTCTAGCGTCTTTTTGGGTCACTGCAGTTAATTTAAGGTCATTCCTGAAAACAAATGGCATAACACGAAATTAAAAATAATAATAAATGTTTTATAACATGCCCTAAATAATTTCTGAGAAAGATTACATAAAGATGGTTTATTTCTCTAGAGCAGCTGTAAGTGTCTGAAGGCAAATGGGTGAATGTATAGAATTGGATAAGTTGATAAAAGCCTGAGGGAAATAACGACCTTAGTTCAGTTCAGTTTTTTATGTTTTACTTTAATATATCCAGTCAGTACGATTTAGTTCACAACTGCTAAAGAAATTACAGCGAAATTGAGGAATTTGAATCAATCAATTTGAATTTATTTGAATCAACTGTTTATACAGCTTTAAAAATCTCTGTCCAAATTCTCCAAACGGTGGCGGTAGATTCTATTTAGAGCTGCTGGACCTCGGGCTCCTTGTTGCACGGGTAATCCTCCTCCTGATGAATGGGTATAACCTCTGGATGATGTCATCCTGTGGGATGGTGGTCCGCTCCTCAGACAGGAAGTTCATGTTGAACACCCCCTCTGCTTTTCAGTTGGGTTTCCTGTCCCAGTCGTGTCTATTCGACCAAAATCGTTCTCGAAGGAACAATCTTACGGCGCCTTTTCACTAAAGTGTGTTAGTTCAGCAAAGCACATCAGATTCCGTTAAAAGCGTGCTTTGAAACTCATGATATGCAAATAAAATGAGCATATTTTTTATTTCTATTTATTGGATCAATCATTTATCTGTCAGCTTCAGGTCTGTAGATTCAGGCTCAGCAAAGATCTACTCAAGGTGCTTATCAGGAGCCAAAGTTACCCATTATATCATTAACCCGATCCCCTCACACACACACACACACACACACACACACACACACACACACACACACACACACACACACACACACACACACACACACACACACACACACACACACACACACACACACACACACACCCCACTCAAACAGACCCTCTTCCAGTCTAGTAGATCACATCTGATGGTGGGCCGTTCGGCCAGCAGGGGCTCTGCTGCGTGTGATGGGGGCTGTGGAACATCCGTGTGTTCATTCGTCAGCCTCACATCCTAACACACACACACACACACTCACACACTCACACATACCCGCAGACCTGAGCGACGTGCGGCGGCTCCCCCGCTAGTGACCATGTTCCTGCGCGCTGTTTCCTCCACGGAGGCTCAAGGTGATGTGAAGACGTGGATGCGCGCCGAGTAACGGACGAGCCTTCATGGATTGGAGCTCATCGTCACCAGAGCAGATCTGGGGAGAGTCTGAGAGGTGAGGCGGTTTGTACAGATTGTGTTGCTGGGGGGTGGGGGGGGGACACACCGATGCGCTATTGCGCTCATTGGTTATTATAAGAAAACGCGACGCCGTCTTATTAACCGAGGATTTGATCACTGCGTTCTGATGCAATTTGGTTATAGCTGTGTCATTTTTTTGTGGATTTGTGTCCGTCAGTCAGTCTCATCCTGTCGGTGTCGGCAGAGATGTTGGCCTTTTCCTTCACATTAGAGATGAATGTATCGCAAACTAGAGCTCTGCATGCTTCAGGACAAAGATACCGGATTCACCGGGAATAAACAAATAAATAAATGCTGCTTCTAATCAGCAGGTAGCTGCAAATCTGATGGAATGTCGTGCTGACATAGCCTCTGTGCAGACATGGTTTCAGTGATCAGTCTCTGGCCTACTTTACTTTGCACAAATGGAAGAAATATGATATTAAACATATAGAAATTTAAAAAACAAACAAACCCTAATTGCTCATAGACAACCCTCTGTAGTCTGGCTGGTGTCATGCCTTCAGATCCTCTCATCACTTCAATCCTTGTGTATGAGCCCTTCTCCATACAACAACACATTGGATGTAGGTTACTGCATCACCAAACAGAGGCGTAGCTAGAAATAAAACACCTTTGGGGCTCACGTCGTTCTGCTTCCATTATTGCTGTTTAGTGATGGCTGGAAATGAATAGGATCTTTATTATTGTAGTATTTCAACTTGTTTATCATATATCTGACATATCTGAGTGAAAAAAAGACTTCATGTGTGCTTATATATATATTTATAGCATTACGTTGATAAAAATCAATATTAAACTTTTTTTTAAAAGTTAGTTTTCTGTCTTTATGATCTAAACACATAGTGTTGGTGTGATGAAATGGGTGTAGCAACAGCCATGACTGAATTCCTCCTGCATACAAAGAGGCACACTGTAAGCATGAGTGGACCAACCCAGTGCTGCATGTCCATAAGAACGCCAGTGAAATGTGCGACTCACACCCCGACATGCCAGTCGTGTGGCATGTGGACTTTTTACCCACCTGGTTACAAACTTCTGGAATGCAGCAACTGTTTTTACATTTTCTGACAGAGCAATCAGTCTGGGAATTTATGGCGAGGGGCTGGGAGGGGGGAGAGATAAGGCAAAGCGTGTTTTTACGTTCAGTGTTTTATTTTTATTTTTATGTGTGTGTGTGTGTTTTCTTTTCTGTGTAAATCATTAAAGTGTTTGTTTGTACTCAAATCTTTTGGCTATCACAGCGTTAAGAGAGTGGTTTTCGTAATTATATCTCATTGATTGCAACCATTATGTGGCAAGAAGTTTCAATGAAAGCAAACAGTTGGGCTACTACAGGTTTGGCAGGCTCAGATGAACTTTGACCCTCAGTTTCTCCTCCCCCTACAAATCTCTCCTCCTGCCTGCTGGGAATCCCTGCTGGCTTTCAATTCCCTACAGAGGTGCAAATTGGATCTTGCCATTATAGCGACAGATCTAAGTGGCTTTTCTGTTTCTGCAGAGACATCTGCTCCTCAGGATTACTCTCACCTTGTTTCAACTTCTGACAAACTTCTGTATTTAGAGCATCTCTAGACATTAATGTTGTTCAAATGAAGTATAGAGGTTTAAGGCTTTATCTCTGGGTGACACTAAATTTTAACATTATACCCAATAACCTTGTCCTACACCTTTCCCATATTTACCCCTCATCATCGGCTCTGGCAGGTTATTTGACATTCGTGACAAATCACGATTGATCAGCTGAAATGATTTCGACACGAATGATTTCAAAGTTTACCGATCAATTGCTCCAGAAAGTTGTGCTGTAATTCACATTCTGTAATTCTCATCTGTCTTCCCCCTCTATCCTTTTGTTAATGCCTCCTCCTCCTCCCTACTCCACAGTGTGCGTGTGTGTGTGTGTGTGTGTGTGTGTGTGTGTGTGTGTGTGTGTGCGTGTGTGTGTGTGTGTGTGCGTGTGTGTGCGTGTGCGTGTGTGAGAGAGAGAGAGAAAGACAGAGCTAGAGAGCCATGCTGACTTTGCTATTTCCTTTGTCTCTTCACACAGCTCTGCTCTGGAAGAGGAGACTTCATCCAAGAACACAGGTCACATGACAGGTGAGCAGCGCTCAGTAAAACATACACCGGTACCAGGCTTGCGTGTCTTGATTGCGTGTAATGTCTGTCTGACTCCAGAGTAACTCCGTTTTTTTCTCTTTCTTAGATTTGTGCAGCGATGAAGCAGACAACTCTCCTCCTCTTCAGCTTCACACACTCAAGGGCTTCGAACAGGTGAGGCCTTTGATTTGGAATTCATCTCATAGGTCGCCACAGCCAAAGGAAAATATCCTCTAGAGCGCCGTCTGGTGGTTGTGCGTGTTTGAACTGAACCAACACACACTCCGCACTGCAACTAAACCCCACAGTCGGCCAGTGTTCCTCTGGAGGTGTTGCTGATGCAAACATGAGGTGTCGCTAACACACCGCCCCTTATGACCGGGCTGCACGCACACTCACACCTACATGCAGTATATTTAGAGATACTCACTGCTCTTATCTCTGATTTTTGAGTGTGTGTGTTTGGAATTTAAAAATTCTCTATTTACTGGGTGTGATCTTTAAATTTGGAGGCTGTTCCTTTGTCTTTTTCTTGTCCTTTGCTCAGAACTCTTCAGCAGCAGGATGTAACGTGACACTTTAATGGACACTCAAGGAAGACATCAAGAACTGATAATGACCCAACTGTGTCTCAGTCCATTCATTATGGATGCTCTTTGCATCCCACATTTGTCTGTTATTACCTTCCTGTTCTCTCATGTCTCTGAGGAACTTTCAGGGAATCACCAGCATGTGAGATTCAGCACACGTCCCTATTAATAGCGCTGCGGCTCAGAGACCCCAGGTCTCCTATTTCATCCATTGGTTTTCCACTTACCTGCTCCAGACCTATGTTAGATCTATTTTGTCTGACAGATGTGACAAAAACACCCCAAAAGCCCTGATTTGATGCTATCACCTATTAGCTTGTTATGCAAACATGTTAGCTGACAGTCCCGATGAACCAATCCAGACATTTAGACCACTGTGAACTAACACTAACCCTGTCTGTTTGACTTTGGCTTCACAAACACTTCCTTTAATGTTGCGCAACCTGATCAATGTGCAAACTCCTTAACAGTTAAAATAGATGCTAAAATGTCATTAAGATTGACTTGGCCCTGATTTCAGTGCATACTAACAGAATGTGAGTCCCTGCTCTGATCATATGACATGTAGCCGGAGTGGACTGAGCTTCAGCTGACCTCTGAGGGTAGGATCAACCCCCACACGGACAAATATTGGTTTAAACTCCACAAATCACATTTGGTTTCATTACATAAGATTGGAGGCAGACAAATGCCACACACACACACACAGACACAGGCACACACACCTCCTCATGTGGGTTTTGGCGCTCTGCTTTAGCAGAAGGGTGAGATATCCCTGCAGATCACAACTGCCTGTGAGCCCTGATCCATTTACCTCCCCACACTCTCCCACCCCACACCCCCCTTCTCTCTTTCCACACATTTCCCCCTGGTAGTCTGGAATTCCACGGATGTCTCCTCCTGTAAAATAAGCTCCTGTCCCGTCCCCTAGCAGACCAGAACGCATCATGGCCCCGACGTGCCCACATCTCTGACTGCTGGGCTGCAGTCGCCCTCTGCACTGCAGACATCCATGTAGTGTGTGAATTTGTAGTTGTAATGTGTGTTTGGTTTTGTGGATGATGGTCTATTAGATTCTAGGATGCCAGGTTTATTTTGACATGCTGCTCTGGAGAGCGGGGCAGCATGTCTGACAGTGATCGGACTACGACCCGACGACATGCCCCGATTGTGGCCGTGTTTTTAAACGGACTCCGTGTTCAGCCGGGATACGGAGAGATCGAAGACGGCTTCTCATTTCTGACCTTTTTGATGGACATGTCCAGAGACTGCGGTGCTGCTTGACAGTCATGTCTAACGGTTATCGTACTTTATCGCAGCACCTGAATGACCTGAAGAAGGAGAACTTCAGCCTCAAGCTCCGCATCTACTTCCTGGAGGAGAGGATACAGCAGAAGTACGAGGAGAGCAGTGAAGATGTGTACCGGACGGTGAGTAGGGAATGAATGGAGCTCTACATGCTGATTCACTGACAACAGAATTCACAAAGTAGGGTGTAGAAACATTGATTCTGCTATGTGTTCCTGATTGGATAATCAAAAGAGTTGATTTGTGCGTCTCTCTGTCATTATGGGTCAGTGGATGTTACAGTGCATCCGTGTTATCTGGGACGTTTGCCTGGTTGTTGAGCCAGCTGTTGCATTGATCAATGGAGATGAGCTGACATGTTTGTTCTACCAAGGGAATGTTTTTCTCTGCTGTCTTGTTAAAAGACCTCACATTAACAAGACCTGTGGTCCTGAGCTCTCATTTGATGCAGGTTGCGTTCACCCAGCCGCTCTGGTTTACTGCGCTCCGGTGTCTTATACTGGGATTACTGTGTACACTTATTTATCACTAACTAATCTCACACAGTGTCTGACCTCACTCGTGTTGCTTTTTGATCCATACCTGTCGAGAATTCCTGAGGGGAACTATTGGACTCTTGATTTAGTTTTTTTTTTAAATGGTTAAATTTAATATTGCTTTTCTTCAACTTCGTCATCTTTTCTTTTATCTGTTGAGTTAAAGACCTCAGCACTGGAATTCAGAATTCAATCACGTGGATTGATTTAAATTTTGGTTTCACTTCTGATAAATGTCTTCATCTGACCACAAAATCTATTTGAAGATACAGCCAGCGTGTGAATATAAATGGTAGGATGATGAATTATGTAATCAAGTGCCTGATCAGGGAATCAGGAGCATCGAATGTGGTTGAATATTAACAACTGAGAAAAAGATCCGTTTAGTTATTCCTACTCAGAAACAAAAGTAGTTTGTTGTGTTGTGTCTCTGCTTCTTATATTGAGAAATTATGAATATTTGTGTTTTGAATGAGAAACATGAATATGTTGCCGTCAGGCTGAACGTACTCTGCAGGCGTTGTGTGTCATTGTCTACATGCATGTGTTGTCCGCTTCATGTGAGCTGCTCCTGCATCGAGGTGACCCTGATCAGCTGTTGTTTGCCTACACATGTCAACATGTGTCTTTCTCTCTCCGTTCATTCCACATCTCATGAGATCATCAAGACTCTTTGATTAGGGTAAAAACCTAATTGCCGTTTGATCCATCTAAACGCGACCTGAGCGTCCAGACTCTTAACCTCCGTGATGACTCCATACCAGCAGTGATTGAGTAAACCGATCCCACGTCACCAGCTGGATTTTCAGCTCTCCGTGTCACAATGTCTCCCCCCGCATTGCTAAAGGTTAATCAGTGTAAATACTGTATGGTTGGAGACTAGATTTGTCCCGTAGGCTGATCCTGACAGCGTTCTCATCCTTAGTGTGTGACGCTCTGGGTGTGTTCTTCCTGGGCACATAGTCTGCCTCCTCAAAAGCTCCATGGGCCCTATTTATAGAGCCGGCTGGAGTGCACTGATGTGTTCATCACACGTATTCATAGGACTCGTGCTTCATAACATGTGTCTGGAGGATGCGTTTGTTACATAAGCATTTCTTTTCATGTCGTGTAAAGATTGATTTCATATGAATGAACTGCAGAGCAGAAAAACGATTAGTCAGAGGAATTTGACCACTAATCTGAAAAAAAGGGTCCAACAAGCTCAGGCTGATAAAAGCAGTAGATGTGATGCTATTCCTTATCCAATTTGATCGTAAACCAAACATATTTGGGGTTTTGATTTTATTTGACTATTTTAGATTACAAATATGAATTACTATATCTTCTTCTTCTTTTCCTTTCGGCTTTTCCCTTCAGGAGTCGCCACAGCGAATCAGTGGCCTCCATCTAACCCTGTCTTCTGCATCCTCTTCTCTCACACCAACTACCTTCATGTCCTCTTTCACTACATCCATATTACAAAAATAACATCCAGATGAATTAAATCACATTTGTAGCTGATATTTTTACTTTCATTGGTTAATATTATTATTATTATTATTATTATTATTATTATTATTATTATTATTATTATTATTATTATTATTATTAGTATAGAAACGTGTGTCTTTCTTAGATGAATGACTGATTCCATCAGCATGTTAATGCTTTAGAGTTGGGTACAGTAAAGCTAGTAACAGCTGATCAGGTTATCACGATGTCACAGGTGTGTGTCTTTAATGAGTGACACTCCTGTCAGTTTGTGTAGATGCAACCCCCCCCCCCCCACACACACACACACACTGCCTGGTTATTAGGGGATCTGTTGCTGAGGGCTGACGGGGCCAGAATAGCAGGTGTGCTGTGCTGGGGGGTCTATATATGGAGCTGTTTTCAAGATGGGAAAATGTCTCTACCGAAAGCCAAGTTGTTGACACACACACACACCATCATGCAGTGGTGGCAGAGGCCACTGGCAGTAACCAGTCACACCAGTAGAACAGCAACTGGGAACAACATAGGGTTTGAAATCTTTGAAATGAGGACTGCAGCAGCCTTAGATCGACATTATCCTGAAGCAGAATCTAGACGAACCTCCATTTCTTCACCACATATAAGAAACAAACAGAAACCTGAGTTTCATTTAGCTTTAATCCATGAGCAGCAAAAAAGCAGACAAGTAGTTAAAAACATGCATCAGAAACTAACAAACGTGTGTGTGTGTGTGTGTGTGTGTGTGTGTTAACCCTCTTATGAAATTTTTTATAGATTTCAGGCGTAAAGTGTTTGTGCTTGTGTCACGTTGCTCTTTAAGAGCGTCAGGAATATAAATACTGATGAAAAGTTTATGGAGTCAGATTAACAGAGAAACACTGAAACATATCAGGAAGGAAAGAAGAAAGAGAAGGGGGTACACGAAAAGAACAACGTGGAGGTGAGAGGACGTGGCCAGTCTGTTGAGATGAACAGGAGATGAACGGTAGTGATGAAAAAGAAAGGAAAGACTGACTCCTTCTGATCCCTCTGTTTCAATCATCTGCTCCATTGAGCCTCAATTGGCCTTTAAGGGTCTTCGTGGGCATTGGGAGGTAAACAAACCGTGGGGTTTAGCCTTTGGCCCTGAGGATGAGTATCTGATCCTCCCTGAATTCACCACCTCTAAATATAGCAGCACAGTCAGATGTTCTGTTCTGCAACACAAGCAGGTCTGATTCACACAGCAGAGGTGGGAGGAGGTCAGGGGAGCAGGACGAGAAGGTGTGAGGCCTAACGGAGAAAATAATGATGAGTGTTATTGTGATCTGGTTTACCGTCGTCTTAAAATCAGTCAAGTTGTCTTTTTTTTCTAGTTGTGTGTGGAATAAACTCAAATACAACCGTGTTATGATGTGATTTCATCCCATTGTAAGGAAACATGGCAGCAGCAACAACGCTTGCATCGAAATGGAGCAATGGTTAGCACTGCTCCATCGGAGCAAACAAGTAGGGATTCGATTCCTGTTCTTCAAAATATTATATTGCAAGATAAGTTCCGTGTACATTCTCCTAGGGTCTGCGTGGGTTCTTTGCGGGTTCTCCTCCCACCTCATAAAAATAAAACAAGAAAAATCTTACAGCTTAGATGAACAGATCAGTCCAAATTGTCCATACGTTTGAGTCAGAGCATGAGTGGGTGCTGGTCTTTCTTGTGGTCCTGCGATGAGTTGGCGTCTCATCTGGGGTGCACCCTGCCTGTCGCCCGTAGCCAGTTGAGATAGGTTCCAGCAGACCTGTGACCCAGGAGGTGGATAAGATGCTGTAGACATGAGGATTGTGGTTGTCTCATCTACAAGAAAATGGATGGATGGATAGATGGATGGATGGATGGATGGATGGATGGATGGATGGATGGATGGATGGATGGATGGATGGATTTGTTTCCTGTAATTTAAACATTAATGTGATCAAACTTGTCAAATTTCCTGTGTTAAGTTTTTTAAGTAGTTTTACTTCACAGAAATCAAAGTTTTTGTCTTAATTTTTTTTTCTTTGGGCAAAGTATTTATTAATTTTTGTGGAAAGGATGACATTTTAAAATATATAGCTGCATTTTCTGTCTTGGAACAGACAACATCATTATATGTTTGAAGATATGATATTATTGAACAGTGTTTCCCATTCATTTGAACTCATATATTCTTGTCTCTGCACTGAGCTGAACTGGTTTGATTTCTCTCTTCTGTTGCAGAACATCGAGCTGAAGGTGGAAGTAGAGAGCTTGAAACAGGAGCTCCAAGAGAAACAGCAGCTTCTGGATAAAGCCCTGTAAGTCCTGAATTCTTAATCAGAACTGTTTAGTTAAAAAAAGAATAAGATAATCTGATCAAGATAAAAGTAATCAACAATTACAGAGGAAAGAGATTAAACCGATGTGTGCTTTAACAATGCCAACAAACAGTAGATAAGACAGAAAGCCGTTAACCTGGTTTACTTACACATATCTACATTTATCTACCTGTGTGTGTTGGTTGTCACACACAGGTAGTGTGTATGCACACAAGCTGCTGCTGTCACAAAGGATGAATAATGAATCCTATCTGTCCGTTAGTCGATCTATCTGTGCTCTCAGAACTGTCTCTATTGATTTACATCTATCCCATGTCATGAATTCAAGTCAGGACTCTCTCGACATGGTTCTAACAACTACACACACACACACACACACACACACACACACACATAAACACACACTCGGTATTTTTATAGAGAGGTTGTAATGAGGTGAATGTTGTGAATGCGTCATGGCGATGAGGTCAACTCCCCTTTAGTTTTTCACCTGATTCCTGCCATTCCAGAATTAAGAGTAAGCAGAACAACATTTGGCCACGTTTTCAACCCCAGAGCTCCAACCTGCTTCTGGAATTGTCCGACAGCCTCGTGACATCATTACTTGTTATTTGAGACCTCATTGTCCACTGACTGCTGAATCACCTTTCCTCTCACTTCTTAGAAGGACCAATGTGTGAGGTTGAAGGTCTTGTCCACGGCAAATAAAAGCCAGTTGTCCATGAGACAGACATTTGCATTACTCAGACCAGTTCAAAATATCCCAGTTATTTGAGCTGTTGCATGTGGTGGACGGAGTTAAAAATGTATGTCGAGAGCATCCAGATTGGGCCTCATGGCGACAGGGTGGCGAGCGCCATTCTGGGAGCAGAAATTCTGGAACAGTGTTGTTGACCGAAGAAGTTATATAGGCAGATGTAGGCACAGTTGGGAGTCTGAACCCTTGTGCCATGAACGACGTTCTGTGATTGAAAGACAGTGAAGAGTTGGAAGGATGGATGTGAGAGAGTTAAACACATCTGCACCTGAATCCTCACATTTAACAGAAAATTACAGCCACATCCATCTTTTCTGACGCTTTCACACTGAGTTACCATCGTTTCTGTGATAATAAATGTGACAATAAAAGTCCACACCGTGTGGGTAGCAGCTTAACTTAGCTAAGTGGATGGGTGTTGGGTTTCCCATTAGTGCGGCTGCAGACAGGAAAGTAATGACATCATATTATGTCTTGGCTCTCTCTAATGCCTCCATCACACTCTAATACAGACCCCCCGTTTGACTATTTCATGTCCCAACAGCACAACAGCGGAGAGTTTAACCAATCACAATGAGGCAGAGCTGCAGAGACGCTGTCAGGAGAGACAGGAGGAAATCGATCACATGCAGCAAGTGCTCGAGACGAAGATTCAGCTCCTGCAGGAGGTCCGTCCCTTCGAACCTTCAGTGCTGAGGTGATTCTGACTCACAAGCCATAACTGTTTCTATGTGTGCGTTTAAAGGAGGCCCAGCTAGCACGCAACGAGGTCGAAAGAATGGCCTCTCAGGCTGGGTCACACTCCCAAGCCTCCCTCCTCTCCCTGGACAGCCCCATGGAGGACATGCTGGAGGACGAGAGGTCTCCCAGCCTCCTGTCTCCCACCAACACCAGAAAAGACAGGTGGAAAACACTACAACTCTTCAATCAAACAAACTGAATTCATGTCCCCGCCTCACTGACCGACTGTATGTATGTCTGCGTTCAGGTTAATAGAAGATTTGACTAAAGAGCTTCGCTCTAAAGAGGCTCTCATCACGGAGCTGAGCGGAGACAAGATGACGCTCACCATGAGGGTGGAGGAGCTGGAGGGACAAGTTCAAGATCTTTCTTCTTCTCTGCTGCAGAAAGACAAGGATGTGGAGGTACAGACGTTTCTATTCTCATTTCAAACAAATTCTTCCTGGCGTCTCTGCAGCAGCGTCCCAGAAAACCGATACCCATCTTCCCAACAGTCTTCCAGCATGCAGCCCTTCAGCGCCTGCATCAGCTGTTTATCCACTATATGGAGGATGTAATGGTCAAACCTTGCATAACTTACACAAGGCTTCTAATGTTAGTGCATTCCTCCAGACCACCACGTCTCCTTCTATTCTAGAAAGAAGATCATGGGGGACATTCCAACGCCCCATTTTAACATATGTTCATGTAGATCATTAGAGCCATTCGCACAGACAGATGATGAATTTAACACAGACGACTCACACTGAAGGTGAAAGTGTATGTAGTCAAATAGTGTGATGTCATCTTATATCTGCAATTTTTTACATCTCAACTTGTGTGTCATATTATATTTTTTATTCTAAGATACATACAGGAGGCTAATTCTTTCTCTTTCTTTACAGTTTTATCAGGAGGAACTCGGCCAAGAGAGGTTGCGTATCGAAGAAGAGATGCAGGTATGTGCGGAGCTGCGTATTTTAATGTAGAAAAGACTGTAATGTTTGGTTTATTATCCTTCATGTGTAATTATAGAGTCCTCCACTAAGTGTCAGAACAACATCATGAATCAGATCCTCTGACAAGTGACATAAATACATTTTTCCCCAAATTAATATAACTCATCTTTATCTGCACCATAGCTTTAGAAAACTGTTTGTACCAAAGCAAACATAAAGTGAAACATCACCTGAATGTTTTATTAGTCACTGATGGCAGCTTATGTGAGTCTGACCATGAAACAGTAGAGATGTGTTCAGCTGAATGTTCCTCTAAAGTGAACAAACAGAAGCCAGACACAGAGAGATGGTTGTGGTACCGCAGAGGGTTCATCTCATCGCTCAAAAAGCTAAAAACTTGTTACGTTTAGAGGCTTTAGCTGCAGCGACATCTCCAAGGAGACATTCCTCTCCGGATATATATAAGGGATCGTTACTTTAACATCAGATCCTTAAACAGAATAGTTTGGTGTGAAGTTCTACAACTGAAACAAACATGTTGGTGATATTTTATTCATGTTTGTGTTAAGTCTGCATAAAAATGTGGTTTTAGTTTTGATGGAATTTGAAGACTCTGTTTGTGTGCCCTCCTCAAATGTGGATAAGTGGATTTTTATGGAATAAAAAAGAAAAAACTTGCTATTTTTTTTGGTTGTACAACAATTATATGTGTTAAGAAGTCATTATTCAGTCTAATTTTATTCCTCTTGTTGGTGCTGGGCAGCTGCTCTGGCCTGAATGCCACATGAGAAGGGTTTAGCTTCTGAGCAGTGTTTTAAAGTGTAAATCAGTTGTGGATGAAGGATGCAAATATATTCTCCATACAGGATCTCTGCTCAGATTTATCATGGAAGACATTCACTAAGTAAACAAGAAAAAGCTTTGTATTGTGAAAATTATTGAAAATATCTTGTCTTTAAGGGGACAGTCAGCTTTTTTGTCTCAGGGTAACATTTTCTTTTATTTATTATTAAAAAATCAAGGACAGGACTCTTTCCTGGACTAACGTTGTTGGGTTTTTTTGGATTCTGTGCAAAAGATCTGTGCTTTGTTTCATAGTGGCGCTTCATGTTATCACTTTTAATTCGTGCTACGTGTTCAGCCCATATGAGGTAAAATGGTTTTGAACTGCCTGACGGAGGAATAAACATAAATTTCGTCCACTCATTGTTAACCAGCGGTTTTCCTCGTTAACCTCCCTTCGTTTGGAGCTATGCTGTCTCCCTTCTGCGCTCCGCTGTAGCGGTAAACTCACAGCAGTAGCGAGCTGTCTCACTTCCTGGTACGCTGACAGCGCAGGGTAGACAAATGATCTGATTGGCTGAACTTAGTGGCGCTATTACCGTATTAACTGAAGGAGCAGCGCCCGCCGTCTGTAGCCGCGAACTGCAAGTAAAAATGCGCAAAGAAAATGTACTCTCGTGAATTTATCATGGAGTGGTCACGGGTCCGGACAGGACCGCTTTTTGGTGACCCCTGCTCTATGGAGAGAGAGAAAGAGCGAGAGAGAAGAGGGGGAAAAAAGCGCACCAGATTTTTCTCCCTAGTCGCACTGGTGCTCCCAAATATACAGTATTTGATAGTCACACTGATAAAAATTTGGGCGCATATGCCACCAAAATGGTCGCAATTTAGAGCCCTGCATGCAGATTGGAAAACCATAAGTAAACTATAGGACAATTTGAGACATTCTGGGGAGTATAATTTTTAGTCCATAGGTTATTTAGAAACTGGTCAGTTCTGCACTGGTGCATTTGCACTTAGTAGGAGGAACCTGTGCTACTGGGTTTTCAAGTGTGTTTTTGTATGCGTGCATTCATCCAAATATTTCACATATTTATTTATTTTTGTGTGTCTGGTTTCAGCCGGGTCATCAATAGATCAGGTTGACCTCTAAGTGCTCAACAACCGCAGCCATGATATCATGTTGTGTTGTTTCAGAGAGACAACTGCCATTAGAAATCTTAATTAGCTCCCAGGACACCACATCCTTTGAGATCAACTGTGTGTGTGTGTGTGTGTGTGTGTGTGTGTGTGTGTGTGTGTGTGTGTGTGTGTGTGTGTGTGTGTGTGTGTGTGTGTGTGTGTGTGTGTGTGTGTGTGTGTGTGTGTGTGTGTGTGTGTGTGTGTGTGTGTGTGTGTGTGTGTGTGTGTGTGTGTGTGTGTGTGTGTGTGGCGGGAGAGGAAGAGGCAGGAAACAAACATCAAGAGTCCTTTGTTTGCATTGGGGACGCTTAAAGAAATGAATTCTCTTCGCATTAGCATAATTTTATATTGTAAGCATTGAAGTTCACACAAAATCCATTCAAAGATAAACAAAATCCTGAACAAACCTTCAGCTGAATCCTCCCTACATGTGATATTGACTGCCTGCAGTCTCCTTAAGGCAAACTATTCAAATGATGCAGGACCAGTCTTTCAAGTATTCAGCAGCCCAAAGGCAGACACAAAGTCCCACAACTCAATCTCACAGAGCAACAACACAATAGAATTAGATTTACTGTATGTTAAGGATGACATTATGTGTATTGATCATTGACAGGCTTTTCACTGTGCATCTAATTGGATGTCAGAGTGTGACAGCATGAATATCTGTTTGTCTGCCCTTGGGAAGACAAATTGTGGTTGCTGCAGAGATGAACTCATGCAGTCAAATGTATGATAAAGACCTGGTTGTTTGACCAACACAGTCAAATCATTGTGAAAATACCTTCACCATGGCAACAGAAAGCAAGTTTTTCAAGAGACACGCTGGCCTGATGACGGTAGTATTAAAAGACCTGAACCACCAGTATGGTGTGATTACTAATACACCTTTATTTAGTAAGTTCAGTAATATGTTAACACATTAGCAAGTGAATAGCTTTCAAACAGCTTTAGTGAATACCTACATTTTTTATTTTATTTTGTGCATAACTTATTTATGGAAGCATTAGCACAAGAAATATAAAAGTCGATTACTACTTATATACATGATAAACATCAGTCGGAGCAGCAGTGATGTTTTACTGCACATAATCCTATATTATTTGGTCATTGGCTGCTGTTTCTTCAACATAGAATTGTTATCCTTTGAGGTATATGAGCTCATACTGTATAATATACAGTTATCAAAAAGAATACAGGGGTGTTGCTTGAGCAGTTTTATTTGGGTCTGCAAACGAGAAATGATCTGCTCTGTTATAAAACTAGCTAGCTAGTAAAGCCACCTTCCACATCTGGGATATAATAGCCTGACTGGCCTCTTGTGCGCCAGTAACTTAGGGGACCTGAAAGTGGGTGGTTCAAGATCGATGTGGACTAAAAAAGTTCAGAGTGTGAACTGGCTGTGGAAGGTGCCAGTTCAACTCCGGAGGACTACTGAGGTGCCCTAGAGTAAGGCACTGTCCCCGTACAAGTTGGTTATTGGGTTGCCCCATGAGGGAGCTGCCCGTCGCTATACCTCTCATTATCTGCATGTCTACATGTGTGTGTGTGTGTGTGTGTGTGTGTGTCTTTGTGTGTGTGTGTGTGTGTGCGTGTGTGTGTGTGTCACGAGTCTGTACCCATATGCATTTACATGTGATGATTTATTAACTAGACTGGATTGCCCTTACAGGGGACAAATATAAGGTTATTATTGTTATTAATAGACACAGAGAGAGGCTAATATGCCTAACAATATTGTCTCTGTTCAAATCTAAGGACAGCTATATATCAGTGACGCGCGGTCAGGGGAGGCATGTGAGGCATGGCCTCACCTGCCATCATGAAAGAAAAAAATGGAAAATCGAATAAATAGATTAAATGCTAATATATATCCAGCGATGTGTATTATAAACTTATTTTCCGTTTAACGTCACCAATTTTAGGTTATTGTTACTCAAAATCGCTGAATTTTCACATTTACCGCTGAAATACGGAGCAGAGACCTGCGGTCAGGCCCCAGCCAGCCGAGCCTCACCATGGATTGCGCAATAGCTCAGATAGCTGTGCTGGTACGCTATACAGTGAGACAGTAATGCTATCTCTCTATATGTCGTTATTAAAATGTTGAAACACGTTTGCTCTATAAACTAGATTCCCATAATTTAGCTAATGTATATAATGTTTTTGTGTCAACAGCTGCATTTGTGTAACGTCTTCATTGAGTTGAGTGGTCCTGAAACCGCTGTTAAAAGGCACTAGGTGAGCAACAAAAATACCTGGCCTTATGGATAGGGGGCTCTGGTGATCCCAGGGATTCGTCTTGGGACTCCTCAGCCGAGGAATAAGTGAATGCAGGCTACGATCTACATTAAGTCAAGTGCAGCAATTTTTTTCCCCCCGCTTTCCTATTCAAATGGAGGATTAAATATTACAAACTGAAGGAAGATACGGACAATTTCTACAAATAAGTTATTGATGCGTTTGCTCAGAGGGAGCGCCGCATGGACTTCATTTACAAGTAAACCTGACATATTAATAGGTATGTAACAACATTACGTTTTTTTAATCAAATATGCTTATTTGTGTGTTACAGATTGTCGGTGTAAATAATTTTGCAATGAGACTTTAACATAACCCACTCACTGTTGCTAATTAAATGGTGAATAAGCTACACTGTAGGTTCATATTTTTGTAAATCTGATCATGTGATCATGATGACGTCGGTGCCTCACCAGCCATGATCCTCACCACACGTCACTGCTATATATTAATATTATAAATGATGATCAATCCTTTAATAATTCCGGCAGGGAAATTACTATGCGTGTGCATTTGTGTGTGTGTGTGTGTGTGGGTGTGTGCATACAGTATACGTACATACACATAAGGGGCCTCTGCCTCTAGCCAGCTCTAGTACGTGGGGCATACCAACTGAGCAGCTTGTGGAGGACGGTGCCTTGCTCAGCGGCACCTCAGCTCTGTTTGTGGTAAGCATTACTGAATATACAGAATAACTGACTCAAAACAATTGTACATTGTACATTGTAATTGTACAAAACAATTACATTGTAATACAGTGCTCCCTCGTTCCTCGCAGTTAATGTGTTCCAGGAACCACACGCGATTAACAAATTCCGCGATAGAACAACAAAATATTTATCTGATTATTTACGGTAATTTAATCATTTATGAACCCTCCCCATACTGGTATTAAACCACCTTCTATCTGTATTACCTTTTCCCACACTCTCATCCACCGCTTTTGTGTGTCGCTTAAGTCCGAGACTCATGGAACATAGCGCACTCCCGGATGTCGTCAGCCAATAGAATGCTGCATACGGTATCACGTGACTGCCTACCAAAAATCAGCCATGAGGTGAAGTAGCGTTGATATATTCATAATGTTTGTGTAAAACACTTTGTACCATGTTTCATTTACACAGCAGGTATTTAGGAAGACATTTGAGTAATGGAGGTCGTGTGCCCTGCATTATAATCTGTCTCGTATGTTATTCAAATGCACAGAGCTGTCACTGATGTTAGCATGTTAGCATTTCACCTGTTCAGTCAGGCGAGGAGAGGTTAGTAAACCGGGTAGGAGGAACAAACAAGCTCACAGGGGAGCCCGGGTCCGTGTGTTTACCGGTAGACCCTAAGTAATCACATATTTATTGGCTCTTCATTTAAATGTGGGTTTGACTGCTGAGCTGGCCGTTATGAATCCAAATAATGGCGGATTTTAAACGTGAGCACCCCTTTATGGCTGCTCACAGCGTTTGTCCCCCCCCCGCCTCCCGTCTTGTAATGGTTCGCTCCGTCGCTGCAGGTCTGGTTCAGCAGCCTCACCATCGTTATCTCTCGACTCGGAGCGGAGGATCCCCGCCCTGAACGAGGGTTATGATTTCCGACTTTAGCCGTCGGTAAACGCTGAAAACAGAATGAAGGCTCCTTCTTTTGAACACAGACGTCGGAGAAGGTCTCAGAAGACCCTACGAGGACTCACTGCTCTGTATCCGTGTGAAGGGCGTCGTTCACCGGCCGGGAATACTTCCAGTCCCCGGTCACGTTAAACCCGAGGACGCGCGGTGCCGCTCGCGTATCGCGGGCGACTAATGCGGCAGAGACGCGACTGATGCTGTGGGAAATGTGATATAAACAACTAAATAAATAGGACTATGGAATAGTCAGTGTGAGTGTACTGTACGTCCTTTTTCGTGACGCACCTGTACCTCTGATAATCAATGCTGATCGAGGATTAATGGATTGATTTTAATTCTGGTCATAACATTTTTTTTTTTAAATATACGTCATTCTTTGAATGTACTGCCACCCCCTACGAGCACTGGGTTCTTCCTTTCTACCTCATCTTATATATTTTTATAGACATTCAGTGTCTTTAATGCCATTGCAAGGACTAAAGAGTTTTGAACTGGTTCTATGACAAAGGTTTCAAAAGCTTCTGAAGCCTGTGTTCATCTGGGATCCTATTCACTATAAGGACTCAGGTGTCCTCGGTGCCAGAGTAAACATTGTCAATTGTACGCCTCTGGAATGCTTCTTGATCTCAAAATGAAGGAGGCGTGTCGCATCTGCGGACGTGAGCTGTGTGGTAACCAGCGGCGATGGCTCTTCCATCCTACAGCCAAGCTCAACCTCCAGGTGCTGCTGTCTCACGCTCTGGGACGTGAGCTGACCCGTGATGGCAGAGGGGAGTTCGCCTGCTCAAAGTGCACCTTTATGTTGGACCGCATGTACCGCTTCGACACGGTGATCGCCCGTGTTGAGGCCCTGTCTATCGAGAGGTTGCAGAGGCTCCTGCAGGAGAAGCATCGGCTCAGGCAGTGCATCAGTGGTCTTTATCGGAAGACCAATTCCGAGGAGGATGTGGTGGCATTTACTGGAGGCATTGAAGGACCAGGAGATGGGATGGTAGATATTTCAGGTCTTACCCATGCCAAATACTGTGCCCTGCTCCAGGATGATCTGGTTTACTCTTTATATGAGTCCTGGGCCGACGACAGCCTGGACTGTTATCACCATCACCCTCAGTCTCCTGTCGGTCCGGGGTCGGAGGTTACGACCTCGCAGCGTTGTTTTGCCAGCACTCCCAGCAGGTGCCGGGGATGTTCTTACCTACGGGTGACGGACTCTGACTATGAAGCTGTTTGCAAGGTGCCCAGGAAGCTGGCAAGGAGTATTTCCTGTGGTCCATCAACCAGATATTCAGCCAGTGCTGTTGGAGGGAGTGGCGGAGAAGCAAAAAAAGAAACTGCGGTGGATTCGGAGGAAGACATATCATCTCCAACTCTGGTCCCCGGTTCTCAGGACCCCTCGAAGGCATCGGACAGCAATCGTACCCTAGATGCACGAGGCAGTTCCAGCCCCTCCATCGCATCCATAGAGACGACTGAGGAGTGTATTGAATCTGAAGCCATAATAGATGGGCTGCTTCAGGCCCAGAGGGAACCACTGGACGACCGGATATCTGACTCCTTCTCTGAAGATCAAATGGGAGCCCTACATCGCCAAGCCTCTCCTGGACCAAGCATCTCCATGGTTCTCAGTTTGCTGCAGAGCTATGCTGTTCACCGGCCAGTCCGTGGATGCAAGGGGAGCAAACTTCCTGTCCTGCTCCGACAGAGCTCCAGCAGAAAAAGGCTTTACTTCCCTGATCCAGTGGTGGAAATGTCCTACAGCACTCCGAATGGAGAAAGAGACATCCACCTGCAAACACCTGAGCTGGTGACTCCTGTTATCAGGCTGGATTCGAGGCTCGAGTTGGGAGCCAACCTGGCTGAGATGGAAGAGTTAATGGAAGATCTGTACAAAGAGTATCCTCCTCCTCCTCCCCACCAGGTATAAAACACCGAGAGAGGACAGTGATGGTGCTGTAATGATGACACACGTGGAGAAATGAATTTCACTTAAACCCAGAGACCTTTAGCAGTGCTGCCTGCCTACAAAATGATTGAGCTTCATAATAAGTCACTTATATCAAGCCGATTATCCTCCAACAAGCTTTTACACAGGAGGATGTCAGCTGCAGGGTCGTGTTCCTTTGTGGGTTTTAGTTTTTTTGCATGTAGGAAGGAGTTACATAAGCATCATTGCTGATGCCTGTATGTGAGAGTGTGACAGTAAAGGCCTGAAATTTAAAATGTAAATGAGTGATTGGTTCAGTTCAACCCTTGAGGAAGACTAAGTTGACCTTTCTCATTGACTTCCACAACAAACTGCTGACAGACTACAAGCTTTTCCAGTCTGAAACTAGTTTCACAGCACAGACACGTTCGCTGAAATGCGAGCGTGTATTTTTACGTCAAGCTAAACAACTTCTGAAGGGGTTTATGGAGGCTGCATGTTTGCCTCTGAATGAGTAGTTTTCAATAAGAGTGTTTGGCTGAAGTAGGTCAGATAAGGGGAGACATGAAAGGACTGTGACTCCTCCACTGGCCTATTTTCATTCTCAGGCCTTCAGGCAAAGAGATTGAAAATCAGTGTTCTGATGTTACCACAGTAACATCTCAACACTGATTGGTTAGTTTAAAAGCAGTATTTTAAATGTGATCTATTAGAAAATAAAACTCTAAACGGATGTTCGCCTCATTATTCAATTTTCTGAAGTCTTACTAACGTCCCTCTAGTCAGTGAGAGTTGTTACGTAAAGATAATCGTGGTTCTGGAGCGCAGTCATGCTAACTCATGCATGCAGACACTCACAGCGCTTCAGATGCTCTATGCCTTTTAGAAAGCACTCGCTTGAATAACCACATATTACACAATCAGCTGTTGAAGTTATGCAGCCTCTGCATGTTTTTCAGGGAACAACCTTCTCTCACCAATAATTCAACAGCTGGATCTGGTCAGCAAGAAGTCAACACATTGCACACAACCAGATGTTTTCATAACTTGAAGCTCTTGTTCTTGCCTTTAGAGCCTCGTTGAGGAGCAGCAGAGTCAACTGAACCAGTACGAGTGTGCAGCCGGTCAGTGTGTGAGCGAGCTCCAAAAGGCCCAGCTCCAGGTCCAATCCCTCCAGGCCAAGATCCACGAGAGTGAGGCCAACAACATGGTAAAGGCTCGTGAGATCACCTCGCAACGGCTGTTTGTGTTTGGTAATTGCACATCTGGTGACGGAAGAACTCTGTCGTGATATGCAGAAGCTGCAGGAGAAGCTAAACGAGATGGAGTGTGAGCTGCGTTCCATCCGTCAGGCGGCGCAGAGTCAGGAAAGAACCATTGAGGGGCTGACAGAGTCCAACAGCACCAAAGACCAAGAAGTCAGTGTTGGTCTTTGCTGCACAACCAGTGTGAAATGATAACTATGTGAAGCTAACGTCTGTAACTTATTGTTTTCAAAGGCGCAGGAGCTGTACAAGCTGATCGAAGGGCAGAACACCTCGCTGTGTAAGCTGAGAGAAGTGGCCCACCGCCACCAGCTCGCCCAATGCAAGGTGAGACATCTAGTGGAGCGATTCTGTCTCCTGGCTCATGACGGACTGACTGTGGCTTGTGGTCCTTCTTCCTCCAGCCTCCAGAGGGAGTCAGTGAGTCCCTGATGCTCGCCCAGCTGCAGGGCGAGCTGGTGGCGGTGCAGAGCTCGCTCTTCTCCCTCGGTCTGGAGCTTGAAGCCAGCCAGAGGAATCTGAGGCAGAGCCAGAGGCAAGGAGGAGACCTGATGAGATTCAAGGACAGACTCAACACTGACCTGCAGGAGGCGCTCCAGCACAGGGAGATCACCGAGAAACACAACCAGGTCAGTGCGCTCTGTTCATGAAAGAGTAAACTGAATGATTGTTAGCCGAGCACTGTGAATGATGTTGTGTCATCTTTGTGTCGCAGGACCTTTGTCGTGTCCTCCAGAAAACTCGCTCAGAGCTTCAGGCTAAAGAAGCAGCTCTGAAGGAGAGCGAGGAAGAGAGACAGGCTGTGGTGCAGGAGAGAGACAGGAACATCTCACAGCTCAAACGCTCTCTGCAGGACAAGGAGCGGCAGTTAGAGGTAGCGCACGCCACGCCGCCCCTTCGTACATCTAGTGAAAAACATGTCTCTGATCCCGCCTCTTCGTATCCGTAGGAGTACTCTGAGATTCTAGAGTCAGCAGGAAGCTCCAGACCAGGAGATTCGCTGCTGGGGAAGCTGAGAGAGCGAATTAAAGACAGAGACAGAGCGCTGGAGGTAAAAGACAAACACATTTACACTTCAGAGACAAATGGAAAAATATCAGGATCAATATCTTCATGTCCTGAAACTTTCAAACCAGTATTAGTATGAAAGAATCAGAAGCTTTTTTAATTAGACTTTCTTCTCGTCCGTGTGTAGCGCTCTATTGATGATAAGTTCCGCTGTGTGGAGGAGCACGAGGGCCGCGTGAGGAGGCTGCAGCTGGCCCTCAGGGAGAAGGAGCGCGACCTGGAGAGAGTTCGCTGCATCCTGTCCAGCAACGAGGAAACCATCACAGTACGCTCATGCAAAATTGAGATGTTGTGTATTTATACACATTTAAATAAGCTACGATTTTGGGTTCCTGTGTGTTTTTTAGAGTCTGGATGCTTTGGTGCGTGGTAAGGAGCTGGAGCTGGAGCGGGCGGCTGAGGCCTACAGGAACCTCCAGTGGATGAAGCAGCAGAGTGAGGAGAAAGAGAGAAACACCCAGAGGGAGAAAGACGCCATCATCAACCAGTTGCAGGCAGCTCTGCAGACACGCAACCAGGAGGCTCAGGTGGCGAACACACCCTCCTTTAGTCCTTTGTGTGTGACGGTTTGTGTCGCTTCCAAAGCTTCACAATCCACACAGAAAAACCTGTACTACATGTTTTCATCAATACAAAGAAGGTGTGGAGATAAAGGCGTGTGTGTTCGTCTGTGTGTGTGTGTGTGTGTGTGTGTGTGTGTGTGGCGGGTATTGCAGGATCTGACAGCTGCCCTCGTTGCTAGAGTTCAGGCCGGTCCCACTGAGCTGGTAGAGGAGCTGAAGGCTCGACTGGCTCTGAAAGAGAAACTGTTCCAGGAGCTGCTGTCAGACCGCAGCCGGCAGTCCAATGAGCACCACGCACAGATCCAGGACCTGCTGAACACCATCAGCTCCAAGGATCAGTACCTGCAGGTGGGCCCGGTAGCTGAGGCGGGTAACGGTCTTAGAGGCGCAGCTGGTTTTGAACCCAGGCCGTGGATGTGGTTTCTCTTCCAGGACTACTCCTACAGGCTGTCCATGGTGACGGGGGAGCAGAGCAGCCAGCTGCAGGAGCTGCGCAGACAGCTGTTCCTGAAAGAGCAGGAACTGTGCGAGCTGAAGCTGGACAAGGAGAGAGAGACGGAAAGGGAGACTGGACATCTCAGGAGTCTGCTCACTGAGAAGGAAGCGTTTATAAAGGTACTAGTTTGCTCGTTTCCACTCGGCCTTCTTCCCATGATGCTGTTTGACTTGGGGCTCATACGCTGGTCCTTCAGGAGCTGATGCGTGGCCAAGAGGAGATGATGCAGTCCTCCTCTAAGGAGAGTGAGGCAGAGATGAAGGCCGTCCAGGAGGAGTTGCGGCTGGTGCTGAAGAAGGAGAAAGAGGCCCAGGTAACTTGGACTATTCTGATGCTTAATAAGTTCTGTGAGATTCTTCTTTTAAATCTCATGAGTTTTGTTTTTGTGCTGTGCAGAAGGAGCTCTCTGCTCTGCGTTTGGCTCAACAACAGGTGGAAACTAAACACAGCTCTGATCACCAAGTAGGATTTTCTCTTATTCCCAGTCGACGGCACAGTGTTGGATTGTTTGTACTGTTTTAATACCCTTGTCTTCCTGATGTTCTGATCCAGCGCGTGTTAGAGCAGCTGGTGTCTGAGCACACCAAGCTCAAAGAGGCCCTGAAGACAGAGAAGAGATTATACCAAAATCTCTTCCAGAAACTCGCCAAGACTGACAGGTAGGGAATCTTCACCCAGGCCTTGTGACAGGTCCAGGTCGCATTTAGATTTTGCTTTAAAAAGAACTTTTTCTTTCCCCCTCCCTATCAGTTCAGAGAAGATCCAGACCCTCCACACTGAGCTGGACTCTGTTCAGGCGTTGCGCACGCAGCTGGAGGAGGTCCTGGCCAGGACCCGCAGCGTGGCCCTGATGCTGGAGAGGGCAGCTCATAGAGAACCTGACTATGGAGGTGGGGATGGGCAGGGTCCAGCCCCGAGGGTCACGGCGGTCATTAATGCTCGTTGATTTGCACCGTTGAGTAACACTGATGCTCTTCACGTGAGATGGAAGCTGTCTGCAGCCTGTGATGCTCAATCTAATAGAAGAAATGGAATTTCAAAGAGAATTTAGTCTCTTTAACAGTGAGAAACTGTCTTCAGACAGCTTCATCCAGTTTGCACAAGCACTACTCACAACAGCAGCCTGCTCAGATCAACCTCTAGTGTGTAAAGAAGCATCGTGCGACCCAGAGTCTTGTGTGTGCTAATACTTGGAGAGAATGGTGTGAACGTATTTATTTGTTGTGTTTGTAATGATGCCTGCATACCGTCTGCATACTGTACCGTCTGTCATCGGTGTCGCTCTTCTAGACTTACCCTCACAGTGAAGAAACTCCAGCTCATGCCTTACAGTGAAAGGTCTCCCCATCCATTATTTGTTTTTTACATCAGCTGCTTGTGAACGGGACGTGCGCTCGTGATAAGGCCCAAGATACAAAAATACAAAAAGACGGCCGAGTAGTTTCTGCTTAACCTCTTTATAACGTATCTCCACTAGTCCTGTGTTATTCTAACAGATAATGCATGAAACATAAGATATTGTTAATATTTAAGTGGTTGGTTTAGTGTTTTGGTCATTTGGTGTTAATTGCGAATAGTTTGTGTTTGTGGGACTTAATTTCAGCCTTGTACCAAGAGAATAATAATATTACTGTCTGCACTGTGCTCTCTATGAATCACATGAGATGTGAATGCCAGAAGGAACAGCCATTGTGTGTGCGTGTGTGTGTGTGTGTGTGTGTGTGTGTGTGTGTATATGGCAGAGTACATTTTATTTTAAATATGCCCTGATCTCTCATCTAGTCTTGGGAGATGGAATCCTTGTCAACACTTATTTTGTATTTTAAATGCCACAGAAATAAAAACGTGCTTCTTTTATGTCAAAAGCACTTCTGTTTGTTGTGTATAATTGGTTAATGCTGTTAAAATTATCTTAAACCTTGAGGTTTTCCAAGCAGAATCCAACTCCTTCCCCTGTTAGAAATATTGCTTTTGTTTGACCCTATTTTACCACAATAACACATATTATAAATACGTCCATAGTTATGTGGATTTGTCACAAGTAGTGCATAAATACAAACAATCACAAGAGATTAAGAGTGTGTTTTATTTATGTCCCCACTCCCTCATGCATGCTATGGTGGCATGGTTTCTATGTTTGCATGGCTGTTGTGTGTGAAGCCCACTTAGAGATTCATAACACACACAAGAAGCTAAACCAACACACCTGATTGGAAGTAAAATACACAACCAACAACATGAGTCTACGTGTTCCTGATATGCTGCACATATTCATCAATAACATCAATTTCAGCAGAAAGATATTTACATAATCATAGTTAAATATCATGCTGTTCTAAAGTGGAGACATTATACTGTTTATTTAAAACTCTAAAAATAAACCAGTAATAGGTCCCATCAGTGCTGCAGACACACACCCCTACAGGAAAGACACACATCCAGCGTTACACACTATGTATGTGGAGTGTTGTGCGTGTAAGTGTCCTTTAGCAGCTGTTAGGCAAAACGGTGTAACTTTGAAATGCCTAACAGTCACTTTCCACTCAGCCTGTTACCTGGCAACAAACCCATTTGTGAGTCTGCGTGTATAAAATTAACACAACACAAAAAGTTTCCTGACACACAACTACCATTAAGATCTAATGATGGAATGTTACCAAGCCAGAAGTCATCAAAATGTCCAGCACTCACACACACACACACACACACACACACACACACACACACACACACACACACACACACACACACTCCTTCAGCTGGCTGCTTGCAAGGTGTGACATAACATTTCCCGTTTAGTCCCATGACTTCCAAAGCGCTGATTCGGTGTCCTGAGTTGTGGAAAGAATGAAGGCGAGCACGCCGGAGTGGGCGGGGCCTGGAATAATAGGAAGAGTAGAGATCCAGCTGGGAAGGTGAACACTCTCCTTGTTCTGTTTCCAGAACTCAGCTCGGAGGAAGAGGAGGAGAAAGGATGTGATGAAGATGACAACAGCGAGGAGTTTTCAGACAGTATAGAAGAGGAGGAGGAGGAGGAGGAAAAAGCGACGACCAGAAGTGAAGCTTCCCTTAAGGTAAAACACCTTAATTCACATGTTAGTGTTAAAACCATTAGAATTCAAACTTTCTTAAAAGTTGGAACCCACCCTGGAATTCTATGGTGAGACTGGACGTCTGTCATTCTGACGTGTGTGAAGGTTTGTGGAGCTGATTTTGTGACTGGACAGCTGATGAGGGCGTTGGCTTCCCAGAGGGTGGATGTAAAGCAGCTCCAGGAAGCCAAGAAGACCTTAGAAAGCCAGCTTGAAGAAACACACTTCCAGCTGCAGAGAGACGGATTCGCCTCCGTGGGTCACATGAGGTACAGATTTGGATCAAAACTCCATGTTTTAAGTTTGTTGCGTGTTTATCGTTACCTTCTGAGTCCCTGAAACGTTTTCATTTCTGACAGAAGCGAAGTGGAGAGGCTGCTGCGGGAGAACCAGGCTCTGAAAGAAAACCAAGGACACACTGGAGGTGTGGGACTGAGCAAAAACACAAAGGAGCATCCGAAGATTCAGCAAGAGGCTGAGGAAGAGGAGGACGAGGAGGAGGATATTGAAGAAGAAGAAGAAGATGAAGAGGAGGAAACGCTTCCGCAACACGTGACTGTTGGGAAGCGAGGTCCGCCGTGCTCGCGGGGGAAGAGGCGGTGCACGAGGACAAAGACGTCCCACCGTCACAAACGCCAACCTGAGACGGTAGATAGGAATGAACTCATGTTGACTTTTGACCTTGATTTGGAGCATCTGGTTCAGATCGTTTATAAGTTGAACTTATCAAACTCAGGTGGCCATAAAAAAAGCCATCATCAGGACCCAAATAGTAGGTTAAAAGTTGCATCTGAGATAAGACTGTGGTGCTATTTATGCTGTTTTTTGCTAGAATCATCTTCTCAAATACTATAAAATGTTTAAACTTTATTGGCATCGGATAAAGTCAAACCTCTCCTGTCATTTGGTCCTGCGTTTGTTCATCTTGACGTTCTTCTGTCGCTGTTCGCAGGAGGCGGGCGAGCTCTGGAGGGATCTAGATGAGGGTCTCCGCCAGCAGGCGGCCCGTCTGAACTCCGATTTGGCTCTGAGCCGCCAGGAGAACAGAGAGCTGCAGGAGAGGCTGATGGTGTCCGAGGCGACGGTCCACGCCCAGGCTGAACAGCTGAAGGACTACAGAGACCTGCTGAGTGAGTCGCGCTCAGACAGGGGTGAACAGAACACTTCCTGTTTAATGTTGAAGCATCATCTTCCCCCTTTCTTTGCAGCAGAGACTTCGGTCCAGCAGGCCAGCAAACAGGTGCAGGTGGATCTCCAGGATCTGGGTTACGAGACTTGCGGCCGTAGCGAGAACGAAGCTGAGAGAGAAGACGCCAGCAGCCCAGGTAGGACTGCTGATAGGCCACGCCCCTCTCTGTCTCTGTGTTTCTCCTCCATCGCTACTTCATCCAGGGGTTTTTCCCACCATCTTCCCCCTTCAGAGTTCGACGACCTGGAGATGTGCACGTCGCTGTCCCACCAGCAGGACTACAAGGGCGAGACTGGGAGCTGGTACTCGGCCGACTGCAGCGCCGACGGCCGCTCCTACGAAGCGGGAGGCGAGTCGGCGCCCCTCCAGCACCTGGTGGAGGACCTCCGCTCGCAGTTGAGCCGCTGCCACAAGGTGATCCGCGGGCTGCAGCTACGCGTCCGATCCCTGTCCAACACCAGCGACTACGCCTCCAGCCTGGAGCGCACGCCACGCAAGGTACCACCCACCGCCTGCTACATTGTGTTCACCAATCAGTTCGCGCAGCTTAGCTTCATGATGTTTTTTTGCTAACCTTTCAGGTAAACTGGGCCTTTGGGGCAACGCTGACCCCTAGTGGTGTGGAAGAGGATGAAGGTTGGATGTCTGACACCCAAGGGGTTCACTCAGGGTCGAAACCGAGTAGGGAACTGCAGGAATTGGTGGCTCGAGTTGCGTCACTGGAGACGCAACTGAAGAGCTCCACGCTGGAGGGCAAAGGTCAAGAAGAGGAGGGGAAGTGTGCCACCTGGCCCGGGTGAGCAGACAGAGACACCCTGAATGATTTGTGTGATCTACAATGAGTTGTAACAGGAACAGGAAGTGCTTAAGGCTAACATGCTAACATACCGTTACTGTCCGTCTGCAGTAAGTACAGCTCTCTGATCCAAACCCAAGCTCGGGAGCTGTCCCACCTGAGGCAGAGGATGAAAGAGGGGCAGGGCGTCGGCCACATCCTCACCCAACACCTGTGCGATACCACCAAGGTACAGCTGAGACTTTTAGACCTGACAGCGTTTGTTAAACCGTGTTTTTTGAAACCCCAAATGAACCGTAGGAGCGTTCCGTTTTGCAGGCCTTCGAGGAGCTGCTGCGTGCCAACGATATTGATTACTACATGGGTCAGAGCTTCAGAGAGCAGCTGGAGCAGAACACCGCCCTGGCTCAAAGAGTGGTCGCCAAGATCAGCGGACGTAAGGAGCTAACCTCTAATCGAAACGTCATTACGGTCCTCAGGGGTCATTTTTAAGAACACCAGCAGCATCCTCCTCCTCCACCTCCTCCCTTTTATTCCCACAGGTGACCATGCAGAAAGTCACGACGACAAGACGGGCCATGAGTTGCTGGCTTTACGGTGAGCTTGCCGTTATGACATCGCCTGCATCACCGAGATCTGCAGACATATTGTCCAGTTATTGGCTTACAGTGGGGAGCATGGTTTCCATGTCGCTGTCCATATGTTCCTCACCGCTGAGACGAGGCAGAAGTCCGTTGTTAATCCACTCGCAGAAGGCAGAGCCGTCACTCTTAAGTTGCTTTAGTTGAACAGATTTACTCAAGTCCCACCAGATGGATTTAAGACACTCTGGGGACGTGGGACAGTGAGCCGCTGGTTGTTGGATCAACACAAAGTGACTTTTTATAGGAATGGTGGATCAGACGACACCAGTCTTTTTGCATTTCATTGTTTAGCCTCATGCAGACTGTGTAGCACTTTGTGAAACTCTCTGTCCCTTATGTCATGTGATTATAACTCTCAGGCTGAGTAAGGAGCTCCAACAGAAGGACAAAATCATCGAGTCCCTCCACACCAAGCTCCAGCAGCCCCCAGAGAGCCCGTCCAGCTGCCAGGCCCTCTCCGAGACCACCGACCACTCCGACAGAACCTCGCTGGTGTCCGATGAGTACAGAAGCAACGAAGACCTGGAGCTGTGCTCTGATTTAGATGCTCGAGAATACGAAGAGGAGCGACAGATGCGGCGTCCAGGACCCGGATCGCGACGAGACGGTATTCTTTTAGCTCAGTTGTTACAATCTCCTCTCCATTCTGTGAAATTCCTCGTCGATCCTTTCACTCTCCCCCTCCTTTAGTCTGCTTATCTGTCCACCCTACTCCTCCTCCTCCTCATGGCTTCCTCAAGTCCTCCAACAGCTGCCCCAACATGCTTTGCTCAGCCCCTGTTGGTTTGACCTATCAGCCCTCCAGAGGTATGGGACTCACAGCTGGCCGCGACCCCAGAGCATCCATGTTTTTTGTTGCTCCGCCTCCTTCATTTACATATCACCTCCTGTCGTTCTCCTCCAGCCCCTTTCAGTGAGCCGGTCACCCCTACTCTGTCAGGCCCTGACGTCTGGGGTATGGAGGTCAACTCCGACCCCCGGCCCAGGGCCCTGTCTGTGATCGCTGTTCGCCCAGAGCTGGACACACTTTACAAAAAGATGAATGAGCAAATCAGGGGTGAGGGGCGGGGCCTGAAATGCATTTATTGTTAACAGACTTACTGTATATCTGCTGTCTTAAAAAAAGTATGCATGTGTGCTGTCACAGGTTTTGTAGTCACCCAGGACAAGGCTCTGCTTCCTCTCTCCCCTGGTGCCCACAGCCAGCACAACCTCTCCAGCTTCGGTCAGCTTTCCCATCATGCCTTTCAACAGTACCAGCTGGGCGGCGTCCATGAAGGCCCCTTGCTGAACTCTGATTCAGGTTTAGTTGCGGGAGGGAGTTTGTGGGACATGGAGAATATGGCCCAGCCCATCGGAAGCTTTTCTGCATCGCCGGCACACCAGCAGGGAGGAAACCGTGCAGGTGTGACTGAAACAAAAGCCTCAAAATGCAATCATGTGACCTCTGCATCTGCTCCAGCTGCAGTATTACTACAATTCTGTTTCTCTCTAGGGGTGAACTTGATAGAGGAGCACCTGCAGGAGGTGAGGTGTCTCCGTCAGCGTCTAGAGGAGTCCATCAGGACCAATGAGAGGCTCAGGCAGCAGCTGGAGGAGAAACTCGCCACCACAAGGCATGATGGAGGTACTGCAGCATCCACATAACGCAACCACTACCTGTTTTCCATCCAAGAAATAACATAATTGTTATTATTTTTAATCCAGGTGCACCAACAAACATTTACATTCAGGGACTTGACACAGTCACTCAACTGTCCAATGAGATCAGAGTCCTGAAGGAGGTGAACGTAGGTCTGCAGTCACGCCTGCAGGCCAGCACAGGTGCTTCATCTGGATGACAGCTGATGTTAGAATCCCTCATGAACATTCATGTTCACCGGTCTTGACTCTCTTCTGCCATCAGACACCAGCGAGGAGGTGGTGCACCTGCGTGAGGCGGTGTTTGCGGCGCGTGCACGCCTCAAACAAGCCGAGCTGGAAGCGGAGCAATGGAAAGAGGAGCTGAGGCGACTCCAGGCTCACAGTCAGGAGCAGGGACAGCAGATCCACTCACTGAGACAGGAACGGCAGGACAGTCAGGAGAATACCAACAGGTTGGTGTGTCTGCCTGGAGTGTGTGTGTGCAGAGATCAGATGGCAGGGAGGTGGACATGTGGATTGAAACTGTTGTCCTGTGAATCCTCAGGCTGCAGCATGAGAGGTCCCTCCTGCAGCAGCAGCTGTGTGAGAGCAGGGAGCTCCTCCACTCGCTGCAGAGAGAGCTGCAAGTGTACGATCGAGTGTGTTCCAACTCAAAAGGTCTGTCTGGTTTATGAGTTCACATTAGCCTAACTTAATATAAGCCCCTAACACAGACAAATAGTTAGAGCCACTATCTTTGAGGGCTTCTGTAGTATTTGGCGCCATCTAGTGTCACTATTAAGAATTACACCATTTTATCATATAAACCAGGGGGTGAAACTCATTTTCACTGAGGGCCACATCAGCATAATGGCTGTCCTCAAAGGGCCAGATGTAACTTATAAATGTAACTGAATGTAACTCAATGTAATGTAACATAAATGTAGCTAATCCTTAATGTGAAATAACTGAATTTATTTCTTATTCACGTTACAAACATTACAGTAACACAGAAATGTTTTTTGTTTGTTTCTCTGTTGTAACGTTAATCCTTTTAATTTGTCTCGTCATGAAACCCACAGAACTCCATCAATCAAAGATCAAACTGTCCAAGTGAATAAAGAAAAATAACATCAAACGCAGATTAGGACATTAACTTTGTTCAAAACGGTTTTGTCAAAAGTTAAAATTTGCTTGATTACTGGATTGTGGGAAATGTAGTTTTGATCAAAGTACACATTTTTGATTTATTTTTAGACATTTTATGTCTTATGTTATCTTTTACCTTTTATGTTCTCGTAGGCCACATAAAATGATGTGGCGGGCCACATTTGGCCCCCGCGTCATGATTTTTCTGATTTTGTTATTTGATTTTAATCCCCTCAGGAAAATTAGTGGCGCACTCTAGTTAGTTTAACGTGTGATATAAGCTGTGTGGTGTTGTTTTGGTTGAAGCAGATGCATGTCCAGTCAGACTCTTTAGTGATATTGCGTTTCGTCTTCAGGCTACCTGTGTGAGCCACCGGGTCTGCCGGTGGAGCTGGGGGAGCTGCTCGGGGAGGTGAGGAGTCTGCGAGCGCAGCTGCAGAACAGTGTGCAGGAGAACAGTGCTCTCAAACAGCTGGAGCTCCACAAGCAGCTGGAACAGAAGCTGGGTGTCACCTCTCCTCGGACTCCCTCCCTCTTGGCCTTCGCCGCCAGCCCCCAGAGAGAGAACTTCTACAGGCGACAGCTGCTTCACGGTGAGACCGACTCCCGCCCGCTATGGCGGTGACATCATTCTGCACAAAATGCATGTGGGGTTTTGGCGTGACGTGGTTTGCTGTGTGCTCCACAGACCCGGCTCCGTCTCCACCGGTCAGAGATATTGGTCTGTTTAACTGTGGATCTCCTGGTCCCCCCTACTCAGACCTGGACGACAGCCATAGCACTGCCATTGGTGTGACTTCAACTACCATTTAATCCTGCATCTAAGATTTAGACGGATCATAAAGACTTTGTATTGCTTTGTGATAATAACACCAATAACCTCTAAATTCCTACTCCAATGCATAAATTAAAATTTAATTCCTTCCAGAACTGATTCTAGCTCCTTTATCTCCAGCAGACTCTCTGGACCCCCACTCTGAACTGGAAGGGGAGGCCCCGGATGGATCGTTCGCAAACCGCAACGGTCGCCACGCCATCGGCCATGTGGACGACTTCACTGCTCTGCAGCAGCAGGTGCTGGAGGGCCGGAGCCTCGTGCAGCATCTGGAGATGACCCTGCAGGCCTGCCTCGGCCAACCGCTGCTGGAGAGGAGTCCGAAGCAGAGCGGCGACCTGGTGAGACCCCATGAAATACCAAAGCCTGGATATAGCAATCAAGCTGAACATCAGCCACCTCAGTTGAATGAAAAATTTTTAAAAAAACCTTTTACAGACATAGTCTGTCTCTTTGGCTATAAGCCGCAGGCATCGAGGTGTTATAATGTGAGATATTTACACAGAAAGATAGGCTTACTTGCAGCAGCTCTGCTTCCTGCTTTGACAGCCAGATCGATTGCCTTTAACTTAAAAGCTGCATCATGTGGCTTTCTTCATGTGTTTTCTGTCATATGGGGTGTGCAGGATGTGCAAAAGGTCTTTTCAAAACGCAACCATACCACGCTATCGTCGTCCTCGCTGTATTATCTCTGTATCTCTGTACTTCCTCCTAGAGCACTCCCTGGAGGTCATTAACCTGTAAAAATCTAGAAGAAAGTAGCGGTTTATAGTTCGGAATTTATGTTAACTGAGCTGTGAATGCAGGTCCTGGACGACAGATGTGTGAAGAGTCTGCTGTCCAACACCAAGACTCTGAGGCAAATCCTGGAGGAGGCGATGTCTCTGCTGAAGATGTTCTGGAGAGCAGCTCTGCCCAGCACCAATCCGTCCATCCAGAACCTCAAGAAGGTTTGTTGCACCTCGTTTTACAGCTGGTCTAGTTGACTTTGGGCGTGAGTCTGGTAAGACAGTAGAAAAGCAGCTCTGCTTTGTGTGTGTGTGTGTGTGTGTGTGTGTGTGTGTGTGTGTGTGTGTGTGTAGGAGCAGTGTATGCAAGAGGAGATATTGTCCCTGAAGCTGCGAATATCAGAGCAGGAAGAGGTCCTGAAGGGGACGATTCAAAGACTGAGGAGCACCAGCCGCACCAAGGAGAGCATGGAGCACTTCATAGTGAACCAGTGTAGGTGTTTCTGTGTGTTTGAATACCTGAATAAAGAACAGGGAGTGGGATTCGGGACCATTAATGCTGTGGTCCCCAACCCCGGTCCGCGGACCGGTACCGGTCTTTGGGTCATTTGGTACTGGGTCGCACAAAATGATAAAATAATTTACATTACTTCCGTTTTATTTATTTTGGAGTCTGAAAGATGTTTTATTTTGAAAAGTGAGACTTGTGTGGAATGACACCGAGACGAATGCATGCGTCTGTCCCGCTTGACAGGTCTCAGTGACTTGTTCACCCTTTTATTGGAAATGATCAGTATTTCTCCTACATTGAATGCACTGATTAAATAAACCTCATCAGTGCTGTCACTTGAATCGAGTTTTTAATATAATTATTTCTTACAATTATTTCATTTACAAAGATGTTGATTATTATTTATGAAAAAAAGGCTTGTTTATTGTCTGTTGATGTCTGCATTTTACATAAAACCACTGCGGAGGATTTATTATTAGACTACAGCTGTCCTGGCGTCATTAATGATTATCGAGCAAATGAAGGCCGGTCCGTGAAAAAATTGTCTTAAATAAAACCGGTGTTTTTAGATCCCTTTTCTTTTTTTCTTTCCAGTATCAAGGACTCGTGATGTGCTGAAGAAAGCCCGGACAAACTTAGAGGTAAGTCAGAATGAGAGCTCTCAGATCCAGCGTACGTTATACTGTGTGTAAAGACTCAGTGTCATCTGCATCACTATGAAATGTCACGTCTGCTGTCCTTCAGGATTTATGATGTGGATCCATTTCCTTTGGCTTTTACTGTCTCACTTGTGTCTCCGTCCTCCATTTGTCTCCTCCTCTTCCTCTTCTTCTTCCTCTTCCTCCTCCTCAATTCTACTCTCCTCTCCTCCCTTAAACCCCCCCAGAAGAATGAGATGAGACTTTCCTCTCTAAGCTCCTCCTCTTCCTCTCCTTGCTCCGGTAACCGTCTGACATCTTGTCATCTTTCAAAGAGGTAGATGTCGCCCCAGACCCTGTATTTATTTACCCCTGGTCTGGGTCGGCCTTTATCTCTGTGTGGATTTGCTGACATCATTGCTCTGCCATCCCATCACACAACCCATCCTAGTATAGAGTTATCACGTTTGGAGGTGAATGCAACAAAACAGCTCCATGAACGTGTGTGTGGTCGCTGTGTTTTCAGTCCACGCCCATCTACTAACCCCCCGCTACACTAGAATGTTTACTTCTACATGTTTACTTCCTCATGTCCCGCGTTTAAAGGTTAAGACTATTCATAGTTTGAGGCCTCTAGCCGTCTGCACCGAAAATAATCACGCGCTGCATAGCTTCCATTCCCTGCAAATGCTGTCACAACATCACCAAAGGATGCACACACTGCTGACCTTCAGTCTTGAGACTCGTCATAAACTCGTCGATTTGGATGCACCACCGGATGAATGTGTGTGAGGGATTCCATGGCTTCTTCTCTAACCACTCACCCAGCTTTTTGTGTGCAAGCAGTGGTGTTTCTGGAGTTTTGCTGCCACTAATGGTGCTCAACCGAGGTGTTAACCGTATGCAAAGGAATGTTTGGACATTTTGGGACATAGGTTAATGATGTCTACTGCCCAATATTTCAAGATGAGAATGGTAGCGCTCTCAGTTAGCCTTTAGGACAGTTAGCCATTAGCGTAAAGACTGGAAATAGAAAGACAGCCTGGCTCTGAGGTAACAGAATATACCCACCTGTGCTTTGAGAAGAGATTTTATAATTATAGTATTTTCCACACTGTAAGGCGCACTGGACTATAAGGCTCACCGTCAATGAATGGTCTGTTTTTAAAAAAATAAAATTATATATATATATATATATATATATATATATATATATATATATATATATAAGGTGCACTGTCGGTTTTTGACAAAATGAAAAGCTTTTAGGTGCGCCTTATAGTGCGGAAAATACTGTACATGTTTTTCTTTTCACTTTAATTGAAGACCAGATACAAAAGTTAAAATGCATGAGTAGGTTTTAGCCGTGCTGCTAGGTAGATTTTACCTTTCAAAACAATAATAAAATCAGCTTAGTTAAACTGAACTAAGCTAAGCTACACTAATCATCTCCAGGCTTCAGATTTACATCTGCAGTACAGACTCCGATAATTCAAAGCCCAAATTCAAAATGTTCAATTTTTCCTTTGTCATTCCACCCTGTCATTAGCTTGTGGTTCATCTGCGCTCGTCCTAATCTCCATCTTGTTGTTCTTCTTCCTGTCCTCCTTAAAACCCAGCTGAGGACCCCCGAGGTGCTGCCAGAGGGCGGCCTGCTGATCGCGGTTTCCTGAAGGCAGGAGAGTTGGCCAATCAGCGCCCAGCTGCCAGGAAGCGCAGCAGCCAATGCCTGCTTTAGACTTTCAAAAAACCAGCCTCAATGCCACCACCTCTGACCTCTATGCTGAAACAGCCAACACCCACCTCTGCCCCCCCCCCCCCCTCCACGCCACACCAGCCTTTCCCACCTTCCTCCACCCGACTGGGAGTGTTTCCGTCCCTCCCTCCTCGAGGCCATCTGTGCGCAGCATAATCTGCACCTTGAGCCTTACCAAATTCGCTTTCTGTCACTCTCCACCCTTGCCCCCACCCCCACCCCCCCACACATGCACTATTGTCTTTGAGTGATCAGCAGTTTGCCTTATCGTGTGTGTTACAGAAGGAAGGCTTTGTAATGTGCCTCTTGTGGTTTTGGTGATGTGCGTCCTGCTGGAGGGGCGGGGTGACGATGCTCCTGGACTCGGATCTGTGTGCAGGAGCTTTCAGGATGAGTCCAACATAAAGTTAACCCGCAGATCTGCGTGCGAGAGCATCGTCTCCTGCCTGAGGACAGAATAGATGATCCTGCATGTTTAATCGTGGCTTGTGAGAGGAATTCTGCACACACATACACACACACATTAATATATACGTGTGTGTGTAGTTGAAAACACTCAAAGACAAAATTTTGACTGCCACAGAAAATGCAAGTTTACTGCTTGTGGCTCTTTTAATATTTCTTTTTTTTTGCAAGTGCATCACTACACAGTTGAAGAATGTAGAGGAGGTGGGCGATCACTGCAACACAGCTGCATCTGAGGAGGAAATATATGACAACCAGTCGCTAAGGGATACAAATAGCAGAACTGAAGGTTCCATTTTAGCCTCTGTTTGGCCTTTCTTGGCTTCTATCTGCTGAATCTGACGTACCGAATGGGTGAAGTGGAAGGGAATCGGATAATTTACATGCTCAAGGCTTTGATCTATTGGCTGGCTGTCATCTCTAGGTGGGAAAGTGTGATAAAATATTTTAAGAGGAGGTTAAAGCGCTCAAACGGAATGAGGCTAAACACGCGTATTCAAGCTCCTCTCTAGGAGTTCTCACACGAGCATGTGCAATAATGTTGTTTCTGAGTGATTATGCTGCACTGGGTTTTCATCACCAGTAGACACTGGATTATTATTATTATCATTTTTATTATTCACACTCATTATGAAGCTAGCAGCCAATCAGTGTTAGAGTTCCACGTTTTTGTTTTGATGCATGACAGAGATTGTAAACGGTCGATTCTGACCTGTGGAACGACACCTGCCAAAGTTTGACCTTTGAACTCCATACTTTCATTTTTGATTTGCCTTATCCATGTGAATCACGTGGTCAGATCAGACGGGGGACGCCGAGGCATCCCATTTGTCAGACGGCCTCCAGAACCACAGAGGGTAACCCCTTATTTCAGATTGTGGGAAAGGACTTGGCTCCTTTTTTATTATTATTTTTTTGGACCAAAATTAAACAGAGTGGGGTTTTCCCACACGGTCATTTACTACTGACTTCAAGTTATTTCTCTTGGTTCGTCAATCATTCCCATGGCAACGGCAATATAGCTTATTAAGTTGTTGTAGATGATACAACCTTTGGCATACGATCATCGTTCTTTAAATCATTCACTCATAATAGTCTGTCCCGCTTAGTTGCTGTACATTTGCTATTTTATGCTGTAAATAATAATCTTTTTCTCTATGTGCATCCTGTGTGTGTGAGTGCGTGTGTGTGTGTGTGAAAAAACATCCAACATTTGCTTTTTGCAAAGTGGATACTCTGGGTAGTCGTGCAATAGCTTTCTATTTTATATTTGATGTGTTTTATTGAGTTTAAAGGTGTTAAACATCATTTAGTTAGTTTGTCACACTGACTTCATGCAGCGTTCGGTTTATATACTGTATTCACTGACTGTGTGATATGATGTCACAAACTCCATGATATCTACGTCACTGATCACCGTACTAATCACCTTTATCAGAGCTCTGATCGATGTTGCTTCGCTTGCCTTTAAATTTAGCTCCAGAACTCCTTCGGTTCTGGTAGAAACGACCTCAAACTAATCAGGTTTTGTTTGCGCTCAACTTTTCTGCAAAAAAAAAAAAAAAAGAGAAATTTAAAATGATTAAAAATCAGACGTTTAATATTGCCAACCTGTTGCAAGTAAAAGGGAAAAATTCTGAATATTTGTAAAAAGAAAAAAAGCCGGAAAAAATAATGAAAGACGTCCTCAAAGCGCCTCTTTAGAGCGTAAACAAAGTCTTCTGATTCGTTGAGAAAGGAATCGCGCAGCAGTGTGTTGTCAGGTCACGTGTGTAAATAGCGCTGATTGGTGCAGCTTTTTAGCGCGTACAGAACCAGGTAACCGATGCAGGACACATGGATGACGGTAAACCGCTTGCTGTGTTGGCAAAAGTATTATCAGTGAAGACGGGATGAATAAAAAACTCCAAATGTGTTTTACTCTTGTTGGATTTTTATTGGCTTCAGTCAATTTATTATTATACCAGAGATCATCAGCCGCTGACACTTTATACACATCCATACATTGTGCACAGATGCATGATGCCAACTTGTATTTGTAGTGTCATCAGTTATGAATTCAGTGCCATACATTTACTATAAATGGCCCCTAATCGCTCCATAGATGTGATCCTCACAGAAACTACTTGAACATCAAGAAAACACAACTACAGTATTTTCTGCACTATAAGGAGCACCTTCAATGAGTGGCGTATTTTAAAACGGTTTTCATATATAAGGCGCACTGTTGGTTTTTGAAAAAATTAAAGGTTTTTAGGTGTACCTTACAGTGCGGAAAATGCTGTACTCAAAGAGTAATGATTTAACCCAATTCCCCAAATAAAAGGTGTATGAGTAACAATCCAGACCATCAGGATACAGATGTTAGCTTCTACCACTGGAGAGAGGACAACAGACAGGATTCAATATCTCTTTATTTGCACACAAGTAAAACCTTGTAGACGTGCATCATCATTGTGGTTTCGCAAAGCATTCTAAAACATTCATGAATGGTTTGTAAGATTCAAGTTGTTGTTGTTGCAGCCTTGGTGGCGTCCACGCCGTCAGTCCAGTCTCACTTAATAAGCAAGAAACACTGCTGGACAAAACTTTGTGACGAACCTCAACATGCATAAAACACTTTAAACGGTTGTGATCAAACGGCAACAGGGTTCCTGCTAGCCCCCTTTGTAAATCTGTAGTGTAGCAAGTCATTTAAACAGCAGTGACAAATATAAATTTAAAAGCTGGCATATAAAGCACACACGTGATCAACTTAACACCATAATCTTAAAGCTCGTGGC
This sequence comes from Antennarius striatus, assembly GCF_040054535.1. Lineage (NCBI taxonomy): Eukaryota > Metazoa > Chordata > Actinopteri > Lophiiformes > Antennariidae > Antennarius > Antennarius striatus. Next base: position 8,295,197 of record NC_090793.1, on the reverse strand, counting down.
AGCTGTGCGACACCACTATCCCGTAAACTCACCCAAAAACACCCGATCGACTTCTAAACTTTAAACCACACCATGTAAAATAAAATGTCAAGCAGTGCAGCTCTGTGCGTCCATACATGTGACAATCATGTGGTACATTCCTATACTTAAAACTCAAAATAGATGCAAGAACATTTAAATCACTTCAAGGTTGTCATGTTTCGAGAAAGACTCCATCCGCCGGAGAAGCTACAAAACCGGAGTCGTCTGCTGCATAGTTAAAAGCTGCTGCCTGACACTCCTGCTCACAGGAAGCTAAGGCGCTCCCTAAATATGAGGATAAAGAAAACAGCTGAACTAAACGTCCACCTCTGACCATCATCTGAAAGAGGTAATGTCCTGTTACAAAACGCAATCCGTCTGTTAACTGAACATCTGACCTCTCTGGAAGTTTATCTCATGTTACAGAGGCCAATGAGAGCGTGTGAAACTCCACGTCATCATCTACTGGCCGAGCTCCTGTTCACCACGACCTCACATCGATGAGTCCACCACCAAAAGTCGCTTCTCTTCACAACTGTTATTGCACTTCTTCTTTTTTGTCTGAGAAATAGCAGATCTGCCGCCATCTGCGGCGCCGACGCCCCGGCTTCAGCTGTTTCTGCATGCGCTCCGCGTAACTCTGTCAAGTTCAACAGTTCAAACGGAGTAAAAAGACACAGCATTTCAGATTAAAACTGTTGCTCCACATCAACGACACTCCAAAAGCCCCCACTGAACACGCTCACATGCATATATTCAAAAGCTAAATCAAACACTAGAATGCACACAGTGAATTAGTCAGTCTCTGTAAATATTGCATGTAAAAGCCACAGCAAGGCTGTCGTCTTCCTTTAGACCTCACAGACACACACACACACGCATGCGCGCGCACACACACTATTATCTATGTTTGTTCAGAGCCCTATGTAGACAGAAGAGCAGCCTTGTAAAACCTGGCGCACATTTGCAGCCGCCCTCCTTAAGCTTGCCTGTAAACTTGTTTCAGTGCAAGATTTGGCAAAATGTGACGACGGAACATAAACGTAACAGCAGGGTACGAACATGCTTGTGCTCTCTGGCACCGGATGGGACATTTAAATAGGCTTGTAAAGCAGAGAGGTGACGTATTTCTTCTTGTATCTGTGAGTCGCGCTCAGCACCATCACTCCATCCTGAAAGGATGAAAACACAGGAGGGTTGTGATGAGTGGCGTCCAATCAAAGGGAGCAGAGAAACAGATTAAAACCATGACAGAGCAGACGGTTACTAATTTAATACTAAAAATGATTTCGACACAACTGGAGAACAGCTGCTGGATTTTGGCACATTTGGTTTGTTTTAACGCTGTAAGACTTTGAAACATTATTAAATCACATAAATTTAAATAGTACAGGTTCACTGCTTAAGGATTTTTAGTCTTATTAGAATCAAGAAAAAAAAAGCTGAATATAAAATTCCCAAAATATTCAACCCCTGACCCCCAAAGACAAAGTGCCAGAGATGGTATTTCATGTTGTTCTTGTTACATCTCGAAGAGAATGACAAGATTTAAATTTTAGATATCTACCTTTATCGAGAGAGCATAGAGGTGGTTCAGCATGACGTGGTTTGGCTCAGGCAACAGGGCGGGGTCACACTGAAGAGAGAAAACAGTAAATAACAACAAGAAAGTAAAACCAATCAAACAACAGGGACAAATAAAAGCATATATTCATCAATGGGAAGGAATACAGCGACAACAAAGGTGGAGATACTGACCGATATGTTGGTATCCTTGTTGAGGATGACTTGAAGGAGGTGAGGAGGGAGTATAGGCGGGGCCTTGAAGTGTCCCTCCGGTCTGAAGCTGTACTGCTCCTGCCCGTAAGGACCCGGAGGGGAGCTGGACATATCTACAAATATATAGCAGTCAGGACTTCACTACTGTCAGTAAACATAGCTGATCGATTCATTAAAGCACCAGATCACTACGGCTGACCTGATGTGTCGGAGCACTCCAGCGAGTCGACTTGCAGGGCGTCAAACACCTCAAAGTCAGACTTCTTCACCTGGATCAGGTTGTTTATGGTTCCGAGCTGGCTGGTTACAACAGTCTGCAAATGAGGAAGGCACCAAAAGGCAATTACGAATATTCAACGGAAAAAAACCAGTCGGCACGTTAAGGTTTGGAATGGATGATATCTCAATGTCAATTTTGGAATAAAGCTTTTGAAATGTCTTGAGTTCCTTGTGCAACAGAGCATCCATCCATTTCCTCTAAAAGCTGATCTTCTGTAGGTCGTACCTCTGATGGATCATGCACCCACTGTCCATCTACAAAGAATTTGTACTGGTGTTCTCCTTCAGGGAGGTCCAGGATCGCTACGAAGTCATTGTGGCTGCAGATGGGGGGGGGGGCATCAGCACATAATTGGACATTCCATTAAAACATGAGCGTATTGACATCTGTAGCACGTTTCAAACAAAAATCTGTTTACCTCTTATTTAAAGGTATCTTTGCGCTCCAGTTATTAAAGGAACCAGATATGTAGACCTCCTTCCCCCCTCCGGCCCAGCGGATGACTGTGGGTCGAGCCTGGGGACCAGTTTTCACCAGATCATCCAAATCTGGGGTGAATTCTTTCTCTCCTGCCTTAAAGCAACAGATAAATATTATAGCTATCAGCTGAGGGAGTATAATCTGCATTTACACCCAGCGTCACCTTGGACTCTGGCCCATAGGTATTGAAGATGTTGGGGTCATCGGTGCTGTCCACCATTTTACTGCTGGGTTCGTGGTCTTTGTGGATGCCGCCGCTGTCTGAGCGCTGGGCTTTGGCTGCATGGCGGTCTGCAGCCACCCTGTCACTTGTGTTCCCCATATTGCCTCACTACTGAAAAGATACCTGGGAAAAAGCAAAAAGGACTAACTTTATTTAATTCAAACCAGTCAGGAACAGGCGGCAGATTCCACGTCCCTTTAGTAAGACATTAAAGATCTGAGATCCAGATTGTATTAAACTGTAATCACCAAATAAAAATATTCACTCTCTGTTTCCAGACTATGCAGTGGGGAAAAGGAGTATTTATTCAGCCACCAATTGTTTAAGTTCTCCCACTTAAAAGATGAGAGAGGCCTGTGTCATCATAGGTATACCTCAACTATGAGAGAATGAGAAAAATTTTTCAGAAAATCACATTGTTTGATTTTTAAAGAATATATTTGCAAATTATGGTGGAAAATAAGTATTTGGTCAATAACAAAAGTTCATCTCAATACTTAGTTATATACCCTTTGTTGGCAATGACAGAGGTCAAACATTTTCTGTAAGTCTTCACAAGGTTTTCACACACTGTTGCTGGTATTTTGGCCCATTCCTCCATGCAGAGCTCCTCTAGAGCAGTGATGTTTTGGGGCTGTTGTTGGGCAACACAGACTTTCAACTCCCTCCAAAGATTTTCTATGGGGAGACTGGCTAGGCCACTCCAGGACCTTGAAATACTTTTTATGAAGCCAATCCTTTGTTGCCTGGGCAGTGTGTTTCATCTTCATTGCCCTTGCTGATGGAAGGAGGTTTTCACACAAAATTTCACGATAAGTGGCCCTATTCATTCTTTCCTTCACACGAATCAGTCGTCCTGGTCCCTTTGCAGAAAAACAGCCCCAAAGCATGATGTTTCCAGCCCCCTGTTTCTCAGTAGGTATGGTGTTCTTTGGATGCAATTCAGTATTCTTTCTCTTCCAAACATGAGAAGTTGTGTTTCTACCAAAAATGTTCTATTTTGGTTTCATCTGACCATAGGACGTTCTCCCAGTCCTCTTCTGGATCATCCAAGTGCTCTCTAGCAAACTTCAGACAGGCCTGGACGTGTACTGCCTTAAGCAGGGGGACACATCCGGCAGTGCAGGATTTGAGTCCCTGGTGGTGTAGTTTATTACTGATTTGCCTTTGTTATTTTGGTCACTTGCGTGGTTCTGGGATTTTTGCTCACTGTTCTTGTGATCATTTTGATCCCACGGGATGAGCTCTTGCGTGGAACCCCAGATCCAGGGAGATTATCAGTGGTCTTGTATGTATAATTGCTCCCAAAGTTGATTTCTTCACATCAAGCTGCTTGCCTATTGCAGATTCAGTCTTCCCAGCCTGGTGCAAGTCTACAATTTTGTTTCTGGTGTCCTTTGACAGCTCTTTGGTCTTGGCCATAGTGGAGTTCGGAGTGCTACTGTTTGAGGTTGTGGGCAGGTGTATTTTATACTGCTAAGGAGTTCAAACAGGTGCCATTAAAACAGATAACGAGTGGAGGACAGAGGAGTCTTTAAGAAGTTACAGCTCTGAGAGAGCCAGAAATCTTGCTTGTTTGTAAGTGACCAAGTACACATTTCCACCATAATTTGCAAATAAAATTCTTTCAAAATCAAACAATGTTACTTTCTGGATTTTTTTTTCTTCTCATTCTCACTCTCATAGTTGAGGTATACAAATGATGACAATTACAGATCTCTCTCCTCTTTTTAACTAGGAGAACTTGCACAATTGGTGACTGCCTAAATACCCCCCCCCCACTGTAAATAGGCCTGAATCCTCCCTAAACTTTAATGGATCCTTCCTTGATGCATTCACAAACATTTCATCCTACTTAATGAACAACATTAGCTCGTTTTTGAGTAAAAAAAAATCATCAAAAGCAGGTGAATATGACCTTTTTGGCAGCAGTCATCACAATCCAAAGCTGCCAGGGATGAACTATGAGGATCTCCTTCAAGGCTCAACACCTCTCAGAACGGCTAAGGGGCTTACAGCCTATCCTACCTCCTGTGCTAGCTGTGGCCCTCTGACTTTCTAACATTACATTTGATTTTGAAGCGATTATGGTTGATCCTATCAATCATCCTATCGGTGCTACCATTAGCATCCAACAGCTATCCAACAACACAGCGACCCATCAGAAACAACCTTAGCTAAAGTTTTTAGCTGTAGCCTCCTAGCATGCTAGCTGTCAGCTGTGACCAGCTCGGAGTATTTTTAGCTGCGGTTTGCTAGCTAGCTGTTAGGGCTCATGTTATAGCAACTAGCACGCATTTGTGACGCCAGTGTCAATAACAGCGTGACATAAACTTCACTATGTCGCGACTCTATTGCTGAATAAGGTCACCAGAACGAGCTGGTGTCATTCTGTAGTGTTTCTAGCGGACGCTCACCTGTTTGCAGCAACCGGCCACAGCGCCAACTACGGTGGTCGGCTAGGACAAAATAGGTGGTGCGGATTTTTGCGACTGAATAGATAGAATGAGGCCGGAACTCGACTTCGTAAATCCACAATAACATCGTACGTTGATTAGACTTTTTTGGCTTAAATGTAGCTTTATATTAACGCTAACGCCCTTATCCCGATGTTATCAAAGAAAAATGTCAACTCAAAAACTCTATTCACGTGACACACCAATAAATTCAATTTAGAGTTTGCTTGAAAAATATGAACATGCTGTTTCTTTATTCACCACTAGGTATCGCTGTTTCCAGACAAGGGATTATCAAATACCATCGACTGACAAATGACACGAAAATGAAAATGAAATGAAAATTATATGAAAGAAATCATTGACCGAAGAGCTGAACTTTATACCATCAAACCATTGCTCTGCAATAAGGGCTGAAGTAAATGATTGTGTAACCAAATTAAATACAAACGGTTGAATGTCATTTTATATAGAGGATAAACATTTCCTTTCTCTGGGCTAACCACAGTCCAAGTGAGAAAACAGTGACTAGAACAGCATCCTGTAGTGTTTTGTGTCAGTGTTGGTGTGCTGAAAGATGTTACACAAGGCATGCATGCTAGTAGTGAAAGCACTTTATGTCTAATAATTATTATGATTCATGTTCACAAATAATTTCACCTTTCCAAAAACCATCTCCTTTGTCTGGTGAAATTATATTTTGTTACCAAAAACCACAACAGTTCCTCCAACTGAGCTACCATTGGGCTTGATCACAGTTTTCAAAGGACAGTGGGAGCATTAATGACCCATTATATATTATAATCTTCCTTTTAAGTTAGCATTCTTGTGTAAAGTCTGAGATAATAAAAATTAATGTTCATCAGGATTGCTACATCCTATAACAACCCATTGCATACATATTTCCACTGAACTCCTGTGCTGGCTGGTGTTAAGTCACGCTCCGTATGTTTAATGGCTGTCGGATTTTTCAGCTTTTACTTCAGGCAATTTCAGGTAAGTTCCTTTTCCATTCACTTGCAGCATCATTTGGTGATTCCTAAACCAGTCTTCATGTACTCATAGACTACGTAGCTGATGCTGACAGCTGGGATGACTTTCATGAAATTTGGCAGGATGCCCCGGTAGAGTCCGAAAAAGCCATCTTTGGCTAAAATGTTTTTGATCAGGTTAGTCATGGAGGGCTGGTCCGATGTAGTCAAAGACGCTGGGGAGAAAGAGAGAGTTAGTGGGGCAGAGCTGCTTCTGATAGCATGCACTGATAAAATACATACTATGTATGATTACAGTATTTTCCGCACTATAAAGCGTTCACCTAAAAGCCTTTCATTTTCTCAATTTCTAATAATCCAATGTACTTTATTTATGAAAAAAGTTTAACATTCATTGAAGATGAGTTCTCAGATGTGTTTTATAATCCAGTGTGCCTTATGTATGAATTTTAAAAAAATAGACCAATCATTGGAGGTTCGCCTTATAATCCAGTGCGCCTTACCTAGTGCGGAAAATACTGTATATAACACTGTCAGTGCATGTGCAATATGTGCAAAGTGTGTGTGTGCATGTATATACACATATACAGTGCCATACATTACACCACTCTCTCATCTGATGGGGTAAGTTAATGGAGACTGTGATGCTAATTGAACTCCCTCTAGTATATCTTTAGCTTTGTCATAATATAAACAACTTCCCTGTCATGAAAGATATTATTTACTGTGAAATAACGTACTGCCAAAGTTTTCTCATTGCCAGTATCTAATTACCTTGGGCTTGCATCCGTGTGCGCACAAGTGCCAGCGGATAACTGGCCAGCTGGCCACAGGTACTAGAGATGGTCCCGCAGCCCACCAGCACCAGAACACCAGGGTTAGCAGAGTCTTTGGCGTGGTACGACAACCAGGCGTTCTTCAAACTCTGACACACACAAAACCATGTCACAGGGAATTTGAAAAATGTTTAACAGTAAGCACTGCTGTGAAATGACATCAGAAGCGCAGAGGACACCCTCAAGCCTGAGTACCTCATAAACAGCGAGGTCTATCCCGGCGTAGGGAATGATGCCCACTAGATTTGGAATGTAGCCCTTGTAGAAAGCCTTTACACCCTCCTTCCTCAGGACCTTCTTGGCACAATCAAACATTCCTGAAAACTGGCCAGTTTTCCTCAGGGTCAGTCTAGTTTTCAACACCTTAAAGAGAGAAAAAACAAAAGGGAAAAAATTGTTTTATTCATACAAATGCAGCAATGTATCCCACCTTCCCCTACATTTGTCCTACCTCCATTGGGTAGATGGCAGTCTGTGCCGTGGCCCCCGCCAGAGAGCCTGCCATAAACCTCATGTGCGTCTCGATGTTCTGGCCTTCTGATGTTAACAACTTTTTATACTGCAGAACACAAAATGGGAGGAAGATGTGTGTATATTTTTATTGTTATAGAATCAATACCAGAAATGAAAAGAGTTTTATCTATTTACATGTTCATATGACATGAATTTGATTGCCGTCTCTGGGGCAATCTTTAAAACGTTGATCCCGTTCCCCCTCCACAACGCCGTCAGACCTCCCTCGATGATCATCTGCTTGAAGCCACCCACCAGACTGATCCGGTTGGTCTTTGTAGAATGAACCTGCAGCACAGGACAAAAGTATTTCTTCTCCTGAACCAATCCCTGGAGGGATAATTGTGTATAACTTTTCTTTCATTTGTTTTACCTGCATGAAGACTTTCATTCTGTCCAGAGGGGCGGTACCGGTGCGAGAGACGGCCCCCGCCACTGCGCCTGCTACCAGCTGCTTCCACCAGCCGCCTGAGCTCTTCTCCTCCTCCGTAAATTCATCTGGGATGGCTAAGCTATCGCCTATGTCGAGCACCTTTTCATTACACAAGCAAAATTTGCTCAAAGCGATCTGAGGACAGATCTACTGGATTAATCACTATTAGCTATAAATACAGATAATGCATTGACTTGTGGCCACAATGAACAGTATCATGTGTCTTAAATGTCTTTTGGCTCAGATCATTTATCTCAGGAATCTAAGTGTCATAATCACTGGTCCTAGTTGAGTCTATTTTTACTGCTTTCAAAGGAACACTTTTCCCTCTGCTGCTCATTTGTGTGTTCACTGTGGAGAGCACAACATTTACAAAACCTTGAAAAACAGGTTCCAAGGAAGAGAATAGATTAGCAAAGCAGTGGTATGCTCATTTCCACTGTGTACAATGCAACTGCTCAGGGAAGAACAGCCTACAGCCTGCAGGAGTTGTTCAGTCAAACAAAAACCCAGGCTCTTTATCCTTTATCTAGATGCGCTCATGAAATAATAATCACTGAGCGGACTGAACCCGTGTCTTGCATGCTTTAACTGTTCCAGATAAACATGACTAATGTTTATCCAAAAGCATAAACGTGTGTGCCAAAAATGGTGTGAGGGGCAACTTAATGCAATTCCGAAAGGGCTTGTGACACATTTATGGTATGACAATGCTGCTCTGCCTGGTTTTGTTGCCCATCATCAAAGTGAGGACTTAATACACAAGCAAACAGAGCATAGGCAAAGCAGTCGAAGACATCTTTATTTGCATCAGATTGGAAGGAGTGATCTGTGGGAAGCAGCACTTTGACCTAATTAAGTCAGACATTCTAGTCTTTCGAAGCTGCAGCCAGTGCAGAGAAAATCCATAACACCCAACGTGAGAGACGGCACGCGATTGATCTCACTACAGTCGTGTGTTTGTCAACAGAATGCAAGTTTTGTGTGCAGCTGTCCTGTACCGTGGAGTGTTTCCAATAACGGATGATCTCCTCCAGGTTTTGGGCTGGGAGTAACAGGAAGTGTTCTCTCCACTCATTCCAGTCCACCACCATGGTCCCATCGATGTCCATACTGAGGAAACACACACACAAAAATGTTTTACCCATGTGTAATGTGGATTGAAGTTCATGCATTACTTTATGATCGTGCAGCTTTGGCCCAGATAAATGATTTGTCACGAGGTGGAGGACAAACCTCTGCAAGATCTTCAGTGCATTCTCTCTGCTGATGTCAATGCCCAGCTCAGAAAGAGACTGCTGGATCTCTGAGGCATCAATGCGCCCTGACACAATGTAAAAAAGCTCCATTCAGACATTCTGTGGTGTAAAAACAACAACTCTGATGTGTGTGCCAGTGTTTGGACAGACGTGTCAAGTTTTCTCTTTTGTTTTTTTACACTAGAGGCTGCTCCTGCAGCCCTCACTCCTACCATCGTTGTTTCTGTCCAGGCTCTTGAATGTCAGCCGAAGCTTCTTCTCATGCTCCTTCAGATACTTGGAGAACTCGTTGAAATCCAGGCACCCGTCCTTGTTTTGGTCGCCAGAGGAGACGATTTTCTGCAAAAAGGAGACAGACCTTTGATCCACTTTGATCGTTTGCTATCAAAGTGACCCGCACACCCACACAAGCATTTTACTATGAAATTTACGCACGAACTGCAGGAAATTCCCGCAGGACCCCACACCCAGTGCGCCCTGCGGCCGTACCTGTGCAGCGCCCTGGCGGAATATGCCCATTGCTTTGAGACCCGCTCGTAATTCAGCGACGTCCACCTTCCCATCTCTATTGGTGTCCAGCCTCTCGAACAGGTCCTGGTACGATCTCTCACTGTCGGCATCCCAGCAGCGGGCTTCTAGGAGTAAAAGCGTGCGGATCATCTGATGCATTCTAGCGCTACTGTGGATTCTGACGACTGGTCCTGCAGATAGGGTCTAGATTATTGATCCATATTGGAGGTCGTTGATAAACCTTATGATCAGTAAGGAGCAAGGAGTTCGGGATAACCGGCAGTGTATCCGCTAGTTTATTCTGCAGGCTGCTCCATGCTAGCGTTTCAGGAGGAACTGCTGCAATCAAGGGCGGAGCGACTTCGGATACGTTGCCACTCGACGTTTTTCAGGAGAAAACAGGAAGATGGTCAAATAAAAATAAATAATCCCTGGGTTAACCGCGTGCATAATCTCTCTCGTGGTGATAAAGGCGGACTTTTCCCGACTGTTTTATTTCCCTGTGGTGTGTGATGCTGCGTAATAAAGGGAATTTAATCTCTCCTGGCCGGCCGCGTCAACACTAAGAACCTAACAAGCGTAGTACTTCATAAAGTGCAGTATCGAAAGTCTCCACTAGAGGGCGACAACTCTTTGTGAATAGTTCGTGAACATTCCGAACGGCTGAAAGCAAAGGTTCTACCTCAATCTCCGGCAAATTACACTGTTAATGACTCATGTCAGAAACCAGATTCATTTTTTTATTCATCTTTTTCTTCTAGGATTTCGTGATACGTGGATGGAATCTATCGTAGCCTTGACATGCTGCAAATTTTAAAGTAGTGTAAAGCAGATTTGGTTATTACAAACCGCTGTCAGTCATAGATTTTGCCAATATGCCTGATTTTAAACAGACTTTTATTAACTTTCCTTCTAAATTTAATATTAATAAGTCATCAAATCTTACTGAATTACGAGCTATGTCCTGGGGCAGAGGGGAACATTCACCAAACCCTAATTGCACAACAGGTTTCAGGGAAGAGAACACGTCAGATCAATTTCCCCCTTACGTCATTGCCCTGAAAAGCAATTCCCCATGACAGATTGATCACCCTAACATGACTCCCTGACCATTAAAATTCTATCCCCAGGAGCTAGAATCGGATCACTGTGTTTACAGTGTAAATGCTCCAAACAAAAACCTGAATCCTGCACAAGTTGTAGAGACAAAAACAACTTGGGTTTATTGTTCTTGATGGAGACGTGCTTGTGGAATCATAATCACTGAACGAACTGAACCCTTGACCTGCATGCTTTAGCTGCTTCAGATAACCCTGTTCAACGTTTTACCTGAAGCATAAACATGTCAAATAGTGCCAAAAAGTTACGAGGCAGCAACTTTAATCAACACTGTAGGGAATCGTAGCGTTTATGAGTGTCCTGCTGCCAGTGCTCTGACACATTTACAGGATGGTATTTTGTTCTGTAATGCAGAAGATTAAACGTTGCAAGATTTTAATAACGTGAGTCAGGTTTTATGATAATTCACATACGCAGGTTATGACTGTTATGTCATAACATTTATCTCTAACATACATTGAAATATCTCAGTAGGGGTTAATAAATCTATATTTCTTAGAACAAAAAATGGTTTGCTTAGCATATTTTAGCACAACTACCACGCACGTACAGTAATAGGTAATGGGGGGGGGGGTGCCCTGGTAACTTCTATGTGTAGAGACGCCCCTGGGAGTACCAACCTGTCAATTTTAAGTTCCCTTTTTTTCATGCAGCCGCAACAGCCAATCAAACGCTTGGCTTTCCTCTACGTCACGAGTCGGTGGGTAGGAAGGAGGAGATTTGAACTTCGAACGGTGTGAACGGAACTCCAGCGGCCACCAGGAACCGCGGAGCGGCGCAGAAAGGAGAAACCTGCGGCTGTCTGGACACAACATCATGTCGTTCATTCTCACCAAGAAAAAGAGATTTAAATTTAAGGTGGACTTCGACCTGGATGAGTTATCATCAATTCCTTTCGTGAACGGAGTTTTATTCTGTAAAGTCAGACTCGTCGATGGAGGCTTTGCCGAAGAGTCGTCTCGGTAAGAAGTGTTGCTATTTATAGCTCCGTTTACTGGTTGTTGGAGCTAAAATTATGTTTAAAAAACTTTTTTGTTCCCTGGTACATTTAAGAAAATCTGGTATCTCCTTCAACATATAAAATTTAGAAATAAAGTGATATAAGAACTCCGTAAAGCAAAAGCCTTATACAGTATTACAATCAATTTATAGACAATGCAAGGGGCAAGAATAATTCCCAATGGAAACATCTGAATAATCTCACTAATAAAACAAATCAACACAAAAGGGAAAAGTATAAATAACCCTGTCACTATGAGCAACGAATTTAAATCCTGTTTTCTGCAGTCAATATAATTGAACTACAATACCCAGATTATACTGTACATCTCAAAATGAATTTAATTCGTTTCATATTAAGATGATCCAGGAAAGAAAAGGTATGGAAGTAATTAATAAATTATCCATCTGTAAAACTAATGATATACTGTGTATAACATGAACAGTTCCTATCTCAAACACCACAGTACAGTTCTGGCTAAACCACTGACACGTTTAGTTAATCTCTAGATGAAGAACCTGTACCTGTTGTTGTACCAGGTATTCAGAGCAGGAAGTCAAGATTGAATGAGCAATTATCATCCAGTCTCCATACTACCCATAGTTTCTAACTGAGAAAGCAGTTTGGATTTAGTTTTTGTGCTAGTCAACCATGATCTGTGTCTGTCTAAAATGCAAAATTCCAGTATCTCTAATGAGAGAATATGTTGGTTTGTATGATTTCTTCGGGCACGGGTTCAGTGTGTTAACATTGATCAAGATAAATCTCTTTTTCTAAACATACCTGGACCTTTGCTGTTCAGACGGGTTGTAAATGACATGCCCTCAGGCTGTGCTGGAGTCAGGTGTACGCAGATGACTCAGTTTTTTACACACCTGACAAGACACCACAACAGGCTGCTGATACACTACCTACATCACTGGTCCAGATCAGGCAGTGGCTCAATAACAATTAGTAGGTGCTTAACCTCTCAAAAATAGTGGCAATGTGTTTTTCTGTTAAAAAAATAAATCCATAACAAAGTTTTCACCTAAATTTATAAAATGAAGTAACACAAACTATATCAGAATTTTAAATACTTTAGATTAGTTCTTGACCCCCAACTCAAAGTTGATAAATATTTAGAAAATCTCCGAAACAATTCAAAGCATAAAGATGAAGATAAAACTGTTCTCATTAATAAATACTGTGTATATTGATTGGGACAACAAGTGAATGAACTTATAATATATATATAATATAATATAATATAATATAATATAATAAAATAATATAAATATACTTGATTTTTGATTTGTGGGGTAGGACCATTTTCAATTATGCATTTTTTTTAAACATTTTATCATGTCACATGTAATATTGAACTGTAAGGTATGATTGTTCTTAAATGATGTATATTTAAATTGTATGGTAATGTTGTGGAAGAGCCCAACGGTGACTTGTATTTGATGTCATTTTTCTTTATTCATTTAGATAGTTTGAACCTTTGATTGATGGAGTTATGTGGGTTTAATAACCTGGTAAATTAAAAGGATTAACGTTATAACAGAGCAACAAGCAAACATATTTCTTCTGTTAAGCTATAATGTTTGTAACTTGAATAAGTAATAAATTCAGGGTTATTTAACATTAAGGAGTAGTTACTTTCATTTTCCATTACATTGAGTTACATTTATAAGTTACATCTGGCCCTTTGAGGACAGCCATAATGCAGATATTACTTTACCTTTGAAACTAAAACTTTTATATTTTTATAAGTGGAAATATATATTGAAATGCTCTGTAGGGTACGCAATTTGTACAAGCAGTTGCTAACCTGCTCATGCTGTTTGTTTAATTATTGTAAAGCGAGGTAAGATTAGATTTGACACAAATTGATTGGTAAAGAAATTTTAATGGCTAATCCACTGACTTTCATTCATAAATTTTTGGCATTCGTTGCTTCAATTGAGGGCAATGACATCCAAAACTTTAACTTTCTCCCATCGTGAAGAAGCCTACAGTCCTCCTCATACACCTATCATTAAAACCACTGTAAAGCTTCTAAATGAGTCACTCTGGAAAAAGACACGCAGCACGGCACATGTTAGCCACTGACCAGAGTTACTGAATCATGGTTACTGTGTGTGTTGCTAAAAACGACCATGTAAACACAGCTTTTGTCTTAATTTCAAAATAAAAGCACCAATATATTATATCGACAATCTTGGTTATGATGTAAGAAGCATGTAATTGGTCTTATTTTGTGTTGTATTTTCATTATTATATCCCTCTCTCTCTCTTTATGTACTTCAATTATTATCAAAATAATCCCATCATCATTGTCTGATCTGTATGAACCCTTTCCTCTGAAGTCAAAAAGCAATTCATCACCAAACCACTCCTGCATGTTTCTGCACAGAACATCATAAGAAATTGCTCTAAGACCGTAGGAAACAAAAAACAGAAATCTTTCTTGATGTTTTGTTGTGCTTCTCTCACAGGGAGTCGGTCCAAGCAAACTGTGTACACTGGAAGAAGAGATTCTCCTTTATGTGTAAGATGAGTGCCAATGCTGGGACAGGGGTCCTTGACCCCTGTGTGTGCCGAGTGTCTGTGCGCAAGGTATGGGACAATTTATCTGACATCAAACCAATGCAGAAAAACATTTTCCAAAGCAAGGATTTCTGACCGTGAAGTGAGCTTTTGATATGTTAATGTTATATTTACATAACATCAGAAGCAATGTTAATGTATAATCACAAGTGCTTTGTGTGAGCAGTTATGATACTGAAGGGGTCACGAATGTATTACTGCAAATATGGGAATGAAATGGGTAAACGTAACCTCACTTATCTTGTGATTTTTTTTCATTTCAGGAATTAAAAGGTGGAAAAAGTTTTGCCAAGGTAACTGTTTTATTTCAATGTCCATAGACTGACATTTGTTGTAAACACTACACTTAAATACCAGAGCTCCACTAGAACAGTCTTATCATAAAGTGAATCTGATAACGGTCAGCCTCGGCGTGCCCTTCAATGACTTTCCGGTTATGTGGGTTTGTTCGCTTACAATATTTTTCTTTTCAGCTTCCGGCTTTGGTTACTGATTGAGAAATGTGCAAATCTAAACCTTTGCTATGTTAACCAATAACTTCAATGACTAGTTCAGGAACGAGGTGATCGGCTTTCTCAGGGATTGAAGGTTCAAGTCAACTTGTGCTGTTTCTAAAAAATTAACCTGGAATGGGTTTATATTAATACAGTTTCCTGTATATACTTCAATTCCGCTTTATTGTTAAGTAGTATAAAGCTTAACATATTCTCCAGGGTCACTACATTCTCATTGTTCAGGACAATTGGTACTCAGTAAAATGTGGTATTTAATCATTAAAAAGCAACTCTCAAATGATCCAAACCGGTTGATCTCTTGTATCCTCGTGCAGCTGGGCTTTGCTGATCTGAACCTGTCTGAGTTTGCTGGATCTGGCAGCATGACACGACGGTGTCTCCTGGAGGGATACGACACCAAGAACACCCGGCAGGACAACTCTATTCTGAAGGTGTGGCAGCATATTGACGCATTGCTCTGAATTCTCCATTCAAACACTGTTGGGATCATTCTTCGGGGACTTTACCAACCTGGTCATGTTTGAATGACTTCCAATATAAGCAGTTCTTGTTTGTTTTAAAGCATCTCAACATTTCTTGAGGTTGTTTTTATTTCTACTGGGGAGTTTTATGGATTTATATCAATAATGCAACTCTTGATTATCCTGACACTTGATGACACACGTCTGATCCTGTGAGCTTATTGAACAATTGGAATGAATTTTAAATATGCTGACGCCTACTGGAGCTCACATCTGCATAGATTTCCAAAAAGTCGAAGATCTCAGCTACAGCAGAGCCAAACGTTTTGAGAATGACACGAGTATAGGTTTTCATCTGCGGCTTCAGTGTTTGTATATCTTTTTGCCAGATATCTTTAAAATACTGAAGTATAATCAAAAGCATTTCCTAATCATCAAATGCTTTTATTGACAATTACATTTAGTGTATGTAAAGAGTTCATATTTGCAATGGAGTGCAATTTTTTGCACTGGAGTGACCCTTTCCAAGACCTCTGTGATTCACCCTGACATGCTGTCCGTTACCTTCCGGGCCACATGCTGACTGATGACAGCCCGCTCTTACATAATCAATGCTTGGCTTTTGTCAGTATTTGTATGTTTTTGTCCACCCACCTCTTGAGGATTGACCACAAGTTCTTAGTGGGACTAAGGTCTGGGGAGTTTCCTGGCCATGGACCCAAAATATTGATGTTTTGTTACCTGAGCCACATAGTTATCGCTTTTACCTCGTGGCAAAGTGCTCCATCATGCTGGAAAAGGCATTGTTTGTCACCAAACTTGCTCTCAGAGGGTGTTTCAGCTACCATTCTTTATTCATTGCTGTGCTCTCAGGTAAAATTATGAGTGAATGCAGTCCGTTGGCTGAGAGGCAACTCAGACATGAGCTTCCACTCCGCTGTTCTAACCCAGTCAGCATGCAGGTGATCTCCAGGCCTGTCTTCGTCAACACGCTGACCTGTGTTTACGGGATTATCACTCATGTGATGTCAGCTGGTCCTCCCGTGGCAGGACTGAAATGCAGTGGAAATGTTTTTTTGGAAGGGGTGGAGTTCATGTTCACGGTAAAGAGGGACTTCATATGATCACTCTTCATAACATTCTGGGGTACATGCAGATTGCCGTCATAAAAAAAAAAGGCAGGAGACATTGTTATACTTAATATTTGTCATTGTCAAAATGTTTGGACATGGCTGTAAACAATCAAGCCACACTATGCAGGAAATGACATATTCTGCCTCATGCATGGATGTTTATCAGCCTAAAAGTGACTTCTTTTGTGACAGGTTGTCATCAGCACGCAGCTTATGTCTGGAGATCCTTGCTTCAAAACGTAAGACCTTTTGACTTCACGCACCTCTTCATCCTTTAAACCTGATTGTCATTTCAATTTAAACAAGGAAATATTGACACGTCTGTTTTGTTTAAATAAATTCAAATACAGCCTCTTCCTCACATTGAAGATTGTCCTTCTGACCACGGAGGAAAAGGTTTTACGTCACATCCTGTTTGACACCAAACTCAGATCTTGACATGTGACACCCACACACGTATAAAGCTTTATTACCCCGCTGAAATCTTATCAGTCATATCTGAGATTTAACTGAACCTCACCCACACATTACTCCACCTAACCCCCAGCCATCATCTGATATGTCATCAGCTCCTCCCAGAGAATGAACACTCGCCCCCTTCAAGAGCTGGAAGTAGAGCAGTTTGTCATAAAGGGCGTGATGAAACATCACAGTCCTGGCAGAGCCGGCATCATGTGGAAACACTCAGCTTTGTTCAACTGACACAGAATCCTTTTTATTTTATTTGCTCTTCCCACACCCTGTTGGTGTCACAACACAAGCCTTGTTGCCTCGGAGATGTCTCCAACGTCCTAACTCAAGCGTGTCCCAGTCATTCTTCTGGAGCAGTGTTACTCACTGTGTGTGGAGGATTTGCTCAGATTGAGACATGTACTTTTCTACAGTTAAACTATCATCTCCAGAGCAGAGGAGTGTGGTTTCCTGTATTCAGGTCTGCAGTACCGGATGTTGTTAAACGTCACTGTCGTGTGGTTTTGACCTTCCTACATACATGTGTAACATGTAATTAGGTGAAAGCCTGTTGCAATGGCTTCGTCTGCTTTTTTGTGTGTGTCTGTGTTTAAATATCTTCTTATGAATTACAGTACACTTGAATGAATGTTTGATGTCTGCTTCAGTCTTGAATAAATACTTTAATCAATTCTATTCTAGCAGCTCCTCTTTTCTTATCATCCCACTGTGACATTCTCAACCCTACACGTAGGGGATGTAGTAAGGTTAGAGTCAACGATGCTGAGGACACAACATCTTCTCACTGCCGTCTCTCTGTCTCTTGTCCCCTTCAGGCCACCGTCCACAGCCATGACTCTGGGAATCCCACATGCTGAATTAGAGCATCTCCATGAGGACAGAAAGGGAGGTGACATGAATGTATCCCATTCACTCACTGGTATGTAGGCACAGATCTTGAAGCGTAGAGTTTTTACAATGGAAATATTTTAGTTTCCTCTACAGAATTCATAAGTCCTCTAAATAGATGTTTTAAATGTGGTGAAATGTTTTTTCAGCTTTTGTGCATGTATTTTATTTCCATATAGAGACACCAGGTAAATCCATATCAGTTCCAGAGGAGCTGGTAGCTTACGGTCACTCCAGAACACCCAGCTTTGCCAGTCAGCACTCCAAAATTTCAGGTGACTTCCATCAGACAAAAACATCACGGTTATCAGTAACAAATCAAAAGCACAACCTTAATGTTCGTGTGCCTCTCCTGCTCTGTAGGCTACAGCTCGAATCACTCCAGTTTAACAAACCTCAGCCACCGTCGGAGTTCGTCAGCAGGTTCTGACTCCACCGGCATCGGCAGCATCCTGGAACCCGGAGATCAGCAGGGAGACAGAGGAGAGAGGGAGAGCAGGTCTACCCCCACCATCTCTGCAATCACACACCAAACTCTTGAACGCCCCTCCACCCCCGCTAAGGTCTTAAGGTAATGCACACGTCACATACACCGTATATGATAGCAAGAGTTTTTATTGAACCAACATAACAATTACAATGAAAACCATGAACTTTTCGTATGTATTTTTTTATTTTCTCCTTTTGTTTCATTTCGCTGGGATTCCATAGTTGTTTAAATAAATCTACTGGACGTTAAGAAAGCGTCTTGAGTATGTTTCGCCTCTCCCAAGAGGCTTCTTCAGTTCTGGCGGTGGCTGGTCGTGTCTCAGCTTCTTAGCCCTGTGAAGTGTGGACAGAGCTATTCACATTCCAACAACCATTGTAAAGACCCGATGGTGTATGGAGGTGTCAGACCCCCCCCCCCTTACCCCCGTTCAGAGATGACTTCTCCACTTTCTGCGACATAATCTTTTGTCGATTTACAATCAGGTTCTTTTGAAACTCCCCAAAAGAACTATGAATAGCACTGACCACACCTCACAGGGTTAAGAAGCTGAGACAAGACCAACCAGCACCAGAACTGAAGAACCCTCTAAGATGAGAGGTGAAACATTTTCGAGAAATTTACATCCAGTGGACTGATTTAAACAGGTTTGGATAACCATAACCTGGATGAATCAGAACCTACACAGACATTTTGCTGGAACATATATTTTTCTGCTGGTTTTGACCTTTGTTTCAACAAACCTTGGGGTCAGTCTATAATCTTTTTTTCTGGCCCACCAAAGATATGGACTTGTACCTTTCAGTTCTATACCTTGTGCATATTTGTGTAATATTTCACACCATTCCTCTTTTGTTCAGACATCCGTTGAAGCAGAACTCAATGGAGAATCAGCTGAAGAGAGTCGACGCCACCAGGGTGGATGCTGATGACATAGTAGAGAAAATCCTTCAGACCCAAGATTTCAGCCACTGCTTCTTAGACTCCAGTGCGGAGGGTGTGTCCAGCTAATCTGTAATTTATCTAACTCTAACCCTACCATTCTGACGATGGGATTAAATTACTTTGGGGTGTTGTAATTCATAAACAAAACACGCACACACAAGTGATGACCTTGTATGAATGATTGTTCACTTTGGATACTTAGAATTTTACACATTATCATGTAATTCATCACAGATTACAAAGCTTTCTTGTTTAATATCTTTAAATGTGGTATTCAGATATAACCTCCCTACGTCATCCTATAATTTCTGATTCATTTTTAAAGATTGTTTAGTAATGATCCAATTACAATCACTGACTGTAAACCGTCTGTTTGTCCCTTTCTAATGAGTATTTGTGTGTCTCCTGCTGTAGAGGAGGGGCTGAGCTTGTTCGTGGGTCCTGGTGGGAGCACAGCCCTGGGAAGCCAACACACGAGGTGGGTGTGATTATGTAACGGCACGTTGTGGCCACCACAACAAGCAGTTTGGGAATAATTCGGATTATTAAGCACATGACGGGACGGGCTTCCAGCGTGTCATATTTCACACGAAAGCACTTTCAGTTCCACAACTCGGTGTCAGTTCTGCATATAAAAGAACGCTTACCGCTGGTGTACGTGGTGACTTTCCGGACTTCCTTCCTGGTAACTCATTGTGACATTCTCTTTCAGGGTTGCAGCTGGGCCCTTTGAGCAGGTGGTGATCAAGCGTTGAACACTGGGCAGCATGCGTCTGTCATAGAGGGTGCCGTATTACACTGGTGTGGAAGGTCATAGGACTGAGAAGTGGCAGTGCCATCAGGACTTCACTCCTGGGTGTTTAATTACTTTAATGCGGTCTCTGTGGCTGACCTACGGTTTCTGTCGATCAGGAGCGAACTCCAGTGGTCAGGAAGTGGAACTTGAAGCCACTTCCTGGGAGCATTTTGGTGACAGCTGGTATACTGTCATACACAAACGTAATTCTAAAAACATTGTTCACAGAACTTTGGGATATTATTTTGAGTAATTGAAGTGTGCTTTTAGCTGGTAATGGTTATTTAGGTATGTATTGCTGAAACTGACTATTTTATCATCACATCCTTGCCCATAATAAGGCGCAGGGTTTGTTATGACTGTACTTTAAAAGTCCTTATGCGTAATGTTGTATGCCACTGCAGACAAACACCTCTGTTCACCAGGTTGTGGAAGAGACTGCGTTCATAACACCATTACGTTTTCAGCGTTTGATGCCTTTGGTTTGATATCTTTGTCTTGTGCGTATGTAAATACATGACTGTTATCTTTCAAAAATGATCGATTCATTTTTACCACTGATTTTCTAAATGTACCAAACACATTTGCAGTTTACAATAACTGACAGTAAGGAAGTCATTTATGTAGTCCGTAAACAAAGTTAAACTGTATGAAAGGTCAGAATGATTTGAAGATGTTAAAATGTCAAACGTTTTTAAGAAAGAAAAATTATATTGTATTTAATGCCAAATAAAAAGTAAATATAAAAAGGTACTATCTGGATAACCTCAATCACTCTTTTTTGCATTTTATTTGTCCTTCAGCAAAAGGCGTATGGAGTAAAAAACAAGATACTAACATATTGCATAATCCATCCATCAGTCTACAATGAGAAATTATCAGAATCATCATCTCTGAGCCCCTTCTTGTTTGTAGTAGTGATGGATAGACTGACAGATGAAGTTAGACTGGAATCCCCATGGACTACGATGTTCACAGATGACATTGTGATCTGTAGTGAAAGCAGGGAGCAGGTGGAGGAACATTTAGAAAGGTGGCGGCATGCGTTAGAGAGGAGAGAAATGAAGATTAGTTCTAGTAGAACAGAATATCTGCATAAATGATAGGAGTGGAGAATGAAGAGAGGCTACAGGAAGAAGAAATGGCAAAGGTGGAGGACTCTAAGATAGGATGAGATAAACCTCTATTTGTCTCACAGTGGGGAAATACACACAATGGCAGCATCAGAGAAGAGTGGTTCAGTCAAACATACATACAGATAGATATACATATTAACAATTTATGATTTACAATTTACAGCCACCAATGTACAATTTGCAACCTACAAACTACACTGGTCATGCAGATTGTGTGAGTGATTGTGTGTGGTCGACTGGGAGCAGTGCTGGTTATACAATCTGACAACCGTAGGAAGGGAAGACCTGCAATAGAGTTGCTTCACGCATTTTGGGTGAAGGAACTCTATCGCTGAAGGAGCAATATTTGGGGTCAACAGTCCAGAGCAGTGGTGAGTGTGGTAAGGAGATGAGGACACGGATCCAAGCAGGCTGGGACGGGTGGAGGAAAGTGTCAGGTGTCATGTGACAAATGAGTCTCTGCTAGAATGAAGGGAAATTTTTATTAATTTTAAGACAGTGGTGAGGCCAGCCATGATGGACGGATTAGAGAGTGCTGCTGAAAAGACGACAGGAAGGTGATCTGGAGGTGGTGAAAATGAAGACGTTGAGGTTCTCTCTAGGAGTGATCAGGTTGGATAGGATCAGAAATGAGTTCATCAGAGGAACAGCCAAAGTTGTATTTTGGAGACAAAGTTAGAGAGCAGACTTTGATGGTTCGGACGGGTCCAGGAGAGAGATGGTTAGCATATTGGCAAAAGGATGTTGAAGATGGAGCTATCAGGCAGGTAGCTCTAGAGGAAGAGCAAAGACAAGATGGATGGATGTAGTGTGGGGAGTCATGTGAACAGTTGGTGTTAGAAAGGAGGATGCATAAGATTGCCTAACATGGAAAAGGATGACACGCTGTGGCGACCCCTAGTGGGCTAAACCGAAAGGAACGGAAGAAGACGTGCTTTTATTTTGTAAGCCACCAACGTGATGACGTCACGTGTTTACCGCAGCACGCACACTGCACCACTTACGTTACGGTTCCACTTCCACCTTGCAGCTGTACTTCAGCTACAACGACGGCGGGAAGTTGTTATCATCAATTTTATCGCAAGCCAGCAACGCCAAAACGGAAAAAATAGTTAACGACTGATATTTCATTAATTAACATTAATGGATTTGTAAGCAGAATTACAGTTACCGTGTCCAACTTTAGCGGCGTGGGGTTCGGCTAACATGGCTAACATCGGAAACCAGCTAGGAACACAGGCCGTTAACAAGCCTGCGCCAGGAAAACATGGAAATGTTTTGCCCCTGTGGGGCAACGAAAAGACTATGAACCTCAATCCAATGATTCTTACTAATGTGCTGTCGTCGCCGTATTTCAAAGTTCAGCTCTACGAATTAAAGACGTACCATGAAGTTGTGGACGAAATCTACTTCAAGGTAAAATTAGCAAATGCTAAACCGCATGCTAGTTGTGTGCATGTTAAGCTAGTTCCAGTGTGGTTTCAGGACACCGCTGTCGTTAAATTACATCTGGAGTCGGAAATATAGCCGCTTATGTCCTATAACTTAGAAATATGCGAAACGCTGTGGTTATATTTTTAACGTTAACAGTTAGCTAAATCATCAAGGAACAAAGCTACATATGATGACGTTAGTTTATTATGAATACCAATTCGTGGTACCGTTACGCCACGTTGACTGACAGTCTAACTATAGCTTACGTTCATTCCGTCCGGACTGCGTTGATCAACTTTATATGTGTGGTTTATTTCTGCGTGTGTAAAGTAAAACATGTGCTTTCTGTGTGGCTACAGGTGACTCACGTCGAACCTTGGGAGAAAGGAAGCAGGAAGACCGCAGGCCAGACTGGAATGTGCGGAGGGGTAAGTGAGAAGTACGTGCTTTTTATATTTCCCGCCCCCTCCTTTCATATTTTCTAGTCAAAGATGAGTTAATATGGTTTACATCTTTTACCAAAATATTTTTCTCAAGTACTTGGAGTGTTATACTGAACTTATGGAGTGGTGTTCTTTTTCCAAATACCAGTCCTGAATATGGTAGCTTTAAATAAAGTGGAATGGTGTGTTTTACAGTATGCCTTCCACTTCCTGTAGGTGCGTGGAGTTGGGACTGGTGGGATTGTGTCCACTGCCTTCTGTCTGCTGTACAAACTCTTTACTCTCAAGCTGACTCGCAAACAGCTGATGGGACTGATCACACACACGGACTCTCCTTACATCAGAGCACTTGGCTTCATGTATATAAGGTATAACTCATTGAGTGAGTTTGTGTAGTTTAAACTTGAACATATTTGTTTTTATAATAAAAGCTGTATGGTCCTTACGTGTGAATGTCAGTTTGTAAATTGTAGGATACTACACCATGATTTTCTGACAGAAATTGAACTTTTTGTGCTGGTTTTTTTTTTTTGTCCCATCTCAGATACACTCAGCCCCCGGCAGATTTGATAGAATGGTACGACGGCTTCTTGGATGATGACGAGGTATGTCACCTCGGGTAATAAATTCATGTTTTTTTCCCCCTCTCCATTACATAAACAGTCACACAGCCCATGTTAAAAGCTGTCCACCTTTCCCACACTGTGATGCTCATAGCTGATGTTTCACCTTTGCCTTCATTTGGCTTAATTATCCAAAGTTTTTGTCCTCTAAACCCGATTAGCTAGGTTACTTGTTCACTGCTCTGCTGCTGAATTGTTGAATCAGGGTAAGTACTGCATTTGATGCTGGGTAAATTTTTCAGTCATTATAGTGTAATGGCATGTTCTTTGTTTTAGACAAGCTTTTATCAGGACTTGTTGCACAAAACTAAATTTGGGATTAGTAATTGGGGCATTTATGGAAATGCCACTGAGACAGACACATGGTATAGTACCTGTGATATGTACATGTGATCTGTGGCATAAATCCTCGTATTATTAAAACATAATTTGATCCCAGGCTGTGCAACCAGGCCTCTTTTTGATTTTTTTCTTGCATTATATTTGAATTGATATGAAATCCTTCCCAACTGGTTAATACCCCTGTTTTTTTCTTTAGATGCCCATTGTGCAGCAAGTGAATTGGATATTTATCTCAGCACTGTTGGTTTGTGTGTGTGAGTGCAAAGCAGCTGTTCTCTACCTTTGTTAAGTTAACAGTTCTTCACCTGGTACGCACTTACTACCTGCTCCAACCTGTGTTTACACTGTGGGTAATATTCTTACTCTCACTTTCCCTGAATAGGTCATTGATGTGGGTTTTATGGTAACCCCGACTTTGTTCCTAATGCTCACATTGTAAACACAGACATGAGGAACAGGCAAACAGCTTAGATGAGGCAAATGTATTTGTAATATTTTAAGTTTTCTCAACTTGGACAATCATTGTAAAGTCAGACACATTTGATTAACATGAGAGATTAAGCTAGATGAGCAGAGGTGAATGTTCAGTACTTGGTCATCACGTATTGCTTTTTTAATTTGAGGCAAGACTGAAAAATTAATATTTCTGTGCCACCTCACTGTCTGTACTTACTGTGTTTTTCTATGGCAATTTTGCGTTTTTTGATTCTAGGAGCTCGACGTGAAGGCAGGAGGCGGCTGTGTGATGACAGTTGGAGAGATGCTTCGCTCCTTCCTGACCAAACTGGAATGGTTCTCCACACTGTTCCCTCGTATTCCAGTGCCTGTGCAAAAGAACATTGACCAGCAGATGAAGGCGAGGCCTCGGATGGTTGCGCCGAAGGAGCCACAGGAAGAGGAAGCTGCAGGTGGAGAAGCAGGGAGGCAAGGGGACCGTCGGCGCTCCAGGTATTAGTCTTAGCCTGGAAGCTGTTTTCTGATCTTTAGGGACAGATGTATGTTTTCTAGTGTTTTATATGAGAGTCTTCCCTTTGAATCCACTGGATGATTTTATTGCATTAAGTTACTTGCTTGAAGTTAATCCTATCTTTTTTTTCTCAGGACACCCAGACGGACACCGAGCCCCCGGAGGTCACCCAAACGATCAAGGAGCAGGAGCCACCACCGCGAGAAAGACCGGCACGGCCCCAGCTTCGATCGAGAGCTAGAGAGGGAGCGTGACCGCCAGAGGAAGGAGAGGGAGGGCAGGGATCGGGACAGGGACAGAGAGAGACCTGACCGAGGGGACAGGGAGAGACGACGGTCCCGCAGCCCAGATAGGAACCAGGACCGACGAGACCGTAAAAGAAGTCTCAGCGGCAGCCGAGACCGAAAGAGCGAACGCAGAGACAAAGAGAGAGATGGCGGGGATGACAAGAACAGGAGGAAAGACAGGGAGCACCACAAAGATAGAGGAACAGAAACGGAGAGGTCCAGGGATAAAAAGAGCAGAGGAGAGTCTAACGACAGAAGGCATAAAGACGACAGGGAAAGGCACAGGGAGGAGAGGAAGGGCAAAAGGTCGAGTCGAAGCAAAAGCAGGGAGAGGAGGCACAAAGGTGGGGGAGAGGAGAAGAGCAGGAAAAGAGAGCGCAGCCACAGCAGAGATAGAGAGCGGGAGCGAGACGGAGAAAAGAGCTCTCACAAACGGAGTCGTAGCAAAGAGAGGAGCCATCATCAGCGGGAGTCGAGCAACGACCACAGTAAACACAGCGAACGCAGAAGGAGTCCGAGCATTGAGTAACTGCTGCATTGTTAATTCTTCTGTGTTTTCCTTCTTCCCTCGACCAGTTGTCCGGTCTGTCACTTGTGCTAAAGATAGGAAACGTCACATCCGACATCTGGAGCTGTCGTCTTTGGCCGGTGTAATGTTGCTCTGTTTGTTTTCCTGTCTTTTTTCACTCCCTGTTAGACAGATTATTAGTGTCCACTTAAAATTGCAGAAGTTGTGAAATTTGCATTTTAATTTGTTAAGGTGTATTCTGTTCCGGCCCAGTAGTGGGTTTGTACATAATGTTGGTAAAGCTGTCTACACACGAAAAGTGGTCCGAATCGCCTGTCTGCTCAAAGCACATCGTATAATTTCTGTAATTCATTTAAAAAAAAATAAAAAAAATTCACATTTTAAAAACTCAAACATTTACTTTTACAATTTTGAGTGATATTACTGAGGAAATGTGTGAGATTTCTGTGCATTTCAGCTTCTTAGTTTGCTGTATTAAATATGATTTGAAGGGTTACAACTGAAGTTCCATTGACTGCATAATTTGAGTCACCGTCGATCCATGGTGACTCAAGCCGACACAAAGCATTCTTGTCCGTGATCGTGTGTAGACAGAGACTGTTTTAAATGTCTGAAGGACAGGCTGCAAAGGGTGACTGGTGTCACACCCTGCTCTGATGCATTTTGTTTTCTAATAAAACACTTTTACAGACAATGGGTTATTCTTGGTTTGAAAGAGAGGGCCGTTCTAAAGACACACAGTCCCAGGTTTCTTTAGAAAGAAAAATCACTGACATGAAACGGTAAGAGTGCGAACAATATTAGTTGTAGTTTTATTAGAATGCAAATTTAAATACACATTTAGAACTTAAGGACAATTCTCTGGACACCCAAAGCACCTCCTGACCTTTATTATAACTAATATATAAATTAATGGATAAAGTGATGAACAAAGCCCCAGAAATAAGATATTACCTCAACCAACACGAGATGTAAGATGTACTTTAATGTTGCACAGAATATAAAAACTGGCTACAAAAGCAATGATCTGGAACACGGGTTCCCCAGTGTTACACCATCAAATATTGTAAAACTCAGCAGGAATGAAAATGCTAGAACATATTTTTCAGGTCTTAAGATTGTTGTACGAGTCATTGAGAAAATGTTTCCCAAAGCTGCCACTTTTGGCCAACCCCCAGAAAGCAACCAATTAAATCGGGATTCTTGTAACTGTTACTGCTTCACTTTCTCCAGCCGCATTCGCAGCTGTGATCTCCAGGGTAGTGGCAGTAATGCCGGCCAGATTGCAATAAAGAAATGTAGTGTAGCATAATATTGTTGGACCATCATACACCGTGTATGCGGTGGCGAATACAGATGATTGCCATGTCACTGTGGAAGAGATGTCATCACCGATGTACGACCCTCCAGCTGGTGGGCAAGGAGCTAGGAGAGGAGAAAAGGGAGTTACTTCAAACATCTGGCACCTGAGTCCTGACGCACCACCCCAGAACCCTGTATCTGTCCACAAAATGTCTGTTTGTTCATGTGGTCTACAAAAATGTGTGACATCAGTTTTTATTAACTATTATGCCAAAGTTGGCTTCAGACTTCATCCAGGGAGTAGTGGCACAAACACAAACACAAATTGGAGCAAAGAACCAGAAAGACAAAGCCACACCCACTTCAAAAAGGGGCGTGGTTAGGCCGAGTTTACATGTGTTCTAAACCCCAGGCACAAACACAATATATGGGTTGCTGTATGTACATTAATGAAGAAAAAATGAACTTAAATGATTTTGGCAAATGGCTGCAATATAAAAAAGAGCGAAAAATTTAAGGGGGTCTGAATACTTTCCATTCTCACTGTAATTGATAATGAATGCAGTGAACTGGTTCTGTGAACACCTTTAAACCCTTAAAACACAGTTGCTCTACTGGAACCTCCAACCAGTAATCTGATGTAAAAGTCTGAACAGTAACATGGGTTGGGTCTACCTGTAGTTCCAGTGACGGGAACAGATGGGATACTGGTGCCAGCAGCATTTCTGCTGTCCACTGTAGCGCTGTAGGTCGAGCCACAAGGTAGAGGCATTTCAAAGAATGTCATTTCTGTGCTGTAGGAAGAGAGGTCAAAGAGGGCTTGGGGGTCTCCCAGCAGTGATCCTTTCAAATGCAGCCTGTACTTGGTGTCATTACAGGCGTTCTCTGTCCATTCGAAACGCAGATCCTGGACCTCCGACTGCATTGGAAACAGCTGCACCCCAGTAATGTCTGGAGGACAGGGAGCTAAAGAAGACAGGTGATGTTTAAATGTGTTTTTCTGTTTCAGTGCAAACATAGTAAAGCGGTTGACAAGTAACAGTCAATTACTATACCTGCTCCAACCTGCATCGGCTCACTGTGCGTGCTGTTGCAGACTCCATCGGAAGCCTGGACAGAGAAGTTGTATGTTTTCCCGCAATCGAGTCCCTCGATAGTACACGAATCATATGAGCTGTAACAATACAGCATGTCTCCATATCCATCCTGGGCATAGCCATAATAATAGTATGCATAGTAATATCCATGTGTCCATGTCAGAGTGGCAGACTGATAATCACAGTTGTATGTAACTGAGAGACCATGAGGCGGGCAGGGACCTGACCAGAAATAATGGGATCATAAATGTAGTTTCATCATACCGAATTAACATCTAGATGGTATTCTTTCTTTTTTCATGTAAGTATATATACCTGTGTAGATAGTGACATTTTCACTGGCCATGCTGGAGCAGTTCTCGTGGCTAGCCATCACATACACTTTATACTGCGTCTCACAGTACAGGTCTGATATGCTACAGTTACTGTCAGTGGTGTTGCAGGTATGCACATATCCGTATTCATCCACGGCAACAGCATGGTAGCTTTCAGCTACAGGAGAAGGTGTCCAGGACACCAGTGCACTGTTCTCACAGGAAGTATTCACCATCACGTTTGAGGGTGGACATGGCTCTGAGAGAGGAAGACAATCAATTACAATGGATTAGATTTGCAAAGCGCTTTTCCAGACACTCAAAGGCATTTTTAGAGTGGATCCATTATTCATTCACTCCTCATTCCTACTTGTGATGGTAAACTACATATGTAGCCACAGCTGCCCTGGGTCAGACTAACGGAAACATGGCAGCCAATCCGCACCAACGGCGTTTCCAATCACCACCGGAACAATCACACACATTCACACACCAGTGAGTCCCTCACTGGAGTCAAGGAGGGTAAAGTGTCTTGTACAAGGACACAACGACAAATGACTGGGGGAGCGGGAATCGACCCGCCAATCCTACGATCATTTGACAACCCACTCTACTGACTGAGCCACTGCTGTCCCAGTCAAGATAAGTTTTAAATCAACACCGAGTTACACTGAAAGACTTATCCTTTAATTAATGATTTATCTTTTCAAGTAGTCAAATGAGGCAATTTCAGAAGTTTAGGAAAGGAAAAACTACTTTCAGCTCAAATGTACAGCAAAGACAAGGCATCACTCAAGGTCCAAACCTTTGACTCAGCTGCTTATTGGTAGTTATCAGAATCTACGTGGACAAAAGCTATCTTTCAAGCAGTTTCTTGATAGCTTTTAAGAAACTGCTTGAAAGCAGTGGGTGCAACTTATCTGGGAAAAGGTGATCTTGATTTAATGAAATTTGAACAGGAGACGATGGCAAACATTTGACCAATTGCGTTTTTTAAACTTTGACCTTTAGTGTGTTTGTGTCAGGAATGAAATCCTGGATGAAAGAACTTCCTCTGTAAGGTGGCTGGTTTGAGCCTTAAAGGCAGGTCAAGAAGCTTGGAACAACTCCTTTTTTCCCAGCCTTTATCCTCATCCAAGTCACATAAGCCAAAATGCACTGGGAGCCACTTGTTTGAACAGATTCTGAAAATATATGTATAAAACAGAAAGCAAAAAGACAAATCTATGTACCCATGCTTAGTTTGTATGGTGGACTTCTCATACTGCTGCACTGGTCTGATGAAGATGAAACCATGATGGTGTAATGGTGATCGCATTGTGCTCCTTGGAGGTAGCAGCCGGTGGTGATGTTGTTGCAGGATAGGTAGGTGTGGTCCCTGGACTCTGCTGTGGCAGTGTAAATAGCATCTCCATCGCTACCCGCCATCAGCTCCCATGTGACCAAAATGGTGGAACTGTGGCACAGAGGTACCGCCATGACACCAGCAAGGGAGCAGGGGGCTAGAGAACAGGCACAGTTCGTAAAATCGTTTCATATTCTGAGTTGGGTGTTCTGATTGATTGGGTTTATTCTTTGATCTTTTACCTGTCTCCAAGTCAATGGTGGCACTAGGTGGACTCTCACACATGCTATTTTTAGCAATAACGCTGAAGTTGTAAAGTACGCCACATGCCAGATCCTCCACCTCACAGGTAGTGTTGGACGAGGTGGTGCAGTTGACCGTATATTCTCCACCTTCAGCAAACACGCAGTAGCTCTCTGCCCCATCAGTGGCATTCCACGATATAGAGGCAGCGTTGGTCACACAGTCCAGAGTACCATTGATTCCCTTGGGCTGGCAGGGAGCTAGAAGGGAGACATGGGAACTTTAATTGTCATAGTATTGTTTTATGTGAGAACTGATGTCTTTCAAGACTCCATACCTGACTTGATGCTGTGGGTCTGACTGCTTTGACTACTGCAGGTATCTCTGACGGAGGTGACATGAACGCTGAGTGTATTTCCACAGGACACGTTCATGATGGATAATTCAGTGCTCGTGATGTTAAAGGACTCGCTGGTCCCGGCGTTGTCTGTCATTACTGAGACCAAAAAGTGGTCCGCTTTTCCAGGGGCTTCCCAAGACACCATCACATCGTTTGACCAACAGCTGATCTCAGCACTCACATTCAGAGGCGGACACGGGGCTGTCAATAAGAAGCTGTGGTTACTCGTTTGGAAATACGAAGCTGACTGTGTGTTACGGTCAGTCGGTGTTTCTTCTTTTTACCTGAGTTGAACATGAGATCCATACTGGGGACACTTGAGCAGTTGTCGTCCATGGCAACTACCTGAACAGCATAGCAGTTTCCACATGTAAGACTGTCGAGCCTGCAGTGGAGGTCGGAGCTGTAGCAGCTGACGTTGCTGTGATTGCTGTGGGCGGTCACTAAATACTCTACAGAACCTGGACTGGCAGACCATGACACCCGAGCTGTGTTATTGGTACAGTCCATCATCACGGAGACATCACTGGGAGCACATGGTGCTGCAAGGACGTGGGAGACATCACAACATCAAAATCAAACAGAATGGGCTTGTTTTTTCCCCCCACCATGGTTAACCTGTCAATTACCTGATTGGATGGACACAGTGCTGCTAACTTGGCTGTAACAGCCCTGACTGTAAGCTGTTACACTAAAGTTATACATCTCTCCACAGTCCAGTTCAGTACACTGACAGGTGGAGCCTAGACAGACACACTGCTGCATCTGCCCTCCTGATGCCATGACAGCACTCGCTGTGTACATTTCAACATCATACATTTCCTCCCAGGTCAAGACTGCAGTTCTGGAGCCACACTGCAAAGAAACAGCGACCCCTCCAGGAGGACAAGGACCTAAGGAGTATGGAAAGTACAGGGGCTAAATATTGGTCCTGTAAAACACGCTATTTCTAACTGTTAACGTTCAACTCACGTGTGGTGAAGTTGGTGTGCATTGGCATGGTGAGGTTGCACTGGTCATTGCTGGCGGTGAGGCTCAGGTTGTAGGTCTGTCCGCAGCTTAATCCCGCCACTTGACAGCTGTACTGCTGAGTTGTACAGAGAGTTTGAAGACTTCCGTTGACCATGGCTGTCACGGAAAAGTTTGTTGGTCCATAAGTGCTACTCCACGAAACAAGGGCAGCGCCGTCGGCATAACAGTCAACCTCCACCTCTATATCTACGGGCAGACATGGAGCTGAGAGGAAAGAAGATGATATTGTTTATGGGACGCAAAAAAAATAAAATAAAGGATGTAAATGCCATTTTAAATCTGTACCGGATGTAAGAGAGATCACCACGCTGTCAGAGCTATTGGAGTACTGCCCCACGGCCTTGACCCAGATGCTGTACACCGCGTCACACATCAGGCCTGAGATGACGCACTGGGTGTCTCCGTCCGTGGCACAGGAAAAGTAATACCCATACTCGTAGACTAAGTAGGCAACATAACCTACAGCCAAGTCGCTTTGCTGCCAGGAAACTGTAGCAGTACGTTGTTCACATGCTATAGTGGCCTGAACGTTGGTTGGTGGGCACGGCTCTGATTGAAAACACACATATAAACATGAGAATGTTTAAACACCCAAATATTTTTTGCACACTTCTTCCTGATTCGAAGACAAACCTGTCATAAAGAAATAAGGTTCTGAAATCGCTGTGTTGTTGCAGGCCTGGTTTCGTGCTGTGACGGTCACGTTGTACATCTGACCACACTGCAGCCCATGCAGGTAGCATTTGGTGTTGGTGCTGTTACAGTAAGCCATCATGCCCTGGTACGTCACAGCCTGGACAGAGTATGAGCTAGCACCCCTTGATGGCCCCCACATCACATGGGCAGTACCCATGTTGTAGTAGACAGACAGATTCATGGGGGTGCAGGGCTCTGGAGGGAGAAGGAATTTACAATAGATGCTCTTTGCTGTCGTGTCTGCATCACCTCATCTCACACAACCTAAATGATGACATGCTGTACCTGTTTGGAGATACATCGCCATTTTAGCAGTGCTGTTGCAGGTGTCTCCCACAGCTGTCACAGAGACATTGTATTCCTCTCCACACTGCAGGGAGCTGAACTCACAGCTGGTGAGGGTGGTGGTGGTACAGCTGGCGTTGTGGCCTGATGAAGCTGTGAGCTCAGTGACGTAGGACCCAGCTCCCATGTTGGGTTGCCAGGATACGGTAGCAGAATTGGCCTCGCAGTCCATCATGGCTTGGATGCCGCTCGTCTCACATGGTCCTGTATTGTTCAGGTCAGTAGCATTAATTCTGTATTACACGCAAATAACTCACAAACATAAATGTATATTAATGTTATAATCCCCTTAATGCTAAATCTTATTAAAACTATTTCCTGTTGAACTGAGAAATATTTGGTTTCCTTCTTCTGGTATTTTGCAAGACTTGAAAATCTTAACAATGACTAAAATTAGTTGCTGTGAAACAGTAAAGGCGCTCATGGTCCCTAGTGGATGAACCACAGTGACCCTCATAATTTACTCAATATCCTATAAAGAGCTCATACTTTGGTGTTGGCTTGTTTGCAGGTTCACACAAAAATCACTGTTAGATTTTGATGAGTGTTCATGGAAGAGTTGGACACATGAAAGGGATTAAATTCTGGAATACAATGATGGAGCCAACTTTTCTCAATTTTTCCATAAGGATTTTTTTTACACATCAGCAACATGTAGGTAGGTTCTCAGTTATACAGGTCAACCACCTGATGGATAAACTTGAATTTAGATGGAAGGGTAGGGCTTGTGTCACCATGGGGATCATAAAACTTTGGAGCAGATCTAGTTAAAGGAGAGACCATGAATTTCTAACATTCTGAGATTTTTTTGGAATCATTTTCATCTATTACACATAGCCCACCCCACTGATTCTCATGACACTTGAACAATATGCGATACGAGGTGCGTCTGTACCTGACATCAGAGCGATGACAGTGCTGTCAGAGCTGTTGTGCATATATCCCAGTGCCTTGACCCAGACGTTGTACACCATGTCACACATCAGACCTGACACAACACACTGCGTGTCTATCTCTGTGGTACATGAAGCACCATATCCATTCCCGTCCATTAAGTAGGCGACATAACCCACAGCCAAGTCGCTCTGCTGCCAGGACACTGTAGTAGTCAGCTCCTCACATGCTACACTGGCCTGAACGTTGGTTGGTGGGCACGGCTCTGAATGAAAACACATTTGTATTTTAATACAGTGCTGTATTTTCACACACATCTTTCCACCTTTGGGTCCCTAACCTGTCTTAAGGCAATGTGTTTCAGAGGTTGCACTGTAACAACCCATGTTGTGTGCAACCACAGTCACGTTGTACATCTGACCACACTGCAGCCCATGCAGGTAGCATTTGGTGTTGGTGCTGTTACAGGAAGCCATCATTCCCTGGTACGTCACAGCCTGGACAGAGTATGAGCTGGCACCTCTTGATGGTCCCCACATCACCTTCGCAGTGCTGATGTTGTAGTAGACAGAGAGATTCATGGGGGTGCAGGGCTCTGGAGAGAGAGAAGCAACCCTTATAATCCACACAATTTAATTGAGGTTATATCAGTCCTGTTGCAGTGATATGATGATGACTTAAGTCGTGTCCTTTTATAAATCTGTGAACATATTCTTCTCTTGTTGCAGATTAAGGCGTCAAGTTGTATAAAAACTGTCTACACTATATGACTTCAGTTACCCTCACCTGTAGTGAGCATGACAGGGGTGCTGGAAGGCCCAGGACAACCAGTATGAATCGCCTCCACAACAACAGAGTAATTGTGTCCACAGACCAGGTTGTTGAGGGTACAGTAGGACATCCCCATTGCACTACAGGAGGCATTGTTTCCATCCATACAAGTTGCCTGGATGCTATAACCTGTGCTTGCAGCTGATTCACTCCAGCTGACAAGAGCTGTACTTGTCGTGCAGTTCATTTCAGCTAACACATCGCTAGGAGGACAAGGAGCTGGAAAAGACGAGAGGAAAAGCTGAAAGGATCACTCAGAATGAGGACGACACAAGATCAGTTTCATTTAATTCCAAGAAAATGACAAATGGTTGGTCGAGGGAATATTTAGCTAACCTGTGAGCTTCTGTATGGGGGTGCTCATCTCGCTCATGCACACATTATTGTGTCCCATCACGGTGAAGGTGTAGAGCTGACCACAGCTCAGGTCCGGGAGGGAGCAGCTGCTGTCGGCGGACTCGCAGGTGGTGTTGACACCGGAAGCAGAGGTGGCTGTAACGGTGTAGTTCTGTGCTGCGCTGCTATGCTTCCACTTCATCGTCACCATGTTGCTGCTGCAATTCTGGTCCACGGAGGTGTTCTCGGGTTTACAAGGAGCTAGAGGACATCGGAAAAGGGTCAGATTTTCTGTCGTTACCATGGTTTATTATTCTACCATTACATCATACAAGTAAAAGAGCTGCACTGACCAGACTGAATTTTGTAGTCTGAACCGGCAATCCTTTCACACTGAACAGAGGAGGAGGTGATGGCCACCTCGTAGATCTTGCCACACTGAAGGCCGTGGATGGAGCAGGAGGTGGTTGTTGAGTTGCAGTTGACTCTGTGTCCATCAGTGCTGATGGCCCAGGCGGTGTAGTTATCTGTGCTCGGGGTCTCCGCCCAACTCACATTCAACATATTGGTGTCGCACTGTAGCTCGGCAAAGATGTCTTCAGGGAGACACGGAGCTTTTGGAGAGAGTTTGATTGTAGATGAGAGCACAAACTGGAGTGCACAGTATACCCAGCTAGAAAATCGGTCGTGTTAAAATATTAGTAAATGAGTAACGAGCTTTCGAGAATGAGGACGGCTGAAAATGCATCCTGGAGCCATGAAGAGTCAAGGCCGTGATCTACAATAAGTAGTCTTGTTGTGTTGTTTTTCATGTATCTGCAGGTATATGGTCTGAAACAGGTGGGTTTCTCTGCCTGTGTCATTCTACTTTTGCATGAAAGACAGATAGTTAGATAACATCATGATTCTGGGTTTCGATTATATTTCCTCTTTTATTTTGAAAGTTATTTTTTGCTGTACACTTCATGTTTTTGTCCACTTTTCCTCCCTATAGATTGTTTGTGGTTTGCACCTTCTCTTGTGCTCTCTGTATTTAGTCTCTATAGTTCTGTCCTCCTTTGTCATTTTACTCTCTGATCATTGATTCCATATTTGACCTTCCTGTAATTGGACGTTGTTTTATTCTTAGACTTTCAGTTATCACCATTTCTTTTAAGCTTTGTTTTCCTGTGCAGTTTAAATGTTTGGTTTATTAAATATAGATTTAAGGAGTCAAATCTTACCAGAGTCAAAATGAATTTCGGCATAATGGGTGCTGTTGCAGCTTTCTGTGGAAGCTGCCAGTCTAGCGGAGTAGGACCGGCCACAGTGAAGCGTCACACAGCAGGAGGTGTCATTGGAGGAGCAGGACGCCACATGGCCATGTTCTCCTGTTACCTCAACGATGTAGAAGCCTACCCCGCTCACCTCAGCCCAGGAGAAATTACCTTTGTTTGTCCCACAGTCAACCCGAGCATTGAAGTTGGTTGGCTGACAAGGGGCTGAGGGAAGAGGAAACCGATTTAGATTATGATGTATTTAATCTGTAAACCTGACAGCTCTTTCGTAACACATCCCACCTGTGCTTATTTCTATGGGCAGACCGTAGCTGCTCCGGCAATCTCCGTCCATTGCTTCGATGCTGAAAGCATATCTCTGTCCACACATCAGGTTGGTCATCATGTATGACGTATTAGTGGTCGTGTGCATGGAAGGAGGCAGCATGCTGCCAATCCTCTCTGATCGTAAAGAGTAGGTGGTCCCAGACTCGGTGCTCTGGTCCCATGTGAGGGTCAGTGTGTTGTTTTCGCAGGACATTTGACCTGTCAAGTTCGAGGCTGAACACGATCCTATGGTAGGAAGAAAATGAAAAGTAAGGTGAGTCTCTGCACCATCCCTGCAGGTAGCAGGTATACTCAAGTATTTTCTCTTACCCTTGCAGGTAAATTTAACTAAAGGTCTTGTTCTAGTTTTGTCTCACCTGTTCTCAGCACCACGGCTGAGCTTGGCTCGCTCCAGCAGCCACGGTCCACAGTGACAACAGTAACATTGTACGTTTCACTACAGTGGAGGTCAGTGAAATTACATGAGTTAGAGTAGTTGGCACTGCAAGTGTGAGTGTGGCCATCCTCTGCTGTTGCTATAGCAATAAACATGTCAGCCCCTATTACGTTGGACCACAAGACGGTGTTGTCCTGACACGCTGGAGACACGGTGACATTACCGGGAGCACAGAGACCTGGAATGGAAAGGAGAGAAAAGGGTTTGATGTCGTCTGGTGAGATGAAGTACGAGGTGAATAATCCACATCTAACTGAGCCCCTCAGCACCTGCTCTAAAGACATAAACCGCACTCTCTTCTCCTGCACATGTCTCAGAGTACGGCATGACCGTGACCCTGTAGGTGTCACCACAGTGGATGTCAGGAACCAGGCAATAGGTGGAGTTGGTTTGGCAGTGGTGTGTGTGTCCATCCTGGGCCACTAGTGTCACATTGTAGTGAGTAGCGCCGTAGCTTTTTAGCCATGAGACCAGGACAGTGTGATTCATGCAGATTAGTGTGGCGTTAACGTCCTGTGGGGCACAAGGGACTGAAAAACACAAAAAGTCACAATGACAAACTGGTTAGTCAAATGAAAGAGTATACTGTTTGGCCGTTTTGGCTAATATGCCAAGATAATTTTAGTCCACATTTTAAATGAAATTTGTAGAAATGCCTGTGGATCAAGAGAATAGCTTGATTAAAATTAAAACTCTATTTGACACCTGGTAGATTATAAACATGTAAATTATATATTTATATTTATAATCTATACCCATTATCCTTGCTCCACCCACCCCTGTTCTCTCAGATCAATCAAAATGATTTTTCCATGTAGATGACATTTTGTTCAGAAGTCATTATTATATTAACCATATCTACATCAGAATGTCAAAAATAGATGTTCTTGTAGTCCTCCTTTCAACATTAATTTGATTTAATTTCAGAAAAGTTCACAAGGAGTCATGAATCCTTTATCGACCAATCAGCATTCATTAACAGAATGATACTGTTTTGTTGACAAAAAGAGCCTTCACTGTATTGTATAAAAAAAAGTCAAGAACTTAGTTGTGCTTTCATTTCACATACATACTTATTGTAATATTTCCATTAACTAAAATAATAATGTGAAAATAACTGTTTTAGCCGTTTAGGTCCATTCACTCTCATTCATTGATGATTCCTATGAGAGCGCTCTGTGGGTGAACTGCAGCCGAATTTAACTCAATGGATGTAAAAAGTGTGAACGGGCTGTTTGCAGAAGGGCTATGGCTCTTATTTCCAGTATCTTGGTAAAAAGATTGATGGGATCGTTTAGAAATTTTTTGGATTTGCAAGGAAAAAATTGACAGAAGGTTTACCTGTGTGGAAATATTCACAGACACCTGGGGTGCTGTTGCACTGTGGCCCCTGAGCCTGAACGGTTATGTTCAAATGCAATCCACAAGGTAGGTCTAGGAGCGTACAGCTGGTGTTTGTAGTCTGGCAGCCGTCCTGATAACCTTCTCCTGCTACCTCAGTCAGGAAGCTTAGGCGTCCAACAGGGTCGGTCCAGCTGAACATTAATGTACTGTTGCTGCATGTATATTGCTTAGATTTGATGGTAGGAGGACAGGGAGCTGCAGAGAAAGCAGAAATCAGGTGAAAAATTCCCCACATTGGTGATTAATGCTCTCCGTGCACACACTCACCTGTGGTGATGTTGGTGCCTGGGCTTGGTGCACTGTTGCATTGGCTCCCCTGGGCAGTGACTGTGGCGCTGTAGGTTTCACTACACAGGAGATCATGAAGGGTGCACGTGGGCATGCCGGAGCTGCATGAAACTGTGTGTCCATTCGTGGATGTCGCATTTACCACATAACCTGTGGCCTTGGCCATTGGCATCCAAGACACAACGGAAGAATTGGCGCCACAAACCAGGGAGCTGGTCTGGATCATAGGTGAGCAGGGAGCTTAGAGGAAGACATAAAGGAGGTTTCTTTTTGTTTGTGAAGGTATAACTCTCTAACAAGCTTAAGTCTGATGACTTATCCTCTCTTCTACCTGTCATCAGGACTGTGCTGGTGTTCCCAGTGCTGTTACAGGTGGCATCCTCAGCCATCACAGTCAGGTTGTAATATTTTCCACACTGCAACTGATCAAGGTCACATGAAGTCATGTAACTCCGACAGGAAGTGTAATGTTGTGAGCCGTCCTCTCGAGCGACCACGGTGTAGGCCAAAGCTCCGGCAGCCGGCTCCCAGGAGACAGTGGCCTTGTCTGAACCACAGTGGAGGACACTGGTGATGTTGACAGGGTCACATGGTCCTGGTGTGACATGAAGAAATGAGAGTTGTGTCACATGGAGCGTTTAGTCAGAACAAGACATTTCTATAAAATGGGCCTAACTACTTCAACACAACCTGTCATTGTTGTGGTTTGACTGGGTAAGCTGGTGCAGAGGCTATCCTGGGATGTCACCATGACGTTATACTGACTGGCACACTTGAGGCCAGAGATGGAACAGGAGAGGTTGTACGAGGAGCAGGATTTCGCAAAACCGTCAGAGTTCATCACCATCACTGTGTAGGAGGTAGCTCCAAGAGTGGCGTTCCAGAAGACTCTCAGAGAGTTCATGCCACAGTCTGTCTCTGCTCCTATATCCAGAGGGGAGCAGGGACCTGCAGGAAGATGTGAGTGGGTAAGGAATTAATAAACAAGGACTTCAAATTTTATGGATGTCATTATCCTATCATGATCTTTTTTACCTGTCTGAACCATCTCTGGCTTGCTATACGCTGTACTGCAGCTGCCAGTGGAAGCTTTGACAGACACATTATACTTCG
This sequence comes from Antennarius striatus, assembly GCF_040054535.1. Taxonomy (NCBI): domain Eukaryota; kingdom Metazoa; phylum Chordata; class Actinopteri; order Lophiiformes; family Antennariidae; genus Antennarius; species Antennarius striatus. The sequence goes on along the minus strand of NC_090793.1, from coordinate 8,255,564 downwards.
TTCCACACTGAAGACTGAGGTTACAACTGGTCTGACTCGTGTAGCAGCTGACTGAACTCTCATTTCCAGACAGTGGCATAGCAATCACGCTGTAGTTTAGGGGCATAGCAGAAGAGACTTCCCAGCTGACTGTCAAAAGATTGGTGCCACATGACAGGTTTGTGCTGATGTTCACCGGAGCACAGGGTACTAATGGGAATAGAATATTATAGGAATTAGTCACATGCATAGGTATAAGATTATATTATTATATAATTTTATACCTATTATATTATATAAGAACCTCATTAAATATTACAGTGTTCTCATTTGCTTGGGTCCTTGCGTGTTTGACACAATTTTTGACATGGTCGCACGATCGTCAAACGATGTGCGTCCCTGGGATGCAAGCTTTAAATGCACTTTCATTCAACAAAAATATTCACAATTTTTTCATTTCTCCACTTAAATTTTAAACCCGGAAATCGCCATTATGTTTCCATTTCATGCGAGTTTCTTGCATGAGATTCTCGTCACGAGAGTCACCTGCATGATTCTGCCTTATTAAAATTGACCAAACGGCAACACAATGGCTGCTCATTTAACACGCTGCAGTGAGATTGATGACTTAGTTAGTCCCTGTTCGGTTTTGTTGGGTTTCTCTGTCTGTTAAAGGGCTTTAAAATGTTTGCAGATGTGATTAAGTATTATACAAATAAAGGTTGATTGATTGATTACTGTAATTGATTATCACCATGCCTCTGCAAAAGATGCAAAAGATGGAGAAAAAGCAAGTGGAAACAAGTGCTTTCTTGAATAAAAAACATCGAAGAAAAAGAGACATATATTATTTAAATTTGTATGGAAAAGGCTCTGTCAGCTTGGTGCAGTGTCCACAGGCGAATACAGTTTATGAAGGCAAAGAAAACTATTGAGTGAAAAGCAAAAGTGAAACAAACACTGTAACAAAACTCTCTAAAAAAAAAAAAACAACACTGTTTTTTAAATGGCTACCAGGCTTTAACATTTTGATAAAAATAATTTTACCCTTTTTTTCTTTTTAACTTAAACAGTTATGACATCATTATTAATAAAATTATTTAAATTAACATTTTGGGGTTTTTTTATATTGTACTATTGGCAAAACTAAATCCTTGTGTACGCTTGTTCCGTATATTCTGGGTTTTTTTGGGATGCATAAACTTCATGTTGGGATTCACAAATTTTTCTTCAAGTACATCCCAGGGATGCACTACTTTCTTGAGGTAAAATGAATTCTGGATATTAGTATTTATTGCACCAATTAAAGAAGTTGTGAACCACTAAACAGAAGCGTAACCTTTCTCTCATTACCTTCGTCTTGTCTGTAGGAGGCACTGTATTTGCTAACACATGTGCCATCAGTGGCATTCACAACAATGTCATATGGCTGACCACAGACCAGGTCCATCAGAGTGCAGTTGGTGCTGGTGCTCATGCAGGTGAGAGTGTCTCCATTGCTGGTGGCTGTCAGAGCATAGCTCATTGCATTGGCACTGGGAGCCCAGAACACCTGAGCAGAGCTGGCGCTGCACATCAGCTGGCTGGACACATCAGAGGGAGGACATGGCTCTGGAGAACAAGTAGAACATTAACCACTGCTGATAAATGAACTACTGCTGACATTGATGGAGGCACTGGTGTTGTTACCTGTGTACAAATAGGTGGTGTCACTCAGTCCACCTGTACAATTTTCATCGGCTCCTGAAACACCAATGGTGTAAACCTCCCCGCACTGGAGTCCGGGGAGACTGCAAGAGGTTTCATTGGTCATACATTCTGACCTGTGTCCTCCGTTGCTCATAGCAACTGCAGTGTAGTATTTGGCACTGTTACTGGGCAACCACATCACAGGGACAGGATCTGGGGCACATGTGTGCATGACTGTGACACTAGTGGGGGGACACGGCACTGAAGGGAGATAAAAGTTAGACATTTAGTCCTGGAACTCTAAATATATCCCAAACGATGATAGCATTGTGGGTCTTACAAGTTTGCACTGTGACCTCTGTGCTCGGCAGACTGAAGCACATCCCAGTGACGGAGGAGATGGTCACCCTGTAGGAGCTTCCGCACATCAACCCCCCTATGGTGCAGTTAGTTTCCGTGGAGTTGCAGTACAGATGCTGATCCATTCCTTTGTAGATGTAGGCGACATAGTTCTCTGCAGGAACTGGGATGTCCCAGGTGACCATCAGCTCACCGGTAATGCAGGTCACACTGGTACTTACATTCTCTGGACCACATGGCACTGAGGAAAGAGGAATCATGATTACTTCAAATCAGTATCTGTCCAGACAGGACCCGTTCACCCCTCCTCATTCACTACCTGAGTCCATGCTGATAGGCGATGACATGGACACACACTCTCCATCGTCATAGCTGACGGTGACTGAGTATGTCATTCCACAGGGCAGAGAAGAGATTGTACAGTTGTTGACTGTGTTGCTGGTGCAGTCGAGCTGTGCCCCCATCTGATCCCTTAGGGTTGCTGTGTAGAGCCCCATGGGCTGATGGTCCTGCCAGGTAATCACAGCGTTGTTGTCATCACAATTTCTGAGTGCCATCACGTTGGGTGGAGGACAGGAAGCTGATGGATAGGCAGAGGAGTTAATCTATTAGAAGTGGATTGGTGTTTTCATATTAGGCATTGTTCTAAAATGTGAGTTATGAATTACACAATGTAACCCAAACTTCCTTCCTACCTGTCATAAAAGCGACATCCTTGCTGACAGTGCTGTTGCACATCAGATTTGTGCCAATAATGGTGGCGTTGTAATATTGCCCACAACTCAGGCCTTCAATCAAGCAACTAGTTGTCCTTGAACTACAGCTGTGTGAGTTTCCATTTGCATCCCGAGCATTTACCACATAGAATACGACACCAATGCTCGCAGTCCAGTTAACTAGTGCAGAATCTTGTCTGCAGTCGATTGATACCGATAGATTTTTTGGAGTGCAGGGAACTAGAGGGATGAGAAGTTGTGTTCAAGACCAGAAACATTAAATATATTCCTATCACAAACTATGACTTCACACATCACAAGTGTCTCTTAAAACACCAACTATGTACCAGTCTGAGCAGCCGGTCCCAGTACTCTGCTGGTGCAGTTGTCATTGGAGGCGACAATCCACACACTGAGGTGTTCACCACATGGTATCCCGTCCAGGTCACAGCTGTTATTGGTGGAGTTACAGGTGTACATTTCTCCGGTGTTGCCTTGTGCTTCCGCAGTGTAGAAATCTGCTCCGGCAGCAGAGTCCCAGGTTGCGGTTAACCTGTCAAAGTGACACCCGCTTCCAGTCCTTATGTTTGTCGGCAAACAAGGAGCTGAAGAGAGAAGAATAATTTGAGAATAAAAATACTTCCTCTGTCCACACATTCAGCATTCCTTGTTACTGTTGCTCCATTTATTCTACAATCCCCCATTGCTCATGGGGGATTGTAGAATAAAGAATCAGTCCAGACCTGCACTTCCTGGAAAGTCTCTTGATGTAACTTATGTTTTGGTTTGGCAAAATATAATTAAATGTGATTCTACTTGATTTGAAGAAATTGTAGTTGTGATACATTATTGAATGCTATTTAACTGGCACTCAAACAGAAAAAAATTGTAGTTATTGTCACTGAAGTTTTAGCAGCTGGACATTCATTAGATGGAAGGAACATGTGATTAACTGGAGGAGTCTGGATCATTAATGTGCTTCTAATACCCCTACTTGTTGTATTGTTGTCTTTGGTTTTTTCAAGACTGATGATGCAACCTTATTGATCATATTATACTGTATGTTAAAAACCACATAAAGATTTATTTCCTGCCCCAGTTGTAAAGGAAACAAATGAAATCCACCTCACCGGTGTGGATGGTGTCAGATTGGCTGACTGCACTGTTACAGCTGCTGACGGCGTAGACGGTGTAGCTGTAGGACTGACCGCAGCCCGCATTACTGAAGAAACACATGCTATCTGCTGTCATGCACTCGGTCACACTCCCGGTGTTGTCCATAGCCTTCGCCACGTAGAAGAAGGTGTTGTTGGTTGGCTCCCATGTAAAGATGATCACATTGCTTGAGCACTCATGAATGGTGCGAAGATTTGCAGGAGCGCATGGGACTGTGGGAATGAGACAAGGAATTAGGCACTGAATCACAACCAATGGAGAGGGAATATAAATCTAGGGAATCACCGAAGGTGTCTATTATCTTGTTCAAAAGTTTAAGTGTCCATTACCTGAAATGATTTGAAAATTTACAAATAATGAAGAAAGGGGAGACTTTATAGCACCTGTTTTTTTTGCAGTTGTTGGTTCTTTAGGGTAAACTGTAACATTAGATTATTTTCAAGTCTCCTTCACCTTTTCCCTGATCTAGACGGGCAGGATAACCCACCTTTGAGATAACCCCCTGATTTTTGTGGACAGTAGAGATGAGTGTGAGAAATGAGTATAAGACACCAGTGGGAGGAACCTCAGCAGTGTCCCGCAATGAAATCCATGGGGAGGGATTGTGTTAATGGGACAGTGAGAGGTAAAACACAAAGGTGTCAGTGAAAACCATAGAATAAGTGTTGAGGCCACGTTTTTCATTCACCTGTCTCAAACAAGGACGATATGTTGGAAGTGCTCTCGCAGTCGTCAGAGATGGCGGTGACATAGACTTGGTAATTCTCCCCACATTTGAGCATGCTGATTTGGCAGCTGGTGGAGTTTGACATACAGCTGAGGGATGCGCCTGTGGTATCGGTAGCCGTTGCCCGGTACATATTGGCCCCAAACACCAAATCCCACATTACCGCCACCATGCTGGTGGAGCAGCTGTAGTCCGCAGAGATGGTCGTCACCGGGTTTATGGCTGGAAAATGCATTCGACAATGAGAGCAGATAATGCAACTATTCTAAATAGTTCATCCTCTCCTTCTGATCAGTTCCATATTTTATCAACTTGACCAAATGTGGAAGAACATAAGTGAACATAAGGGAAATTAACTTGCACTGTGGATCAGTGCAAGTTAATGGAGTGCAAGTTAATGGAGTACTTACTGGATGTAATGTGCGAAACATTAGAGGACTCTCCAGGAATTGAGAAGACGTTGAGGGATGATACTCCCACCACGTAGGTGGAGCAGGGCTCCAGATTACTGATATCCAGGGATGTGTCTGAAGTGTCTGTTATCACCGGGGGGTTTGTGGGATCGCTGTCTATCACAGTCACTCGATAAAGCAGGACTTTGCTCACAGGGTCCCATGAAACATGGGCTGTGTTCTTTCCAGTCTTTATGAGAGTCACACCAGTGGGTGGCTGCACCACTTCCAGGAGAAAATACAGGTGTTAAACATCATTTCATTTAACCTCAGATTAAAAATCGATCAGTTTTATTCTTATCTAATTGTTTTGGAAAATAATCTATTAAATAACCATCACTTACACGTCACAATAAACTTTGTAAGACTTCTGGCACCTCTTCCAGCAGCGTTGGAGGAGTAAAGGTAACAGGAGTAGGTTGTGGACGGACTCAGGCCGCCTACTTGTCCACTCAGGGTTGTGAAAGTCTGGTTAGTTATTTTGGGGGGAAAACTAAACAACTCCTCCATAAATAAGATGTAGGTGTCCGCCCCTGTGACGCCAGACCACTCAAATCTTACAGATGTACTGGAAATAGCTTTGGCAAAGGTGATCTGAGATGTAGCAGGCACTGTAAGGACAACAGTATTCAGCAAAGGATTCACTGGTTTATAGAACTGGTTAGTTTTTAGAATGTGTGCTTACCAGTTATAGTTTCTACAACATCTGTGCACACGGCGATGGAGCCCACAAAGACCTTCAATGTGACTGTATAGCGGTGTCCAGCTCTTAACCCCTGAACCAGCCTTTGTGTACTGGGCGGTGACACCATCACCACCAGTGGAGACGTAGTGGTGGAGTTCACAACTCTAAGGTCCAGCACATAAGACATTGCCCCAGCATAACTGGTCCAAGTTACACTCAGTGTTGGGGCAGAAGGAGACATCACTGACACAATATCACATCCTGAAAAAACATAGATGAGGGATTTGGTTTGCTTCTACACTCTAAAGAAATTTGAGGCTTCCTGTCTGGAGCACTTAATCATAATGAAAGCATTAAACAAAAGAAGTATTTAAATCTTCTTGTACTATCAACTTAACACTACATGAGATTAGATGCAGTACAATAGTAATTTGCATCACAAAATCAATATAAGCCTATTACTGAATGTCATGTGCAAGCAAGTTGAATTATCCATTTAGGAATATTATTTTCTACATTGAAAATAACAAAAAGCTATCATTCATTTCATATATATCATTCATTCATTTTCTATACCGGCTTCTTCCGCCGTCACAGATAGCAGGGTTTCTGGAGCCTACCCCAGCCAACTGAGGCAGGGTACACTCCAGGCGCGACGCCAATGCACCGCGGAGCCACATGTAGACAGACAAACACGCACCCAATTTGAAACTGGCCAATTTGCCGGCAGTGCATGTTTTCAGAGGTGGGAGGAAGCCGGAGAGCTCATAGAGAGCCCACGCAGACACGGGGAGAACATTCAAACTCAGCACAGAGTGGGACTCGAACCAGGAAACCTCCATGCTATGTGACAACAGCAGTACCCACAGCACCACCATGAGGCCCAGGCTGTTTAGTTTGACAGAATTTAATCTCGTTTGTGGTAAAACATCAAGTTGATATAGATTTACATATGTGCCTCATTAATATTCATAATAATATCAATACAGTAATCCCTCGCTTATTCGCGCTACAACTTGAAGCAAGATGCACGGCATCATTACATCGCAGATTTTTAGTAGGTAGTCACGTGATACCGTACGTGCATGCTATTATCTGACAGAATCTGTGTGTGCACTGCGTTCCGAGACTCACGTTTCCTCCTGCGACTTTTCTTTTATACAAAAGTGTTTTAAACAGCCTACAAGACTGTGGGGAAAGGCCATACAGATATAAAGGGGTTTAATATCAGTGTGGAGAGGGTTCATTAACGTTTATCATAAATAATAAAATAAATATTTTGGTCGCTGTATCGCGGAATTTCATTTTTCGGAAGTGGTCCTAGAACGCATTAACCGTGAGTAATGAGGGATTACTGTATTCATCAATTACAAATGATTTAATTTAAATATCACTAATATAAAAAAAAATTCTGTTCTAAAAAACAATATTTTTCTCTTCTCAAGTGATGGGAATTGGAGAACAAATGAAAAGAAATGCCCTGAAATGATTGCAGTGGACCTCTGGTGGTGGTGGTATTGTCTCTGCAGCTATTATCATTAATCAGTCAATCAGTAAAGCCTATAATATAATATTTCCTGATGCGATAATATAATATAATATAATATAATATAATATAATATAATATAATATAATATAATATAATATAATATAATATAATATAATATAATATAATATAATATAATATAATATAATATAATTGAATATAATTGAATATAATTGAATATAATTGAATATAATTGAATATAATTGAATATAATATAATTGAATATAATATAATTGAATATAATATAATTGAATATAATATAATTGAATATAATATAATATAACATAACATGATATAATATAAATATAAGCACAAATATGAATATATATTACAGATAGAAAAGTAAAACCGAACAAAGAAAACTCACCTGTGGCCAAAGCATGTTGTATCTACAAAAACACAAAGTTAGTTAGAACTGTTACAAAATGCAAACTTTGTAAAATTAAAAAGAAATTGCATTTAATAACTTTATTTACCTGTATGACAGACAAAAGGATAACTGCTGAAAAACATGTCTTATCCATTGTTAGAATCAGAGTACGTTACATCCATAGGTGGGTCCAGAAACACTTCTGAATTCTTTGCAGGCTGATCTCCATAGATCAACTTCGTGGGAACCAATCAGGATGTTCTAAACGAGGACAGGTAGATGCCTGTGGGCTCGCCGTCATTATGAGAAGGTCTGTTACGTGGAGGTGGGGGCCTTCTCCATCCAACACATTCATTTTAATCTGAATTTCCTCTCTGTTCCCGGAATATATCAGCCTTCTTTAATTATGATTATCTGTAGAATTCACATATTCATGTTTGACTTAGCGGTCAAGGTGGACATTTGATCACAAATTGCTTCTCTTGGAGTCCATATAGATTTGATCTCATTGACGTAGGTCAGGTAATAGGATCTCCTTTGTATGTACCACTGAGTAATTGAAGAGTGACAGGCTATCACTGCATCCTTCCTGGATTTATGTCATTGTTGTAAATGCTCTGTCATTAACGCATAATGTCTTAGTTAGATTAAGAAATAGATATCCTGTGAGTGTTGTCCTGTCAATGTTTTATTTGTAATTTGTTTTGTACTGACTTGTATTCGTGTTAATTTATTAAAGCTTTTATAACTAAATAAATCTGAATATCTTTTCATTGACGACAAAAATATACAAAATAATGTACAAATATAATAATTGTGTGTGTGTGTGTGTGTGTGTGTGTGTGTGTGTGTGTGTGTGTGTGTGTGTGTGTGTGTGTGTGTAGTGTGTGTGTTATTCTGGATGAGGTTTTTCTTTATCTAAAGATGCATCCAGTGTTAAATAACAATCTATTATTAGATGTGAGTTTTTGCAGTTGTTTTCAAAGTTTCCCGATGCCGTAATTTCATTGTTATAAGAAAGTATGAAACACACAACTACAAGCTTCAGTTTCGGTGAATTGTATTGAAGAGCATTAAATTCAAACTGATGAAACTGGATGACACTGTTGATGAATGCTGTTGAGCAGTGATTCATCTCTGATGTTCTCTAATAGTTGTTGAGTTGTATTCTCAACTTCCAATAGTCAGAATAATTAATAAACGGAAATATGTAATAAATTCTGCTGTACGTGAAGCAGAAATCAAAGATGTGTAACAAAGATATTTTGTATATATTACATTACGTATGTAAGATACTTCAGTGCTTTGTAGACACAGAGATATTGAAGCTTTAATACCAGCAAATACAGTATGTGTGACTTCAGGGAATTTCCTGTTCATGATATAACAGTATCTTGTTCTTAGCTTGTGTATTCTGCTGCGGGGGGGGTGTCGTCAATGAATATCACAATAGATCAACACCTCTATCTCTTTCCACAGCTCCTCTCGTGTTTGTCTTCAGTCTGACATGTCCCATTGTGAGACGTATTCGCCTGGTCGTCCAGTAGCTTGTCTCCGCCACATTGTATGGCAGGCTGAGTTATAGAAGCACACTCTTCCTCCACCCCAGGAATGGAGGAAGAGTGTGCTCATGTCCATTTTTAAGTGATGTGCAGAGTTGATTTAACTATAGAGGGATAAAGTTGATGAGTCACACAAAGAAGTTGCAGGAACAAGTAGTAGAAGCTAGACTTTGGACAGAAGTGAGTCTCAACACAATACAGTTTCATGTCTAGGAAGAGTCCAACAGATGTATTATTTGTCTTGAGGATGTTGATGGAGAAGTGCAGAGAAGGTCAGAAGAAGCTTCATTCTGTCTTTGAGGATCTAGAGAAAGCCTATGACAGGAGGATACAGAAAATAGACTGACATGGAAAAGGATGACACGTTGTGGCGACCCCTAACGGGACAAGCCGAATGGAGACGAAGAAGTAATCACAATTTAATGACTGAATCATTGATCTTTATAGGTATAATGTGTATTTGTACTGCTGTCTGTCCTTGTTCTAAGATGATGCCTTAGATATTTAAATATTAGAGACAAACAAACAAATAAACAAAAATAAATAATTTGTTCCTTTCTCAGATTTAAAACATAAAATTATTGATTCATGCCAGATTTATATTCCTTTCCTACTCCTTACAAATAATACTATTTTGACACTAATTTATTACATTTTGCTCTTCACTGCTTTTATTTAAATAATTTAATGATTTTAAAGAATTAAATCATTTTGTGGTATTTCGTGCGGACAGTTTCTGGTCACATACAGTATTTAACTTTTAAAATTAGACTATCACGTATTTCACAAGTAAAATATTTATTTGTCTAAATATTATTTTCGGCAGGCTGAACGTAACTCATGTACTCCCGGACAAAGCCTGTCTGTGTCACAAAGAAAGCCAACACCAAACGATGAGGTGAAATCGATGTGTTTTATTGTTGTCGTCCATCAGCTGACAGAAGTCCAATGACAGTAGAAGTAATGTTGAATCTCCCTGCAGCTATCTGAGCAGACATTTCATCCACTGGACTTGCTCTGCCTGTCTCCAGGCTAATGAGATGGAATTCCTCCTGCCCCACTTCTGATCCACTTCTGGGTCACCGATCCCCTGGCTTCACACCCCGGAGACAAGTCAGAAAGCTGCCATGTGGAGGTCCTCTATTTGGGGAAGTCCTAAGATCATTCTGTAAGTCCATTTTGTCTTTAAATATAAATTTCAGCTCTTTATCGTTTTTGCTAGACACAGCTAGGTTTAAAGGAGGAATTCCAGAGCAGGTAGTAAAAACATGCAGCGTGCTGTAAGATGAGTATTTTATACTAAATATAAGAACATTTTTCAAATGCATTAGACAAACACTCCAATTTAATACCCCTCCAAAGATTGTTTCGTGTAAATTCAATGTTTTTGCTTGTGTTTGTCATATAGTGCAAACATTTCTAGCGAGCATTCGTAACAACAAAACGGCAATATTCCTAAACAAGTAATAGTTCATGTGGACATTTTGTTCTTCACAGTTGCTGTTGATTTGGATGGAGGGTGGTGATGACGGCTGTTCACTGTGGAGGTGGGAGAAATGAGAAAGAGAGGCATTATCAACTGGGAGTGAGAGGACAAACCGGTTATCACCTCATCATCATTATCATTTCAGCACTTTTGTTCTCAATAAATGGTTGTTTTGAGAGAACTTTGTGAAACTGTATATGCAAAATGAAGAAGAATGCAATGTTGTCATGCCGAGTAAGGTGCTATTAAATGTCCATCAACTTCCATATCCTTCCATCTTTCTATTCAATATTTGCCTGTATTGTTGCACCAGTGCACTGCAGACAATCGGCCTGTTTTACCTTCAAGGTAAAATACTGAAAGCGCCCTTCATCAGTTCACAAGATGTACTAAGGTAAAGGACAGCATGTTCTTGTTCTCAGCTTGTCACATGAGTCTGAAGACATTTGGTTCTGCTTTGGAGGGAGTCTGATGACAGTGAACTTACTGCAGTTAATAGAGGCTTCGTCTCCCGCGCATCACTAGAAAAAAAAAAGGATGGGATTTTAATCTGAAAATCAGTTCCTTTTGGATGTTTGATAAAGGTGCTTATTTGTTTTCTTGCAAAAATTATCAAATCAACACCACCCTAATAATAATAATAATAATAATAATAATAATAATAATAATAATAATAATAATAATAATAATAATAATAATAATAATAATAATAATAATAATAATAATAATAATTAAAGACTACAGTTAGCAATTGATAGCTTAGCATAAGGACTGTAAACACTTCTAACGAAACTCTTTGGTGGATGCAGGTGAATGTTTTTCACCAGGTTCCCTGGTTAGAGGATACTCACCCATGGAATTACCAAGTGAGCAGGAAACTGAGGATGTGACAAGAAGCATTGTATTAATTTGTAATTAATTATGAGGTAGACACAAATGTTAATAGCAGTGAAATGACATGAATCTTTTGTTCCTTCATGACTCACTTGAGTAGTTCCTGCTGTTACAGAAGCTGACTTCTTCCCCGTTGTGTTTCACCGGCGCCACTACGACTTGGAAGATGTCTCCGCAGTATGCATTCTGGACGTCACAGTACCTGTAGCCTGCAGAGGCAGTGCAGGAGTGGTTGGACCCTTTTCCATACAGATGGACTGTGTGGTTGTGGGTCTGTGGGCCCAGAGGACGCCACTGTGCCCTGAGCGAATTGTTGGCACGGCGAAGGATCTTGACGCCTGTTGGACAGCAAGGACCTACAAGAAGAAAGTTTGAACTGCTGGGTTTGTCTGTCTGTCTGCAAGAATATAGGAGTAATTCATAAAAAAAAATAGGTCATTGAGATATGTTTGATATACACTTATCATTATGATCAGATTAATTAAATGTGTTTTAAATAACAGGAAATGGGAATAACATCCAAAACCAATGTTTATGTGTGACAATTTGCACTTGAATGATAAAACTAAGGAAAAAAAACCATTTGGATATTTAAAATGACTTCCTGTAGAATATTTTGGTAAATGTGTGTGTGTGTGTGTGTGTGTGTGTGTGTGTGTGTGTGTGTGTGTGTGTGTGTGTGTGTGTGTGTGTGTGTGTGTGTGTGTGTGTGTGTGTGTGTGTGTGTGTGTGTGTGTGTGTGTGTGTGTGTGTGTGTGCGTGCGTGCGTGTGTGTGTGTGCGTCTCACTGGATGAGAATCCCTTGTAGTGACACTCTGACTTGTGTCCCGTGCTGCTGATTGCTTCCATGCTGATGCTGTAGTTGGTGCCACAGGTGATGCATCCCATCAGGCAGTGGTTGTCCGTGGTGTGGCACTTAGCATGTCCGTGTGAAGACGTCAGACTGGTGACGTAGGAGCGAGCCGTGCTGCTGTGCGACCAGGTCACGTTACTCACGGCCTGGGTGACTTGAGACACGTTCACTTGTTCGGGGCAGCAAGGGCCTACGGCAAAAGGGTCGTGAAGAGGTCAGAGGTCAGTGTTGCAGTGCGTGTACGTGTAGTTGGATTGTTTGAAAGTCAAAGTTAAATTTATACCCTATTTATAGTCTATTTAAAGAATATTTACTTTATTGCAACATGAGGACAAAGCAGTAAAACATTATTTTTGAATGTAAGTAGCATTTAACTCGCTTGTTTTAAGCCAGTAGCATGCATTCATACTTTTTGCAAGAGGCCAAAGGGATTCATAAACTGCATAACCTTTTCAGATTTCGGTTTTTGAGAAATCTTGAGCTTGAAAACACATTTGAGAGAAATCTCTATAATGTTTCCAAAAGATTGGTGAGAAAATCCCATGGATTTGATGTAATTTGAGAAAACGTGGCCAGAATTCTGTCCATAAGAAAAATATGGTGCTTCCATATTTGGTGTTGTTTCTATGTTTTTTTTATGCTTAAATTAAGATGATCATTAAAAACTATTAAAGACACAAACCACCTCAACAAACCTGCATATCAATAATCGTTCGCCTTTGAATATTTCTACCTGTTTCCAAAGTTTTACTGAATCCAGGCAGGCTGCTCCCCACAGCGGTGGTGGCCACGGCCATGACCTCATAGGTTGAGCCGCAGGGCAGATGAGTGAGGTTACAGGAGCTGCCCCTGGTGTGGCAGGTGTGTGAGCCAGAGCGTCCGCTGGCAGTGACGGTATAATCGGTGTTGTTGGTGTTTGGGGTACTGAAGGCGACTGTGCACATGGAGTCGTTGGTCAGCTGCAAGTCCAGGATCTCTGGAGCACACGGAGCTGCGGCAGGATGGAGAGGAAATCATTTCACACCAAAAATGCATCCTTTAAAGGGGTGGTGAGAAATATTCCATTTATATTTTTGGGAACTATGATGGAAGAGAACAGAAATGGTGATTTCCTAAGATGTTGACTCATTGTCTTGTTTTGAATCCCCTGCCCTACCCTTGTTTGTGTGGGTATCTGTGACGTGAGATAAACCCTAACTGCTGCATCACTACCTGTCTCGTGCGTGCTTGATCCGCAGGTGCGGTTGCATCCGCTTAATTCACTGCAAGGTGTGACGGTGACAGAATACACAGTGTTACACTTCAGATCCGAGAGTGCGCACACTGATGACGTGTCGTTACAGTGGATGACATTGTTGGTCTGCGCCGCTGTCGTCTGGTACAAATCGGCCCCTTTGACCGGCGGCCACTTGACCTCCAGGGTCTCCGTCGACACGAGGTGGACGGCAACATCCTGTGGGCAACAAGGAACTGCACCAGAGTGGAAATTCAAATTAGGCGAGAATAATAATCGTCTTTGAGATAGTATTTAAAAAAATGCAAATAATGTAAATATATTAAAAAGTAGAAATAACTACCGATGGAGTAAACCAAACGTGACAATAAATCATATGGCTAAACTGCCACGATGCACTATGAAATGTTAAATCCGTTAACCAAAACATGTACTGGTGGTTGTACTAAACTGGTGGTGTAGTTGTGGACACGGTGTGAATGGCTGGAGCCGGCCTGGTTGTGGGGAAAGACCGAGGCGTAGTAGGTGCAGCCGCATTTGCAGACAAACTGGCACTTGGTTTCGGTGGTGTTGCAAGACTTCTCCGTCCCGTCGTCCATCTTCCAGTAAGTCTTGTAGAAATCCGCCAGCTCCACCGGGTTCCATTCCACAGTGCAATTGCCTGGTATGGGCTCCTTCACCTGGATATGGTCCGGCAGACATGGATCTGTCAGAGAAAGGAAATCGTTAGCTTAGCTTAGCTTTTAGAGTATCTCCCTCATTATAAAATGCACTGGATTATAGGGTGCACCTTCAATGAATGACTTATTTAAAGAAAAAAAATTCATATGAAAGGCGCACTGGATTATAAGGCGCACTTTAAGTTTTTGAGAAAATTAAAGGCTTTTCGGTGCGCCTTGTAGTGCGGAAAATACTGTAATACCATAGATGTGCCCAAAATGAGGGGAAAAAACTAGCATTGCGCTTTCATGGTGGATTTATTTTTAAAGATCTGATCCTTTCTTGACTGGATTAACACCTTCCAAATGATTCTAAACCCAGGCTTTCTGTGGGAATACTTACATGTGAGGTAACCTTTTGGGTCTGACTCATTGCTGGCACCACCTTTGTTGTAGGCTTTGACGGTGATGGAGTGGTTCTGACCACACTCCACAGGGGTGATGAGACAGTGGTTCTGACCATCTGACATACAACCTTGCCCGTTAGTTGATCGAGCCTCATATTGTTCAGCTCCCTGCACTGATGTCCAGTAGACGCGCATCTGCTCAGTCCGACCTTGACTGATCTCAATGTAGGTCACATCTGGGATGGGAGGACCTGGAAATCAGACCAGAAGGACATGAGACAGAAAACCTGCTGAGCTGCTGTTTGTTGGGTCAAACCAATTTTTATTCTCCATACGTGTGATCTGACAGACGGTGGTGTCATCTCCAGTTCGACCCTGAGGATCCATGGACATTGCCTGAATGCAGTAGTTGACCCCTGCTTCAAGGTCATCGAAGGTCACCGTGGTGTCAGTGGTGTTCAGCTTGTGGCGGTGGCTGGAGCCCTCGCGAATGATGCAGAGCAGGTAGAGGTCGGCGTGCTCCACCGGGGTCCACGTGGCACGGATGGTGCCATTGGCTGGGGAGGTGGTGTTCAACTCAGGTGGCGGCACCACTGCAGACATGTGAGGGCAGAGGTTATAAAGGCCAACGAGAACAAGTTAACACTAAGAAATGCATGGATTCCTATCTTTTATTGTCAGACGTGTGAAATGGAAACAGTTTCTGTGTTATTATGTTACGTTCTGTTGTCCTACAGGAGGAGGGGGCGACGGCTCGGTTCTCATGGTGTTGTTTTTCATGTTATGAGAATAAAACAGTGAAAGGGCATGGATCCTGTTCCCATCTTATGAGTATGAGACTCTGAGACAATGGGCTGAGAAATGAAACGCCGTTATGTCTAGTGGAGCGAGATGTTGACCTATTGTCTGACAGAAACAACAACGAGGATGCATTTCACCCGTCATTCACAGGTTGAGTAAACTGCTTCTATCTGCAGTATCAAAAGGTGAAAGTGGACAGAAAAGCCCCGTATTATTCGCCGTTAAGAATATCTATTACTGATCCTCATGGGGAAACATCACATATTCTTTTATTAGCTAGTTTAGATCAGTTTGAATCTTCTGCATCTGTTTGAAAAGCTGAAGCGAGGGTGTGAAGTTCTGGTATGAGACGTTACTTCCCGTACCCGTCTTGACTTCGATGTGGAGCGACGGCTGGCTCCGCCCCCCAGAGTTGACAGACATGATGCTCAGCCTGTAGTCGGTGTAGGACTTGAGCTCCACCACAGTACCCGGGGAGCTGCTCACCACACTCTCAGAGAAGAAGTCACCAGTCTCCGACTCTGCCCTCAGGATGTAGCTGGTTGCCCCGGAAACCTCTGTGAACTCCACAGTGATGCTGTCCGACTGTTTGGAATACGCTTGTTCAATGCTGGGGATTTCAGGAGCTGGAGACGACATGATAAAAATCTCAGATAAACAGATGGATAAAAATCTTGTTGAATATTTTTTTTAATTTAAGATAAAATAAAACACAAAAAGGCACGTCATCATGGGACCTTTTGTTGTTGAAACAAAAGGAAATGTCTGCTTCTCATTTTAAATGAGTATTTTATTCTGTTGCACAAAACACATTAACATAGATCTAAGTAAGGGCTGTTTGATTTTTATTTAATCATTATATTTTGATTTTATTGTTAAATATGCTCCAAAAATGTTGTGGAAAGGTAATTTCTTTCCAAATAGAGAGAATTACGTCATCTGGACTTCAGACGTTCTAGCCAATTTGAACCCATAGCTGCTCTCCCTTACATTTAGAGAAGAAATATATTTTACACTCAACAATGTAAAGCTCTGGATACTAGTCTCTGTTCACATTAAAGTCTGAAAATGTCAAGAGATCTCACAAATAAGGGCTGCATTAATTGTTTTTCCAGTTTAGTTAATTAAGCTTAAGATAGATAAAAGTTCCCAATTTGCCCAAAATTATCGATTTAAATCAAGATCAAGATCTCATTATTGTCATTGTATTGTACCATCATGCTCGATCAAAAAAGGAAATTGTGTCGTAGCAGTGGATTAATAAATAGATAATTTACAAATTAAAATAAGGACATAATAAAATATATGAGTTGAAACGTCCGCTGCCTGGTGAAACTGATTCCACCTCAATGCATGACAGCCAATCACCCAACAGCAGGGTCCTCTCTGCGTCCGTGTAAAAATGCACTCAGTTCTTTTGATAATTTTAATTTTTAAAAAATTTTATATACTGATTGTAATCCCCGCAGGGAAAGTAGTGGCTTTGACTCTAGGCTTTGACTTCTATGTGCTCTTTGTGGTCTTTTACCTGTTGTCTCCTCCATCTCTGCGCTGCTGAGGACGTTGAATGTGTTGTCCATGGCCTCCAGCTGCAAGGTGTACACTGTGTTGGGGGACAGCGAGTTGATGGAGCCCATCACCGTGTTGCCACCAAACTGGGCGAAGGCCGATGGTTCTGGGGAGTTCTTAGGTGTCGCTGTGATCTTGTAGGAACTGGCACCGGCTTGGATGTTCCACTGGACCGTCACACTTTTAGATGTGACCGCAAACACTGTAAAACCGCTGTCTAGAGGAGGGAAACAGCAATGGGAGGCATTCAATCTACGCTGGAATAAAATTCCTGATGACAGAAAAAATTTGCTTTTCCACAGCAACAGTTAATATTTATGGAAAAGGCATTTCAAGTTTAGAAAAACTTGAAATGTTTGATAAAGGGTATGATTTACCATTTTGAGCAGCACAAATCTGAAAACGACAAAATACAGTTACGTTAATAAGATAATGAATGAAACAAAGGAATAGCCTGATGGTAAATCACAGGATATACAGGCCGAGGGTAGCGAGCTGTTGGTATTTGATGTTACATCCTGAGGCAAATTATGGCCTGTATCATATTCTCGGAGCATATGAGGCAGCAGGCTGCACATTAGCTTCACTCAACGCAGATTTCAGGCCTGGTCAGTGCAGGTATTTCTTTCAGGAGGGAATGAATTTGTCTATTGAGGTAAGGTTGGGCATGCCACACGCTCTTGTTGAAAGCAGTGACACTCAAAAGACCCTGTGTTCATGTATATCTCTCTTTACACGGATAATCAGAATCTGTATTAAATGGTGCCACTACTGTACAGCGCTGATGTAAAAATAATTTTTCTTGCGGGTGTTAATTTGAAATATTAAGAGACAGCCCTTGTAGAATGAGATTGTGATCTCTCACCTCTGTGAAGGTCAAGAAAATCAAAAGGATCAGCATCCTCAGCAGCGTCGTTCCCCTCGGCGTTTTCCTGCCCAGCCACTGCCTGGAGGCGAGATGCATGATGTCGTTTCTCTAAATGACTTCAGGGAAACTGCTCAGGCTTAAATTTGACTTTTTTTCCCCTCTCTCCCTCCCTCATGACAGGTGCTTTATTGTTTCAGCAAATACCAAAGAGCTCAAAGGCCGTAACTCCTCCCCTCAGGGGTGTCCGGGCAGCCTATCAGACTGGAAGGAAGCTCACCTTTGATAGACGAGGATGCAGATAAAAACTGTGGCGTTGCTGCCAGGTTTTTAAATTTCCATTTTTTACAGCCCCATCTTTAAAATGGACAGAATGTGTCTTGATATATGATCTAAAATAATGTTTTACATATAAAGACTCTTCCCTATCATCAATGTTGGAAAACATCCAGCCTGGCGGCCTCATATAAAGGAAAACTTGATACAGGGATTGACCTACTTCTGTTGTCTCAGGGAGGATGTTTTACAGTATAGTTAACTTTTTTTTTTTCCTGTGACAGTTGAGACTTTTTCTTAAATTAGGTTATCATTTGGTGGAAAAATGCCAAAAATGACTTTAAGATTAATTTACTGTAAATAGAAGCATATAATGAGTGTTTGAGTTGATTAGATATCCCAGGATTCTTCCGTTGGCTAATCCAAGTCGATGCAAACTCACTGGAATGCACATGAGCTGAAACCCGGTTATATAATACACATTCTGGATGGCTGTGATATCATACACCGTGCTCTGCTACAGTGAATTTCATTGTAGGTGCACTACCTCATGTACAAAAACATTGTCAGTGGCACCCCACCCAGGCCTTATCGGGTGTGTCAGGTGTGTGTTAAGAAGACAGTCTGGGAGGATCCTCTAAGGACCGGCTGTGGATAAACGCTTTTGTGCATAAAGGCCAAAGGAAGAACCTGACTGAATTCTGCTTCAGACAAACACAAGATAAGATCTGCTTTCAAAAAGCTGTGGAAGATGAAGAGCGAGTGTCAGATTCCCACAGTCAGCATCACGTTTACAGGTAGCGCTCCAGCGCTGTTTATCACATTCAACTCCAAAGTTAAGATGGCGTGCGAGATAAACCATCCTGATCATCATCTTGCTCAGACGATCTCCTCTGGTAACCGAAACTAAAATGTCTCCTCATCACATGGTTCCTCTGCGGGAGACGAGAGACAAAATTTACAGTTCTCATTCTGTTATACGTCTATCTAATATTTATTTCAGGGACGATAATAATAATAATGATTCTAATAATGAGAAGATTGGGCCATTCTGGAATAAATAAATTAACCTTAATTTTATTCCAGATCTACACCCCTTCATCACATCAATCCGTGACACAAAACTACCGTCAATCAAATCCTAGCATCAGGACTTCCTATCTATGAATTAATCTTAGCTTTCGAATAAAAATGCGATCAAACCTTAAAGACAGACCATAAATTCTGACTGGTACAGATGTCATTGACATGTGGAGGAGCAGTTATCAATGATGTTCTACATTAATGAGTTTTAGTTTCTCTAGTCATAATAAATGTTCATTTTCATGCCAATGACAGACATGTCTCAGATCAGGAGCTGAATACTGATATTTTGTAAATTTTGATCCACTGGTGTATTCATGTCCTGTGATGTGCTGGGGTCTCATCTGGGGTGTACCCTGCCTTTTGCCCACATCCGGCTGGGACAGGCTCCAGCAGACCTGTGACCAGCAAGGCGGATAAGCGGCTGTAGAAAAAAAAATGCTAAAAGTGATTGTTATTTCCCACCTGCCCTTTTGATGGCCCAGTGATTAGACAACACCCAGAACCTCAGCTGCTTTTTGAACAATCAGAAGGAGCAGCAATGTCATCTAGACTCATCCTCCTTCCTGATACCCCCTCAAGTAAAAAACCCACACAACAAAACCAGAACACAGCCCGGCACCAACGGGCGATGGCAGCGACAAAGCAACAGAAACTGGGTAAGGAGACACTTCCACAGCAGCAGCCACGGGCTAACATTAGCATATTAGCAAAAAAAAAAAAAAAGAGGCAAAAGCTGATACCTATTCAAACTGAAGGTGGAGAGGGATTTTCTTGGAAGATAATGTTACTAATCTGACCCAGTTTAATCAGATTTAGATTCATCACCTCAGCCTGTGGCGACCGGTGTGTATTGGTGGTTTTGTCAGGCAGGTCAAATAAAAAAACAAAACATGAGGATTAGGTGACACCAGCGCAGCGACATGGAACAAAAGATGTTTATTGATTTTTTAGCTTCTTGATTTGTTGCTAACGGATACGACTATGAGAATGATGTCGCCCCCCACCCCCCTAACTAAAGGTCACAGGTCACGTCTGGATTATACATCTCCTGCTTTTGTCCAGGAATGCAAGCATTACAATAACATCCACCAGAGTCTAAACCAATATTGGCCTCTTTAGTATTTATTCTTGGCTTTGAGATGCTGGTGACTATATAACATGTTGTGCATTAATAAAATTATTTAAATAAAATTTCTTTTATATAAAATTGAAAATACAGTTTTTACACTTTTGTTCTGACTTTTCCGTGTCTTATAAATATGCAGCGTGGTGTGGTAACACTAAAAGGAGTAGCTCCCTACAGAATCTGATTTCAGAGTAAACTGATCCACAATCTGTTTTTACACAGTGTGGTGTTTCCTGCCCCCCAGCGGCTGCATACTGTGCGCCGTCCTGTGGAGCTGAGCCTTGACCAGGTCTGCTGACAGTGTTTTAGCCATACGGGCCGTGGTCCTCTTCATGCCGTAGGCTACCTCAATCGCCTGGTCCAGGGCTCTGCTTAGGCGTTCCTCCTGGATAACAGTAGCAGCGTTGTTATGGCAACAACAAACTGATGTGAAATGACACATTGGTCAGCAGTAGACATCACCTTGGTGCCTCTGTGTCTTCCTGTCCTGGTGGAAGCCCTCGTGGGTCCTGATGCCGGGTACGTCGTCCTTTGAAAGAAGACATTGGTGGGCAGTAGCGCCGAGTCGGACTGGGTGGAGCGCTTCCTGCCATGAGATGTAGACTGAGGCAATGGCTCCCTCACTTTGTAGCTGCAGAGGACAGAGAAGAATGATATCCACCTGATTTAAGGGTGTAAGTAAGTTAAATGTTATTTTGTTAGTAGCTTTTTAGATCCAGTATTTGATTTCCTGACTTCGGGTGCTACTGAAGCTGAACATTCATCTATGCTGCAGTACTGAGGAGCTAAAGTACCAGAAACGACCACTGATTTTGGAGAGAAAGGGTCTTCCTACTGGTGAAGTCACTACTCAAAAAAAAGTTGGTCGAGCTCGGATGATGAAATCAATGGTTTGACTTTTTCTATACTCATCAAGTAATAGAAAGAGACTTGATCCACTTCACTGACATGAGGTCAACCTGAGGGTTGAACATCTCCAGCATCCGATGTGACAATGAGACCAGGTGGACCAGTGTTAGCAGAGGATATATGGTGTGTTCAAGTGATTCTTCATAGCCATTGGTTTACCTGGCAGGGAGGCTGCTGGAGGAGGCAAAGCCGACCTGGAGGAGAGGCCTCTGAGGGGAGAATAGAGGCCACTTTGACCCGGAAGGACAACGGTCCATGATCTCTTCTGATGACAGAAACATGAGATATACAACACTGAGGAGTTATACAATAATACTGCACTGCATATGTTTGTGCGTGTGTGTGTGTGTGTGTGTGTGTGTGTGTGTGTGTGTGTGTGTGTGTGTGTGTGTGTGTGTGTGTGTGTGTGTGTGTGTGTGTGTGTGTGTGTGTGTGTGTGTGTGTGTGTGTGCTGGTCACATTAGAATACTGTATCATGAAACAGTTTATTTCTGTAATGCCATTCAAAAAGTGAAACTTTAATATAATATTTATTCATCACATACAGACTGATTTAGTTCAGATGTTTAATTTATGCCAAAAACTTTTCATTGCAATCATCAGTGTTTGTGTGTTTGTTCGTCTGTCCGTCCACCAAATATCTTCACAACCGTTGGAGATAGAACGTTGAAAGAAAAAGCACATTACTCGGGCAGCAAAGGGGATGAAAATAAGATGATCACAACCTTGACCTTGAAAAACTAGGTTTTATAATTTTCACTTTTATACCTTTTTAGGTACACATCTCTGAAACCTGATGAGATATAATCACAAAACAAAAAGCAACATTTTCAGGAAGCCAAGGACACAAAAATGTGTAGGTCAGGGAAAAATTTTGAATTCAGGGGTGTTGCAGGATGTTGCAGCCTCTGACTACCTTGTTTACAATGACCCCTGATGGAGACACATATTCTTCTTTTCTGGACACAAAATCCCCATACTGTATATTTGATAGATATAAAAAATAAATACAAACACCATCAGACCTCCTCTGAAGCTATGACCTACTGACCTCTGCTGGATCCCACTGCCCAGTGAGGGTCATGTTGAAAACCAGCTGTTGCCCTGCCACCTAGAGGCGTTTTATGGAACTGCAACGCCTCCTCCTCACTAGCAGATTCGTCACTGTTTGTGCCTGAAGATCAAAAAACGTAGTGGAAGAAAAATCACACTTTCTTCAACTGTGGCCCAGTCACTTTTTTGTGTTCTTCTTTTCATTGCATATTTTGCCTTTAATTTTTATGTACTTCTATCTTTCTTATGTGAAAACTGTTATTTGCTACTGTATTCTAAACTTGTTCAGCATTTTAGTGAGCTGTTGGCTGCTTTAAATACCATTGCAGATAAACTTCACCTGTGACTTAGTGTTTTCTGGTTATGGATTACCTTTGCTCTTGCTGGGTTCCAGGTCTGACGAGATCCAGTCATCTATCCTCACCTGACAGGAACTGAGACTTCTCACAATCTGTTGGTTATTTGACAGCTTCCTCACACTGGAGTTAAAATAAAAAAGGTCGTAATAATATATGTTTTCATGATGTGTTTCCCATGTAATGTTACATACAATACAGACATTTTTGATACAATGTTAACATAATACCCTTCCCAACACACCAGCACCCCACCTGCTGCATGTAGATCTTTGGTGGCTCTGTGTTCTGGTTTTAGACCTACGCTCCAGATGATCTTGCCTGTATTTGGAGGTCAGATAGTCCATCTTCAGTGCGAGGTGAGGCAGCTGGACCAACCCCTCCTCCAGGTCTGATCTAAGCTTGGATACCTCAGACTGTAAGGCCAGGATTGCCTCACTGAAAGCAAAGGGTTGTCGTTGACACGTCTGCTTTTCAGCAGTGCATCATGGCTGCTCCGAAACATTTACTGACCTATTACGAGAGCAGGCGTGCAGAGGGCTTTTCTCTGCATGCATGGCAGTTTTAAGAGTAGCTTCAGATGTGTGGTGGTGGAGATGGGCAGGTGTTGTCTTTTCAGATTCTGTTTGAATTCAGGTAGAGAAGGGTTCCAGCATGTCAGTTTTCCCCATGATTGATGAAATATAAGAAATGTTTGCTCACCCTTTGATCTGACTGAAAATTTCTTATCGGTGCTCTGTGCCCACTGCTGCACTTCCACCGCTGCATCACAGGATTGTGTTTCGACAAAAGGGTGGGTGCTGGTCCACCTCTGGCTGGTCAGGCTGGCAGGATGGACCGTTGTCTGCAGATGGGAGTCCTCACTGTCTGAGCTACTAAAAGCTTCATTCTGGTGCTGCACGCTGCAGGAGGAAGGTCCAAACTTATGTTATTCTCAAATCAGTCGCAATCCACAAAAGTTTATTTTTATATGTAGTCCTATATAGCTGGAGCTTTTCATTAGTTTTTACCTTTCTGTGAGCTGATCTGGCTGAAATTGTTCAGACGCGGATTGATTCAAGTAAAAACTCCCAAATCCACTGTCTGTCTCTGGACTCACGATCCTCTGCAGCCCAGGAAACCCAACATCAGTCCAAAACACCAGTGTGACATAGACAGCATCATCACAACCGTTACAGTATGTGTGACTGACCTGTAATACAGATGAGGTGTTGAGAGGAGGCTCTGAGAAGCTGTGGGTGTCTGAGTCTCTGGGTGCATCAGAAGAAGAGGAGACCCCCACAGCCAAACTGGCACTGACTCCCAGACAACATTCACCCACCGGGTTCAGGACACTCTCTGGGGTGCTACAACTGCTGCAGCACCAGAGTGAGATACTAAGACGGATGTAAAAACCACAACAGAGAGTCATTCAATTACTACCTGTCAGGTTTCCACTGGCTCTGCCTGGAGGACGACCTAACTCCACTCAAGAAATCTAAAATGTCATCTCTATGATCTCCGGCCTCTGAAGACACGGCGCTCCTCTTTTCTTCAGCCTCAGCCGTGTGGGTGTTCTGTTCCTCCAGAGAACCCTGTGTTCTCCTGCAACAAGTCAGAATAGAAAACCTGCACTCAGAGACCCAAACACTGGAATCTAACACCGACACCTGAAACTCGATCAGCTCCGTGATGTGAGCACAAACACAAAGGAGCGCTGCTCAGACCATCTCTGCCCTAATTTGCCTCAATAAAATTTTTTTTTTACTTTATTGATTATACAGAATTATTATATTTTAATATTTCAGAAGTACCTTGGCAAGTGTGCAGTAGTTTTCAGTAAAGAGTCAGATGTCATGAGTTCATCACTTTCCTTTAATCCTCTTTCTCTGTGAATCCCACTGTCTTCCACCACTTCCTGGTCTCCCCATTTCTCCGTTTGAAAACCCGCGGTGGAAAAAGCTGCACTCAACCCCTGAAACCAGAGACCAGGTCAGATCATGTGGGGTGATCTTAAACTCACAGGACTGATCTCATGCTAAGGTGCAGGCAGGGTTTAAATGCTACGTATTGGCCTCTAATGTACACCCGCAGTGGATCATGTGATGAGATGCTAACGCTTTAGCCACACACAACCACCTTTCGACATGGAAGAAATGTTTGAAGTGTAAATACGTCACGACCAGCAATGCTCGGATCATTGTTCTCTTGATTACCTCATGCAGGGAGGGTGGAGGCGAGGGCGGAGGAAGGCACAGAGGACTAGGCTTCATGTCCAGCATCTCTTTCATGGGGGTGGGGGTGGAGGACACGTGGGGTGGAGAGATCTGCTCACACACGTTTTTGTCTATCATCTCCTTTATGTCCTCAATGTGCATCCCTATTCTGAATATGTCTCCTTCCACAAGTCTACACACACACACACACACACACACACACACACACACACACACACACACACACACACACACACGCACATTTCAGATATACCCTGGCAGGATGTATTAGCATGACACTGATACAGGTGCGACAGCAGCATCTGCTTAACCTGTTTGGGTCAAACGTTCCAGTGTTCCTGCAGAGACCCATGTAGTTTTGCCTCTCCAGAGCTCGATGCTCCTCCTTCTTACTGATGTATTTCCTTTCCATCTGGTCTTGAGCCTCCATGATACCCCTCAGCATCTGATGACAGATAGGTTTTAAAAAAGGGGGGACCTACCTGCTCTAACAAAGTATAAGACATGTAGGTAAAACAAAACTTACCGTCTGCTGTTCTGCTGTGCTTAACGACATGCTGCTGATGCTCAATCTGAATTCTTCCACCTGAACAGAGAAGGGGTTCATTTTAGATGTGATTCATCGTGATCACAACTTCAAACGTCCTCACCATCTGCATGAACTGGACGATGATACCCCTCAGCTCAGCAGTCATTTGTTCACCATCACTGGAACCCTCCTTAGCCTCTTCGGGGGAACCCGTGTTCACCTCTTTAACACTACCGTGGGGGGCGGTTGCTTCTTTTCCACCAGAGTGTTCTGAAAAACATATAATTTGTTATTGTGAACAGAATGTATTCAAAAATTTGACACGCAAAAGGAAAAAAAAATATGTTGGATGGGAGGTATTGTTTTTCATTTAATTAAAATGCTCTAAAAGCAAATAAAAGATGTTTTTGCGTGTATAATAAAGTCATCTGACACCATTTGTTTCTATGGGAGACCATTGAACTGTACTTGCAGGTAGTGATGCGAGGCGCTGGTCGGTCATCATATCAGATGTCGAACTCAAAAGCTCACCTGCTGGGGGAAGGTGAGGACCAGAGGATCCAAGATGGTTCCCCTCAGCTGCAGGAAGGTTTTGCTGATCCTCCTCTTTACACTCTAAAAACACAGTCAGGTCTGAGCAGGGATCAGCCTGTGGAGACAAATCCAGACATTCACAGCTTATATGGAAAATATGATTTGAAATAATCACGATAATTCTGCATTTATATCACTTCCTGGTCTCACTTGATCTGAAAGGTTATCCGTCTTAGCATATTTGGTGAAAAAATGCATCCCATTCATCCTTAATTAATACGTTAGTCCCACATCCTCTGAACAACCATTATTAGTGATTTAACTAAATGTGATGACAGAAGTCCAAAGTGCGAAGTGAACATTTCCTACCAGAGCTGCAGGAGTCTTGACCTTGCTATTGAAGATGTAGGGTGTTTCTGATGGCTGGATCGAGTCCTCCAGGACTTTGCTGATCAGGTCTAACATTCCTGGAGAAGACTGGGTTCGGTGCATGTAGACGGGACCATGAGGAGCAGGTCTAGCTGGTCCACATGGAGCTCTGGGAATTTTTACCTTGGGCGCAACTTTTGAGAAGTCAGGGAGTGGGTAATGGACTTGGCCTTGGCCATATTTCATCTCACTGAGGGACCTTGTGCGCACAAGCTGGGATCTCTGAACCGGATCGTCCTCTCCAGTCTTTTCCTGCTCTGATGCATCGCCAGCGCCATCAGCGGTGGATGTGATGCCGTCAGCAGCAGCAGAGGTGACGTGATCAGCGTTCTCTTCCTCCTCTCTGTCTGAAGGTACATTTTTGGATGCAGTATCGATTTTCTCTTCAGTCCAAATCAATTTGGACTCAGAATAACATGCGATTTTATCTGAGGTGTCACTGTTATTATTTTTGCTTCTGTGCGTTGGAGCCCAGCTGGTAACAGTGTCATCGATGCTCTCCAGCAGGGATACTTCTGGAAGGGTCTCTGCCTCGATCAGCCGGTCCAACCGTAGCAACTCCTCCTGGGAGAAGTGCCGCAGCAGCAGCTGGTTGATGTCTGCAGGACACGATGAGGAAACATCACCAGGCTTTGAAACATTTAACCTGCTTTCCTGTTTTGTATTGTTGCTAGTTACTGGCGTCTGAGGACCAATGTCTCCATCTCTTGTACTGCGGTCATGTAAACCAGGAGAATCAGGACTTGCATGAATCGTTTCTCTTCCATCTGAACTGCTGCCCTCAGAGCTAGGGGTCTGGTTGAGGGATGGGGTCCCAAGGTCACCATCGTAAGGAAGGTCATCCTGATCTTCATCGCTGGTGTTCTGCTCCAAGTCCAGGTGGTTTAAAGGAGACTCCTCCGGTGTGGTCTCCAGTCTGGGAGCAGACTCATGTGGTGGGCTGCTCTCAGTTTCTACTACCTTCTCACTCTGACTGCTGCCGATACTTTCCTCTGAGGAGGAGACGTCTAAGGCTGACAACTCTGCACTTCCTAAAATCATAGAACGTCACAAATACCAAATAAGGAGGTTGATAAGGAGGTCGCATACATCTACACTGTGTTCAAGACACACTGGAAATTGAGAAGATGCACATTTGACGTGATTATGGTGTCCCCCTCTGTGATTGATTGATGTCCAATCCTTCAGTTACCGTTATTGATGTGTTACGAATGTTTCAATAGTTCTTAAATGTACAATTTACAGAACATATAAACTTAATACAGTATTTAGATGCATTAGGTAATTGTTTCTGTTTATGGATATTTATATATACAACTAAAATATACTGGTACATGCAGTACTGTATGTTATAACTCTAGCTAATAGCTTTGTGATGCTAGTTTTCATCTATTTCTGTCTTATTTCTGTGTAGTATTGAGATAAATGAATAAATAAATTGCTTGTGTGCACTCATTATTACTACATAGGACTATTCTGACAACACGGTGCAGAGCTGAAATCAGACACATATATACAAGTGACAAGCACTCAAAACAAATGACTTGCCACTGAGATGGATGCTGGCTTCGGAGGCAATGGACTCTTCCTGGGACAGATGTAAAGCTAAAGAACTCTCTAAATCACTCAAGTGGAGACTTTCATCCTCACTCAGGTCAACAAAGATCGTCTGCTGAATGCACTTTTCCCAGAGCAGAGTGCGCTTGTCCTCTCCCTGAACATCATCGTCTGAGTCCTCCACTTCTCCCTCCATCGACGCGTCGTCCTTGACAGCAGCAGTTAGCCTCTCCTCACATCTTGTGTTGAGACCAGGGGTGACAGAGGAGCACAGGGCACCTGTTCATCACTTAGCAACGCAACTTGTCAGGAGACAACATTGGATCAAAATGTGAAGGGCTGTCAATTATTTAAGGTTCGATGCATCGTGTGGGCAGATGTGACACAAGTTTAGCATTTTGAGATAAATTAAATTTAGTATCAGTCTTCAGCACATACAAAAGATAAAATACTTATGAAGTGGATTCATTTTCAGTTTTTGATAACAGAAAGTAATGTTTGATTACTTTTTAATCCACAATGTCAGATCAAATCAGTAAATACCGCTAGGGAGTTTATTTATTTCTGGATTTTATACAGTACTCATAGTTACATGTTTTTGCATGGAACTTTATGTGCTCTGTCATCTTTTTTTTTTTTAGGATGTGTTGTTTTTGCCAGCGATCTGGTTAAAACTATCACGGATTTAAATACAAACAAAAAACCAAAACTGCAATCATTGTGCTATAATGTGTTTCAACACATTAAGCATAAATTACTTTGTGTATTTTTGGTCAAACTTTGATGAAGGGAAGGAAATGAAGTCAAATTCCGTTACTTTTTTAATATGCCAACTACTCAACAAACATAATAATGTTCAGAATATATATGTTATATATGCTAATGTAAATATTTTACTTTAGATTGATATCTCTGTGGTTTTAAATGTATAGGTAGTTCAGTTTGTGCTGGGCTGCTGCAGCAGCTGACAAGTCTAATGATGAGAAATTATTCCAGGTTTAATGAAGGTTTTGACCAAACTTAAACAACCAGCCATACAATGACAACAAATCTGAATATGAACTACATGTTTTTGCCAAACGGCAGCAACAGTGGAAATGACAAATGACAGAACACAATGCAGAATTGATAAAGTACAATAGAGAAGGCATTCATAAAAACCAAGACAAGAACCGATTACAGAGTGACAGAATAAAGCAGACTCTAGTGACTCTACTGTAATGTGAATAGGTGTCATGCTCTTGTGCTGTAACTTACTCGGGTAACGAACTGGACCTTCAGCAGAATCATCATCAGTTTCTTGATGAACCCACACCGAGCAGGAGCCGTCTTCTCTATTTCTTTCTAGGCATGTGCATCACATATTGACGGCTTTGGTCTCCGTGGTCTCATCAATAATGCATCCCGCTGCGATGCCCTGGACGTCCGGCCGCTGAGCTGGCGTCTGGTTGCTGGGCAACAACGGTGAACTCTCCTTAAAACGTCTAGTGCAACCAGTACGGTCAGTTTTGGACACACCAATACATGACGTATGCGACATTATTTTTTTATTTTTTTATTTTAGCTTTGGAGAAATTAACTTGACATGCTATCTTGTTCTTTTAGTCATTTTGAAAGCAAAATTGTTTTAAATATTTTTTTCTTCATTAAGTCTGACGGCTAAACGACGAGACACGTCACTTCTTTTCTATTCAAATCTATTGGTCCAATGACTGTTATTGTGGGCGTGGTCATCTTTGAATGTCGTCCTCTGACTGGCTGCCTGGCGACAACACAGGCGAGCGCAGCCCCAGGGCTTTTCTTCTGTCCACGAAGTTAAATCGAACTTTTGTAAAAAGTAACCCGATAATGTAGAACTAGGTTAGACAGTCAGCAGTTTAAATTACAAACGCCTGTTTTATTTTATTTTTTTAAAAACTTTTTATCATCTTTGTGAGAACTTAAAGGAGAAGAGCGCTCAACCATTGTTCGAACTGGATCCTCTAACGTAAGTTCACCACCTAGCATGCTAGCATGCTAATCCTAAACTGGCCGTGATAACTGCTGTGGAATCAGACGGGAGTGAATTCGCTGCCCCAGCTTGGAGCCATTAGCATGTGTTCATCGTCCTGACAGTTCCAGCCACAAGAGTTGTGTGGTTTTTCTTTCAAGCTTCCTCGTGGAAGATGAATTCTGTCTGATTGGAGCTGGCGCTGACAGGAGTGCCTCTGATCAATAACAGAAATTGATCTGGTACTGATCAGCAGGCATTTGAGTGATCAGTGTTTTTAAAATGGTCAAAAACACTGATCATTCTAGTGATATAGTCAAACTAGTGATATAGTGACAGGGTACTATCACCTATATCTACTATAATCACCCTGATTAACAATCAATTTACCTGTGTGAAGTAATCCATGTTGTGTGGTGGAAAAACTGCATCCAAATCCACAATTATGACAAATCATTATTTTATCAATAATTCACATACTACCAATAAATAACACATGTTTTATTACTTTAAGGATGTGTTAAAAGAATCAGGTGTTATTTCATTTGTCTTTAGTCAGATTCAAGTAAAGTGAGCTCATTATCTTAACAACACATGACGTTTGTCACACCCTTGGTGCAGTTTTTTTAAACAATAAGTGACATTAGAGGAGGTTTACATGTAGTTGCTGAAATTTAATTTCAAGTGCTGGGAGTGATTGTTAGTTGAGATTGACATTGGAAACTGTAGTATTTAGATTTCCCTATTGTATAATATACATACTCGGTTTATATTATATAGCGTTCATGTTTGATGAAGTGGCAAATTGTGTGTGTGTGTGTGTGTGTGTTAAACAGAGTGCTAAATCAAGTATTTCGTGCACCTTAAATGGTATATCAGTCATTACAGAGTGCAAATGTTAAGATTTCTCCATCTTTCACAACAAAGTAAACAAATCATTAATGATCATTCACCGTTCCCTGCAGGCTTTCCAGATATCCTGTTCCTGTGAGGAAGAGCTATCGGTCAGTAACCCCGTACTTATGTGCTTGTTTCTTTCTTTTGTTTTGGTGCTGCTTTCTGCTGACTCAGTGCCATGCTCACTTCTGCTTCCAAATTTAGGTTTTTCTCTCAGTGGCTGTTTCCATTTTAGTGCATCAATAGGATGTAAGCTCAAAGAAAATAGATCGTGGGTGTGATTCAGTGATTACCCCCCCCCCCCGCCAGAAACCTGTTATTACCAGTCAGCCTCTTGATTTGTTTGATGTGTTTTAAGTCATGAATCACTTCTTCTTACTGACTCATCGCTGCAGCTGCGTGAGCAGAAACGGCCTCTGTCCATCAGACCCAGTTGACCCAGACATTATTGATGACGATTGGATTCGTTAGCTGCCTTTAGCAGACATATTTCACATGTTTTATGTAACGTTAACAATAACACTGTAGTTACAGGTGCCAACCTCATTTTTCCTGTGTTTGATACCAAAGACAAATTAAGGAAAGAAAAAAGCTAAAAAAGGTTTTTTTTTTGTGTTCTTTTCCTTATGTTACTCAGCTGTTTGCACTTTATGCTACACAGTGAAACAATTGTTTGTTGCTACAAGCACATTTTGTTAAAGGTTTAATGAATTGTCATCGTAACGGTCTTTTTTTTTTTTTCTAGTTAGCATATACCTTAAACAGTTCAACCTGAAAACTGATGTTGACATTAGTTCAGCTGGTGCGATGAGGTGAATGTTTTCATTTAATTTAAGCGTGATCTGATTAGTTGACTACTTGAAAAAATAAACGGTGATTAGTCAAGTATCAAAATAATCATTTGTGGCAGCGCTAGTTGGTCAGGAATGAGGCAGTACAAACTACCATGGACATGTCAGAGAACCATTAGAATAACTGGACAGACTCCGAAAGTCCTCCGATGTTTACATACGAGCAAACCAGCGTACAAATCAGTATATAAACTGAGTCCCCTCATTCTAAGTTTAGTATTGATCTTTTTTCTGCCTTTCTTTCTGTGTCGAGTCTTCCTGATGTAGGAAAGTTTAAATAGCATTAACCTTATTTGAACGAGGCATTCCAAATTCAACAGGAATTGATTGTCATTGTTTGCTGCAATTGATCAAATGGAAGTCAAACAGTTTGCGAACAAGCCCCCTGTTTCTGAATATGGGTGTCTGATGGGTTAAACTTGGGGGACAAATGGGTGTGGCCGGTATGACCTCATGGAGGAATGAGGTAATGCTCGACTCTCTTTACTTGGTACATTATGTGCTATTCTTGTAGCTTGACTATCCCTGTACTTTCCTGTGGTGGAAGCTGCTTTCAGGTTCATCTGTTCCTTTGCGGGGGGGTGTTCCTCCTTTTACTTAGCGACACTTTTCTCCGAGAGATCATGCAACAGGTTGCTGGTCGCTCTTTCTTTCCAGTGACGTCCTCTGGTTTACTTTCCCATTGCTTGAGCATAGCGCTGAGACGAGCTGCCCTCGTAGAATGCCTGCGCTGAACTGACCCCATCCATTAGCTCCCACCCTGCACTCTCTCTCTCTCACCCCCCCCCCCCCCCCAACTTATGCATGCTGCTGTTTGGTTGGTGTTGCCATGGCACCGTGTGGCCAGAATGAGGCTTCACACACAGCATCTTGTGTTCTCTTCACAGAGGGCAGCTGAGGAGATTGAGGTGCAGTGACGCAAAACACACACTATACCAAAGCAGCCGTGTGGATTTCCACTCAGGACTCTCCTGTCAGACACTCATGGGGTTACCTTCCTCTGTCAACGTCCAGCAAAGGGACAGTCATAGCTTTCACCGCATTGGGTGATCTGGGTTGTTTTTTTTTTATTTTTTATCATAGTCTACCCTCACCTCGCCTCCGAATCCCTGGGACCAAATCTTTTTTTCTTACTTGTTGACCCCTGTTTTGAAACGCAACCATTTTTTTGGGAACAAGACTGGGATTTTCCCTCATATTATGCACGTCAATGGATACCGGTGGTTCAGTGATTAGCACGCGAGCAGAGGAGCAGTCCCTCCATGTCCGCTACAGGTAGGACTCTCTCAACTGAGGGGTGGGTTTAGAGGGAACTGACTGGCTCTCTTTTTTTATTTCCTGTTAACGTTTGGTTTAGAAGGAATTTCAGTCGAATCATTTGCTGTCGGATGAAACGTCAAAAACCTTGTGTCATTTTGTGGAGAAAGTACAGTATTTTCCGCACTATAAGGCGCACCCAAAGGCCTTTAATTTTCTCAAAAACCGACCGTGCGCCTTATAATCCAGTGCGCCTTAAATGTGAAAAGTTTTAAAATAGGTCTTTCATTGAAGGTGCGCCTTATAGTGCAGAAAATATTGTAATGCATGATCTCAAATGTGGAAATGAAAATTGACGGATAAGTTGGGGTCCCTGTAGACCTTCAGGTGAGTTGTGCAGAAATGCATCTGCCAGCTGTCCCTGCATTCCCAGTAAAGCACCAGGTGTGACCTGCCAGATCTCCTCCCCTTCAATATTTAATAAGCCCTGAAAAATTCATCACCACTGGCGTTGTCTTTGTTTTGTTTTGTTTTTTTTGCTGCGTGTGTGTCCGGCTTGTTTGCAGAGGGTCGCCCACTCGTCTGCTGACGGGACGGTTCTGGTCAATGACTTGATTCCATTAGACGACACTACAGACTCAGCTCGTGTCTCGTAAAGCCTCTCAACCCTCACCTGAGGGTGTAATCTGTCGGCTGCTGTAATCTCAGGCGACCAGGTCAGAAGAGAGAACTTGAAAGAAAGGAAAGCAGATTAGCTTTGAAAACGCTGATTGTGCACTTTGCCTGCTGTCCTGTATTGTGAGTTAATACTTGGAACAACGTCACACGCGTCACACTCTTTGGGGATTTTTTCCAATGCGCTGCGCTACGATACCTGGATGACATCAGAGAAGAGGTGGCGTTGATGTCACAGGAAAAGGAAGGGCTTTTTTTTTAACCTTTATTCAAACTGATTTCCTTTTTTTTTTTACCACAAACCCCCGGGTTGTTTCTGACTTGTCTTCATGCTCCGGCTTCAGCCTGGAGGTTTTTCTAAAGGGAACCTCGGTAGATGCCTCTCAGATGTTCTGTGTGCTGTTGTTGTAAAATGACAAAATCAAGAAGGTAGGCTAGTGTCTGTCGCAGCTCCACTGCTCAAGGGTGTGTTGTTAACTTTGGAGTCAACAGCGAGTGCGTTTTCTAATTCCTGGCTGAAGACTGCTAATTATACGAGCTTTATCCGCTGCTCAGAAAATCCAGTTAGCTTTTGTTTGCAAATTATAGCTGACCGGAATGACGAAACAAACGACTTTGTTGAGTGTTTTTGTGCTGTTTAAGTAGCTCGCCGCAGATCAGGAGCAGATTGCATCTTTAAATGGGTGTTTGTGGTTCAGTTCTTGAGAGCTTGGGTGGGTGGAGATGGAAAGCGCGAGATAAACAAACCAGATAGCCTTTGTGTGGAGCTGATCTCTTCTCATCAATGGTTTCCTGAAAGCTGTCTGTCTCTGTTTGTGTCAGTTGTTGCTTTGCACTAATAAAACACATTTTAAAGACAATCCGTGTGCAGATTGTCTGACGCTCCTCTCGCCTGGCTTTAAAACGCCTGAATCTTTTTTTCTACAATCACGAGATAATTTGCATGTTTCGCCCCACATTAAAGAACATCTTTACACTTTTTGAATTTATTTCTTCCGTTACATGTAGCTATACGAACGATAGACCTCATTTACTTTATTGTCAGCTGAGAAAACGTCTTTCACAAGCTGTATCCTTAAAAATGAGTTCATTTAAATGATACATTCTTAAGAACCAGCTCATTAATCTCATAGAAGCCTTCTTAAAATCATCCCTGCATAAATTTGTACCATTTAATTTTCATGTCAGTGGGAAATCCAGTGGAAACCAGTGCCTGCTGAAAAGGAGCTGATCTAAAAACCAGTGGAAAGATTAAAAATCATGTCTCAACCCCCTCAGCTAATAAACAGGAGAAACCACAGCTCAGATTGTTAAAGGGACCCTCAGAACTCTCTGAGGCCTGTTCAAAGGATGTGAGGTTGACCACAACAAGCACCCCCCCCCCCCGTCTGAGCCATTGTTCTCGCTGTAGGTGGAAGGAAGTCACTGAATGACGTTTCCTGTGCTTAGACAGACATTTTATTCCTGGTTGTGAAGGGAGTCCGGTCAGTCGGCAGCAGGATTCAGACACACAAGATCTCTTTTTCTCCAGCTTTGTCGTTATCTGGACTCCAAACAGACACCAGACACACTGATCTGACTTCTGTCTGCGTAGGATGGAGGTGTCCTGCCTGGAGCTGGCGTTGGAGGGTGAGCGCCTCTGTAAGGTTGGCGATTACAGAGCAGGCGTCTCCTTCTTTGAAGCTGCCATCCAGGTGGGCACAGAGGACCTGCAGGTTCTCAGCGCCATCTACAGTCAGCTGGGAAACGCCTACTTCCACCTCCATGACTACGCCAAGGCTCTGGAGTTCCACCGGCACGACCTCACCTTGACCAGGTTGGTCTGCGCTGGAAGCCCCGTCACAGATATTTTTAGATTTGTCGTTACTAGTGTGGTGTGTGTGTGTGTGTGTGTGTGTTGTGCAGGACGATCGGCGACCTGCTGGGAGAAGCCAAAGCCAGTGGAAACCTCGGCAACACTTTAAAAGTGCTCGGGCGTTTTGAGGAGGCTGTGGTTTGCTGTCAAAGACACCTGGAAATAGCGAGAGACGTAAACGACAAGGTGAGGCGGCGAAATTCTGAACCCAATCAGCGATCATCCGCGCAGAGAAATGTTTCGCATCGGACATCAGGATTCAAAACCGACATAGTTCTCCTGCAATTGTAGGTGGGTCAGGCACGCGCTCTCTACAACTTCGGGAATGTGTACCACGCCAAAGGCAAGAGCATCTGCTGGAGCGGCGCCGAGCCCGGAGACTTCCCAGAGGAGGTGATGATGGCGCTGAGGAAAGCGGCCGAGTACTACGAGTAAGTAGCCGGGACAATTTGTCGATACGCCGTCCCCCTGATCAAACATATCAAGTTTGACCGTTTTGTGTGTTTTCAGGGATAATCTGGCGATAGTGAAGGAGCTCGGCGACCGCGCCGCTCAGGGACGAACCTACGGCAACCTGGGCAACACGCACTACTTGCTAGGAAACTTTCGCAAAGCCGTGGCTTCTCACGAGCAGGTGACACTTCGTAACGACGACACGTTCCTCAGATAAGATGCATAAATTGTCTAACTGCAGTTTTTCTAAAAGAAATGCGTGGCTTTATCTCTGTCTCTGTGCAGCGATTGCTCATAGCCAAGGAATTTGGCGACCGTGCAGCAGAGAGACGCGCTTACTGCAACCTGGGGAACGCCTATATCTTCTTGGGGGAATTTGAAGTGGCGGCAGAGCATTACAAGTATGACCCAAACAGAAGAATGGAAGATTTTTTTTTTTAAAATGATGTCCCTTCTCTATATTATTTTGACAAAAAAAAGTTTTATCTTTAAAATGTCTTTTTCTTAATGATGAAGCTTAAGTACCAGCATGATAGAATTTTAAAGCTGTCATTTAAAAAAAATCTTCTCTTGTGAGAAGCTCAAAGCATCTTGTTAGCAGATGTAGATTTTTCAAATTCCGAGGAGGCAGATTCTTCTGACCCTGAAACGTTCTGGTGTTCCCCAGGAGGACGCTTCAGCTGGCTCGGCAGCTGAAGGATCGGGCGGTGGAAGCCCAGGCCTGCTACAGCCTGGGAAACACCTACACACTCCTCCAGGATTATGAGCGGGCCATCGACTACCACCTCAAACATCTCATCATAGCCCAGGACCTCAACGACAGGTACACACACACACACACACACACCGTGGTTCCACTGTGCCCCCCCTGCATCTGTTGAAATGTGAGTTTGGATGCAGGATCGGGGAGGGCCGTGCATGCTGGAGTCTGGGAAATGCCCACACTGCACTGGGGAACCACGATCAGGCGATGCACTTTGCCGAGAAACACCTGGAAATCTGCAAAGAGGTAAAAATCAAAGGTTTAAGTTTTCCTTCGCCGCATGTTTGTTCTCTTCTCTTTATTTGATTTGAGGGAGATCTCATTCCGAGTAGTTTAACCACAGCAGGGAAGGAATTCCTTTCTAAATGTTTTGTCGTCGTAGACTGGAGACAGGAGCGGGGAGCTGACGGCACGCATGAACGTTTCCGATCTCCAGATGGTCCTGGGTCTGAGTTACAGCACCAACAACTCCACGCTGTCAGAGAATAAAGAAATAGATTACAACCTCCACGGTACGCCGATCTCACCAGTTACGGGTCAGATACCGTCACCTTTTGACACTGTAGTCTAACATTTTTGTGTTTTAGGAGCGAGGCCCAGGATGAGTAGAAGACACAGCATGGAAAACCTGGAGCTGATGAAACTCACCCCCGACAAGATGAATGTAAGAACTTCTCTTCACGGGTCACCAGTGAGACACGTACAGAATATCCCAGAGTGATAAGAGTAATGTAAGTTAACCTCCTCGGGCCTTCCTGTGTTTCAAAGGGGCAGAAGAGGAATGTGGACATTCTGAACAAACAGTCCAAACCGTCTCTGGCTAAGAGCTCCTCCAAACTGTTCTTTGTCAGCCGTCTGCGGGGCAAAAAGTACAAGACTGGTGGCAGCAGTAAGGTCCTCCAGGACACCAGCAACACCCTGGACTCCAGCCAGACGGCCACTCAGGGGCCTCAGAAGGTAGAGCGACAGGGGCGTCCGACTGGTGGCATTTAGTCCCCGACGGGCCCCTTCTGTATTCATTTGACCGTTTGTGTTCTTAACTAGCGACTCAGTCCAGACATGCTTGGGGACGAGGGCTTCTTCGACCTCCTGAGCCGTTTCCAGAGCAACCGAATGGACGACCAGCGCTGTTCAATACAAGATAAAGGCAGCAGGTTATCGCTGAACAGCGGCCCGGAGTCGCCTCCCAGAGCCATCAGGAAATGTAAGACAGAACTAACCAGGTTTTAAACTAACTAGATTTTTAAAACTAACTAACTCACCCACAAGGTTTTAAACAAACGAGGTTCTAAACTAGGTTTGGAACTAGCTAGGTTTGGAACTAAATAGTTTTTAAGCTAACCCACTAGGTTTTGAACAAATTAGGTTCTGATCTAACTCGGTTTTGAATTATTATTTAACACAAACAGTGTATTTGCTATTATTTAAATACTTATGTTGGTTTGTTTACACAGTATGTTTTCACTTCTACACCAATCCGGCTTTTTGTGCTTTTAATTGCCCCTTGGGGACAAATAAAGTTTTTTGAAATTAATTGAATTTTTAAAAAATCCCACACTGAACTTCCTTTTCACAGTAAAACATGACTGATTTGTCTCTGTGTGTTTCTGCAGCGGTATCAGAGTCCGCCAACGTGTCCGGAGCCCAAGCCCGGCGTCTGGAGGAGTGTTCCGCGCCGGGGGGGAGCCTTCCCGGCCTCAGGCTCAATCAGAACAGCAGCCAAGCCGTCCTCAACCACCTGATGGCCAACGCCGACAGCGCCGAACCCGACGACGAATTCTTCGACATGCTCGTCAAGTGCCAGGTAGCTAACGCCAACAAACGCACCGCGTGTGAAGAGAGAGGCCCGACGCCGACAGAACTCACAGATGTTCTTTCTCTCGCTCCGACAGGGGTCCCGTTTGGATGACCAACGCTGCGCCCCTCCCCCTCCTCCCATCCGAGGACCCACCGTACCGGATGAGGACTTTTTCAGCCTCATCATGCGTTCTCAGGCCAAACGAATGGACGAGCAACGCGTCACCTTGCCTTCTGCGTCCAACGCTGCAGCCCGACCCGGCTCCAGCTAAGCTAGAGACTAAAGGGACACAGGTTGACCTGCAGGCTCGTGTCCCGTTACTTTTGTCCTCTGGGACTAAACTAAAGCACTGTCAGCATTAAATGTAGTTTGGAAGATTTCTCTAATCAACAAGGACTTGTTTCACACAAAGTAGCACGACGCTAACAAACGGTCATCAGGGACATTTTGTTTTTTCAATGTTTTCATGGATTTCATTTATTTTCTGTGTATTTTTTAATACACAATACAGTTCTGTGTGTATTTATTTTACTTTTAATGACTTTGTTTTTTGTTGACTGCCGTCCCCCTCCGCTGTGGAGCAATGTGGTTCAATTCAGTCTCTGAGTCAGCGTGGACAGACTTTTAGCACACTACATGTTTTTGTTTATATTGGGTTTTTATTTTTTGATTACTTATAACAAAATAAATTGTGTTTCAAGCTAACTGGTAAAAGAATGATTTTAACCCATGTACAGCCCTTTATTCTCTTTTGTACCAAATGTTTTAAAGATGTTAGAGGAATGAAGCCTTGTTCATATATCCTCCTGGCTCAGAGTTTTTAATGTGAACTGTTTATTTTGAACAAAATACAAACAACAAACAAATTGTGTAAAAGACAATTTATTGAACATACTATCAGTCAGACTCACGTTAGCTTGAATTAATTTAAATCACTTTTAAAAACAAGAATAAGAGGGGTTTCATATGAAAACCGCTAGCATTTCAATAATATACCAACAAATCAGATAACAAACATAAACACAACATAAATAAATACATCTAAGTACGTATTAGTTTGGCCTTGTTTGTTAAAACCATATGTGCTATATATTAACATATAAACCTAAATATGCATCTCTGTAAATTAAGATTAGGAGACAAAGTAACAAAAGAAAAAGTGCATTTTTAAAATAAAAAAATAAAATGCTCATGCCCCAAATACTGGTTATAAATAAAGGTCAGCATCCATTCATCCAATCAGATTCTGCTGTGCACAAGTTCCACCTTTCTGGGCAAACACTGCCACCTACTGGCAGATGAACAGAGGTGTGCAACACAGTAACCCAGAACAAATGCCACAAATTACAGTTCTTATTTCGCTTTAACTTTATAACCTGTCATTGCAAGCAAGCCATCACGGGACACTGTAACACCTCCAGAGCAGAAACACTGATGTTCAGATTGAAAACTAATGCACAAGCTACTGCTAATGCTATGGATACAGTAACTGTACAGACATCGGGGGGGAGGGGCCGACGCAGAGCCGAGCTGATCGGCCAATCCTCCACCAGATTCTGACGGTATATATTTTACATCCTAAAGTCAACTCTTTCCTGAACACAAGCAGCATTACACCAGCTGTAAGAAAGCAAAATGCTAGAGAAGAAGGAATGCAGGATTTTTTAAATGGTCGAGAAGAATTTGATCTGAATTTTTTTTTTTTTTTTTTTTACATTTTTGGTATGGAAACGCAAGAAAGGCACCATCAGAAAACCTCGACAGCTCCTCAGCGAGAGAACGAGACATGCAGCAACAGGCTGGTGTGAGTAAGCAGTATACTGTATATGCATGATGGGACCTTGGTCCTAAATGTACCATCGTAACATGTGGGAAGAGGTCTAGTGATGAGATAAACACAACATCCTGCCTTTGAATCCCCGGAGGTCAACAATTGGAAAGCGTGTGTGTGGTTAAAAGAAAAAGAAATGTGTGCTTTTGATGAGTCGCAGGTTTGTATCCATTTGCTTCACTACAGACAGGAGAGAGAACGGCTCGCTCACCATATCCAGTGTTTTAGAGGAGTGTGTGTGTGTGTGTCTGTGTTATGGGTTGTGCGTCCAGAGTGTGACGGTGCGATCGGCGGAGGACGAGAGGAAGGACAGGTCGTTGGTGTGCCATCGACATTGGATCACCTTGTCGCCGTGTTCGCCGACCACCGTCTGAGGCAGCTGCTTGGTCAGGTCGCCTAGAAACACACACACACACACACACACACACACACACACGGAGGAGTGTTGCTCAGTAACGCTCAACACCAGGGTGCGATCGGTGGCGAATGAGAATAGCGGCGCAGCTAGCCAGCACCCTTCTGTAAAATAAGCATGAAAAGACTGGAATATGTTTTTTCAATCCGGTTTTGATCAAATCTGAGTCGACTCTGTAACGTCTCGTGTGTTTGTCGAGTCGTCCGTACCTTGCAGGTTGGTCACCATGACCTTGGTGTCGTAGGAGCCCGTGAGCAGGTAGTGTGCTCCGGGAGAGAACCTGACGGATCGCACGTCGCTGCTGTGCGGCCGGTACACCTGGACGATCCGTCCTCCTCTGATGTCGTACAGCATGCAGGCGCTGTCTTCCTGCCCCGTTGCTAAGAGACGGGCGCTGGGATCCACTGCTACCGAGGCCACGGGACTGCCTGCAGGAAACAAATGTAGAAAAACAGTAAAGATTTGTAAAAACAAACATAAAAACATGATACCGTGATGAAAAGAATCATTATTTTTTTCCCAGGATTGGAAATATACCTGAGCCGTGGAAAACAGTTCCCACCACCCGGACACAGCTGGGCACCCTGAGGTCCCAGAATCGAACGGTCTTGTCTTGAGAGCCAGAGGCGATCATCCAGCCCCCCCATGTGTACAGGGACAGAATGTGACCTGTACACGGATGAGATGCAGGTTGCATTAAAACACTCTCCGTTTGACGCTTAGCGTTCAGCAGGGGGCGGATACGCGGCTCAATTCGTCCGTGCACCTGTGTGTCCGCTGAGCGCGTGCAGACCCTGACCCCTCTGACAGTCGGTGGTGTAGATGTTACAGTCTCCAGCTCCGGCACTGATCAAGATGGCCCCTCCGCTCTCGGGGCCCTCCATGAAGGCCAGGTCCCTGATGGTGCCGTCGTGCATGCTGAACTCCAGGTCCGGCCCTGAAGCACAGACAGAAGAAAACACACCAGTGACTGCGAGACGCTGATGATAAAACGCTGACACAACAAAGCGGGACTCGCGCGGCCACCTGTGGCGTTGCACGTCTCGGCGCTGAAAGGCAGGACTTTGACATATTTGTCGTTGGAGCCGGTGGCCAGCAGGTTCCCACAGTGGCTCCAGGCCACACAGTAGATGGAGCCTTTGTGATGCTTGTTCCTCTTGAAGCGGATGGTTGGCTGCTTGAGCGGAGTGGAACCACTGCAGACAGGAAGAGAAGGGAGAGAGAGAGGAGTCGGGGCGGTGATCAGAAAACTCATCGGGTCATTGGAAGGGAACACAAATCAGTAAGTTACCTCAGGTCTAACGTGTCCGGATAAGCGCAGACTCGTAGAGTTTTGGAGTTGGACCCCACGGCGTAGAGCGCTCCAGACGGGTGAAACGCCACGGCGCGAACAGCCTGCGTGTCCTCCAGAGTCTGCACCGGGACAAACAGCTTTTTCTGCTTGTCGCCCTGCAAAAACGTGCCACAGATTGCGTATAATTAGCCGTCTAATCTACTGTGATCTCAACCCTACGACATCCTTACAGTTGTGATGCTTGCATGACATCAATAATCAACAATCTGCTTAATCTGATCAGAATTACGCGGCGTCACCTCACGCCGTGACGTACACCACAGCGAGCTCAGTCGACGGAATCAGACCGGTGGCGTTCAGCGTGATGTCAGACTGAGAACTCGTTCTTGTTGAAGTCGACTTCCTTTGCAGAATGTTTCGGATTAAAGCGTGAGTACGTACCTCTTTCCCTCTGGACAGGGACACCGGAGAGTCGCTTTGTCCACCTGCTTTCAGTTTCTGATCGCTGCAAGAAAAACAGTGAACAGTTATTGTTGAATTCAACCCAGAAACCAACTCCAAAAAAATAAATAAAAATAAAACGCAGTGCCTTTGGCTGACGACGGGGGACTCATCTGGAGGCAGGACTGTGTGACCCCCCACGGTGCGTTGTGGGGTGCTGCTGAGCACCCCTCCCCCCTGAGTCCTGGTCTGCTCCGGAGTCACAGATGGGGGGTTGTTATTGTTCTCAGAGGCTGTGGCGTTCTCGTTCCCGTTCCCGTTACACTGCTGGGTCAGAGTCTTCACCTCCTCCCCTAAATTTTCCATTCCCACATTGAGCTCCTCCAGCTTCTGGATAGACCTGAGGAGCACACCCACACACCGACACACACACACACACACACACACACACACACACACACACACACACACACACACACACACACGCACACACACACACTTTATCAAATTCCATGTATTTCATCCCCCCTGTTTTGATCGCCTTCTTATTTCCCATAATAAATTTCTTTTTTTACAGACTTTCAGCAGCGTGAAGGGAATTAATGAGGTAATTATTCTCTGTTCCTCTGAATTATGCAGAGACTAGAGACAGGAAGACATGGGGGGACGGGGAACTCTCTGGGGGAGGGGGGGGGGGTTAAGAGAAACAGCTGATGTCCTTCTGACAGTAAAAATGGAAAATGTCATCAGCTTAGGGTTAGGGAGTGTGGACTCAATTGTGTGTAAACGTAACATACACACACACACATGATGTGACGTGGAAGATCGTCACAGATGGTGCAGTCTAAACTGGTTATGGGGGGAGGGTGTGTCGTGATGGGAAGAGCCACCTGGACCTCGTAACTATTAACAACAGCTGATCCCTTTATTCTGTGTTGAAATGGAAAAACTGGGCAATAATGAGTGAAAGTAATTCACGCAAACATGGTTCCTGGTGTCGGTACCTGTTGAGGAACTTCTCCGTGAGGCTGTGCTGCATGCTGCTGGGTGGGGGCTCCTGCTGGACCCCGCCCTCCAGCAGCATCTGCTGGTACATCTGCCTCTGCTGTTGCTTCTGCTCCAGGTGCTGCTGCACGCGCAGGCGGTGGCGATAGAACTCCTCGTACTTCTCTGTGGAGTCACGGAGCTGAGGATCCAACGAGACCGGATTAAGAAGACAGAAGTCCTTCGAATGATTTGATAGTAAAGCTCGACTCGTGTTATCAGTCTAAAATGCCTTCAGTGACAGAAAAAAATAGATTTTTCCTCTTAAATTAATCTGAATTAGCAGGTTGAGAGGAGTAAATGATGTGAGCTGATGGATAATCTGGGCCCAGCATCAGGATTAGGACCAAAGTTCCTGACTGGATTTCTTCTTTGACTTTCAGCGGGAGTGGATCAGTGTGAAACCTGCCCGGTTCTCCTGTAAGGTGAGCTCAGCTCACGTCAAACAGTCTTTGTATTCAGAATTGAGTTCTTAGTATCAAATTTTGATGATGTAGCTCGTCAAACGACGTGTCTTTATACACACACACACACACACAAACATACATCATCCCCTTCCTACAGGAACAACAGTTTATGTTACCAATGAATAATAAATCACAAACAAACCAAATCAAGGTTAACGTTCTTTTTTTAAAACGTTCCATTCCAGCGGAAACATCGCTGTCAGACAGCGTCCGACCACTAACTCACACCGGCAGAGGGTGGCTCATGAGAACTGACATTTATAACCCTTCAGTGTCACAGACGCCTGTGGAAACAGGAAACCTTTCCACAGACGGGTCAAACAGAAGCACCTGCTCAGTGACTTGATGTCTAACGGCTCTACCTCATTCCTGTCGGCGGCGCCCGGTGATGGTGCGTCCTCCCCTGGAGCGGAGGCGGGGCGGAGGTTCTGCGCTCCGGGTGAACTCATCATTTTATCCACGGGTGTGTCTGTCCTGGATCTGCAGAGAGAAAATAGAGGAAAGAAATCAGTCAGAAGAGTCAAAACATCCGCAGGGGGGGGGCTTCTGCCTCCAGGCTAAACTCTTACGTTTCAGGGGATTCCTCAAAGATGCTGTGGCAGTCGGTGCTCTCCATCATGAGACTCCGGCTCAGGCTCTGCCCACCCGCTCCGGGGTAGTGGAAGTTAGCAAAGGAGTGGGACATGGGAGCGGCGCCTTTACCCGGCGCCACCTCGGCAGCGCTCGCTCTCTTATCCTGACCGGACAGCCCATAAGACAAGCCGTCCAACGCTGGGTTCAAGGAGCGTGACATGTAGGTGTCGGCGGACTGGGGTCGGCGCAGCGGGGAGGAGGGGTAAGGAGACAG
Source organism: Antennarius striatus (assembly GCF_040054535.1). Taxonomy (NCBI): domain Eukaryota; kingdom Metazoa; phylum Chordata; class Actinopteri; order Lophiiformes; family Antennariidae; genus Antennarius; species Antennarius striatus. The sequence goes on along the minus strand of NC_090793.1, from coordinate 8,210,585 downwards.
TTTGCTGATGAGCGGGGTGAGGAGGTCAGCGTAGCCCGTCTTGGCGGGTTTGACCAAGCGGTCCACGTGGATGTTGAGCTGCTTCTGTTCGAAGGCGCAGGAGAAGACGCTGTGGGAGAGATTCTGCATCCAGGACAGCAGAGACAGGTCCAGGTCGTCGCAGCCGTTCCCGCAGAGCATGTCCACCCCCAGGAGGACCTCGCTCTCTGTGATCTCCTCGCCCGTCGCCTTGCTCTGAGCGATCAAAAATAATGACAGCTCCAGCGTGCCAGCAGGTGGACACACAAACAGTGTTTATATTTGATTGTAGCATGTTAAAAACCTGGCAGAACTCCACGCAGCACTCGTACAGGACTCCCTTCAGGAGCAGCTGGAAGAGTCGGTCGCCGCTGGCCTTGAATCCAGCCTCGCTCAGCTTCCTGTCTGCGGGGATGAACTCTGCCACCATCGTGCAGGCCTCCTCAAAGCAATGCACCCTGGCCGTGCTGGGGTTCCAGTCCTGAAGGACATCAGCAGCGGAATAAGAACAGGAAATTTGATTTTAAACTGATTAAACATTTCAATTTCAGTGCACTTTCAAACGTCTTACCTTGAATTCGGCGTGATTGGTGAGACGAGGCAGCGTGAGGAGCAGACACAGTTTGCTGTAGTCGTCTTTAGAGGGACAGAACTCTTCCAGGACGTGAAGACACTTGACTGCTTCCTGCATCGTGTACTCCAGCTGGGAAAACATACAAAAATACATGTCAGACAGGCAGACGTGGACGGGTCCAAACGTCTGAACAGCAGAAAGAAAACCACGGTTGTGTTTGGAGGAGCTTCATCTCCAGCAGCACATCAGAGCATTAAATGACTCCTAAATGTCAGTGAGACTGAAAAACAACCTTCAAATGCCAGTTTGCACAAGAAATCAGACAATTTATTCATGAGGATGTGGAACAGCATGGATTTACAAAGAATTAGATGTGATACAGGGTTATCATCAATGAGCCTGATTTAAAAGCAAAAAAAAACACCCCCAAACCCTTCCCTTAAACGATAATAATAAAAAGATCATATTCCGTCCTTGCAGGGGAGGCACAAAAACAGTTTGCTTCACTGCTTGTCTTTGAGATTCATCCCTCATGTTTATCGCCATGACAACCAGTCATGCTGTTACTAAGTCTATTCCTTAAGGACAAGAATTCAAAGCTGTGTCATGGTGGAGGTGAAGAAAGCAATAAAAGAACGCAGAGAATCGATCACTCCATCAACCGATCATATTTAGAGACTTACATGCTGCGGCTCATCCTCTGCTGACATGGCATTATTCACACACAGCGCCTCCAGAAACTTCTGCTTGAGGATGATGTAACGAAACCTAAGGAGGAAACAGTCAGCGTTAGAAACGGACACCAAAAGAAACCACGAAGGTGTCGATGTTGCTCGCATGTCAAGGTACTCGTACCTTTTCCTGTCAAACTTATCCATGCACTCCAGAGGCTGAATGAACTGTAAGACTTCGTCCCACTGGCCATCAAGCACCAGTTGTCTTTAGGAAAAGAGATCATGTTTAATACGTATGTAACATTTCAATTCATACACCGTACACAACGTCCAGACCACACAGGCGTGACTCCGTCTACCTGAGGAAGAGCATGTCGTCGGAGTAGAGCCCGTTGATGACGCCGCTCTCCTTCTCCAGAGCCAACATGCTGATGTGAAGCTTCCTGGAGTTCAGGAAGTCCAGGATCACCTTGATGATCTCCACCTCCTTCACATTTATGGTTTCTTCCACTGTCATGGTGACGGCGGCCTGCCAACGTACAAAAAAAAAACGAAAAAAAAGAAGAAGGACAATACTAACGTTACGTCATGACTGTTTTTAATTTTAAAAGATCACAAGCCCCCCGGGGGGTAGCTGAAGAACATCTTCATGAGATAACAGTGATAATGAGCATTTTATCAGCAATTAGCAGCAGTAATTTGACCTAATGTTGTCATTAAGAACTAAAGAATCCCGTTCAACTCATGTTTCACTTTTTTATTCTACGTCCCGCTTCAAAGCGATGATGTAAATGTAATTGTCAGCGTTTGTGTGTTCGTCCGCAAATGTAGCCGCAAGAGGGCACAAGCCAGTGTCTTATTGTGCCGGTCCCAAGCCAGGATAAATAGAGGGTCGCTTCAGGAATGGCATCCGGCGTAAAACTTTTGCCAAATGAAACATGTGAATCAAACCTATAACTTCCATATTGGATCGGTCGAGGCCCGGGTTAACAACGACCGCCATCGGCGCTGTTGACCTACAGGGTGCCGGTGGAAATGGGACTACTGTTGGTTGAAGGAGAGGAGGAAAGTGTGCCCGTAAGAAGAGAGAGAAGAGGAACGCCAAGAGTATAGGACTGAGAGTAGGGACGTTGACTGTTGGAACTATGACAGGAAAAGGTAGAGTGTTGGTTGACATGATGCAGAGGAGGAAGGTAGACATACTGTGTGTCCAGGAGACCAGGTGGAAAGGTAGCAAGGCTAGAAGTTTAGGAGCAGAGTTCAAGTTGTTCTATCATGGTGTAGATAGGAAGAGAAATGGAGTAGGAGTTATCTTAAAGGGGGAGTTTGTTAGGAATGTCCTGGAGGTAAAAAGAGTGTCAGATAGAGTGATGAGTCTGAAGCTAGAAATAGAAGGTGTGATGTTCAATGTTGTTAGTGGGTATGCTCCACAGGTAGGATGTGAGCTGGAGGAGAAGGAGAAATTCTGGTCGGACCTTGATGAAGTGATGCAGAGCATACCTAGAAGTGAGAGCTTTGATCTATGAAAGTAGGTCAGAGCACTAGTTCTGATCTTTGACCTATGCAAGTAAGTCAGGGTAAAATTTTGAATTCAGGGGTGTCACGGGATGTTGCAGTCTGTTCTCATTAGGAACTAACGAATCCGTTCAACTCGTGTTTCACATGTTCTGTTTTGTTTTAATAGTCAGACTTCTGACCAGAGGAGAGCAGAGGGAGGGTGAGATACATCAGTCAGTCATCACATGAGGGTAAGTACAGACATTACGTTAACTCCACAGGACACACACACACACACACACACACACACACACACACACACACACACACACACACACACACACACACACACACACACACACACACACCTTCACGAGTGGGGAGAATAAATACCACTGTGACGGCAGTCAATAGCCACCAACACGTCCACGGTTCCCCACCTGGGCGGATGCGCTCCAGCAATTAGTCTGTACCTGACAGCAATAGCTAGTCAAGCAGCATCGAGCTAAGCTAGGCGGGGACGTTAGCAGAGCTGATCCCGATCACAGCCGCCGGTCCCGCGGATTAGGAGCTTATGCTGGCCGTTAGTTTTGCATGGCTACCGGATTTACCGGATTACAACATGAACAACACGCAGTTCACACAAATCGGGCTAATTTAACGAACGGTTGCAGCGGGGAGGAAAAAAAGGGGGGGGGGGGACTGGGTAGCTAGCCGGGCCGACGGGAGAGAGGCAACACCCGCTAGTTAGCTGCGCGACTGGGATGCGGCGCGGCGGATCCCCGACCGCCTCTTACCCCGACGCTACTCCCGCATGAACACGCAGTTTCCCTCCGCTGGTGCTTCCGTTTAGTTGACAGACGCTGTTGTGAGGCAGCAGCTCGGTTTCGTCGGGACCGGGTTTCTCCTCCCCTGTCGGCTCCTTCTACCCGTCCGCTGCCTGCTGGATGCTGGATGCTGGATGCTCCTCCGCTGCGGTCCGCCGCGCCTCCGCCTGCCGCCCGTCTGCCGCCTGAGGGAGCGCCGCCTCCGCCTCCCCCTTCCTCCGGGCGAGCGACGATCAGAAAAATAATCCAAAGAATTAGAAATATGAGCAAAAGAATAACCAATCAGTTCGATTATGTAACATATCTCTAAGCAGATTTTGATTAAATTCTATTGTGCTTAGGATGTGATTGTATTTTACTTTCTTGCACATGTTGCTATACAGTTTAAAAACACTTGGCACCGTGGAATGTTCAGTGTGGATGCCCTGTTTTATTAACTAATTAGATAATCATCTCAGAATACAGAAAACATTTTCCTGAATTAACGATTTCAGTCCTTCAGAAAGTGTTTTTCGAAAAAGGATCTCAAAAATATATTGAAATTGCCTCTGTTAAAATTGTTAACAGACTGATGGAGGACAGGCAGTGAGTTATATTCTCCTGTATTAAATACCTGAGGGATAAAATGATCGCAGCACCTGTAGAAAACTATTGTTTGGACATTTGAAGTTGAAAAATGACCAAATTCCCATAAATAAGTTCCCTTATTTAAAACAGTGTACGGTAAGATCACTAGATGTCTATCGATGGTATTGGTTTCAGCCTGTATGGCAGCAGCAATTATATTTACCTCCTGTTTGTTCATTCAGGACGATGTTATTTTCACACAATCAAGACCAGGATGTGACCTGAAGTAGTGTTGATGGCTGGCATTTTAATAAACTCAAGGGAATAGAAAAAAAAACAACAACAACAAACAGTTGAACGCATTTAATAAATTGAACATAAAATGAATTTCGTATAACATGAGTGTCTCATTATACTTAATGGCTTCCATACCACACCACAATAAAACCTCATCTATGCTTGACAAACCTCGACTCATCGGCTGCACTTTGCTTCCTTCATCTGCACTCCTTCATTAGTGCACATCTCCAACAGTTGGATGTCATTACAAAAAATAGTTCTGTATGCCAAAATATATCTGTACAGTGTCAACACATAGCAAACAGAACACATGGAAAAAGTCAACATAAGATAACACACATGACAGTCCTGGTGTGGAAACCAGTCTGGGCGGGATCTTGTAGTTTGATCTCTGATTAATTCATTTATTTACATTGTGGGAATTCAAGATGTAACAGTTAAGACAATGTGCATGTTAACATGGAATGTTTAATTCCAACACGATCAATATGACTATTTAAAATGACTTAAATTGCACAAACTGATGTGAGATTTCCATTTATCCTACTACTGATGATAGTTTTTTTTACTGATCACACTTTTTGCATTAGTAACACAATGAAAGGCCCCAAAACGACAACATACTGATACGCACACTCGAAGTTAGAAAAGCTACAACACAGATGGATCTGCCATGTGCCATCATATACAAATTAAATGCACATACAGTTTGTCTCTGAATAAAATATAAGAAGCCTTTCAAAAGATGTTCAAAGTATTATCAAATGAAATAAATTAAAATTCTATTGCAGCTGAGTCCTAGAATTGTCGGGTGGTACTCCATTTGCACAGATATGTCATCATCATCACATCCAAAGGTGTTTAAATCAATGCACTGGACTTGTAGAGACTTCATTGGAAGAAGAAACTTTCTACAAGTCAAGCAGATTGATTTAAACAAATTTTGGATATTTTCCTCACAATTCTTGGCACTTCACTCGACATGCATGAGTCTATCAGTCATATGTAAAACAAATAAAATGCCTTTAGGCTGCTAAACTCTGAAAAAAACTGCTGCCTTGAACTGATCACAGATCAGACAGGCCATCCTTTAAACAACCCTGGATTTAAGGGTGAGTGGAACAATCAATCTCCAGATCTGTGAGTACAACAAATTCTCCTGCATCACAACAGACTTTTTTTTCAACAGGCGATGACAAAATGACACCAAACACTCACAGCGGCTCCATTTGACACAAAACAAGCATAAGGCCACACATGATCAACTTATAGAGACCAAATAGCCTCTTTCAGAGGCAAGACATTCACGGCTTCAGTGGTGCAACGAGGTAAGGCATCGGTTCACCTCTTGTTTTTTTTGGCACATGAGAACATTGATACACATGCTGACAAGTGCACACTTGTACCCCATTAAAGCAGTCCAAAGTGTAACAACACCGTCTGTGAGGCCTTTGTGTGTTCTACATTCCAGTTGTGAGTTCTTACAGTGGGAAAAAGTGTCCTTTTAATGATACAGTAAAATTCTTCTGAACTGTCCCGATGTGTGTCGCCATCTGGCATCACTTTGGCTGTACTTTTTTGGGCGTCCCCTGCTTCTTCGTTTGCCACAGATGACTGGCGATGGTGATGGCGTCCACACTTGCAGACATGGTTTTGGCTGGGATCTGGCTGAACTGCTTCCTGTCTGAGTTGTACTTGTACAAGCCCTCGATCATTTTGGTGGTGATGTTCTTTGGACCGATGCCAGCCAGTCTGGTGATGTCGTCTGTCTCTGGGCAGTACGTGTACACAGACCTGAACTGGCATCCAGAGTCACGGAACAAAACCAGGAAGCTATTGGCTTCGGATTTCTCCATTTCCTGCACAGAGAAAATGTAATATTTAGTGCTGAATGTAATTTAATGTGGGAATATAAAAGCATATGGCTAAACATACATCAAGTATCTTGTTCTTCTGCCCTTCATTGACTTTTCCAGCGAGGCAGCAGTGAGCCAGGGCATTCTGGATGATGTGCTTGTTGGACTTGGCACTCGGCTCCTTGTATAGTTTTGGTCCTGTGTAGAGTAAACACATGCATGAGACTGCAAAAAAAGAAGAAGGATATAATGCTTTATTAGAAGGGTGCAGATATGTGTTGTACCTGTGTACTCAGTGTTGGAGGGAGTGGATGAGGTGGTGGAATCATTTTCCCAATCCTTGTCTCCGTTTCGACTACCAGTCGAGGGACATGAGGAAAAACCTTCTGCAGAGTCGGGCCTGGAGATGATCACATTAAAACCGATGAATGAAAACCCACACACAAAATGTAACGTTAAAGCATTGTGGTTTAAATGGACAGGCACACAGATGTACTACAATAAGATCAGATGCAAGCGCTGCCTGTTGTCTCGCATCACATCAGTCTGATGAAGCTGGGCGTTGCAGGACGCAGAGGCTTGTTCAGCCGAGCAAAGCAGCGCCTCTCTGCTGTCATTACAGCCACGATGAGAGATGAGCTCGAGCAGTTGGGCGGCAAACGGCCAAGATGGTGGTGAAATTCAGAAGAGCCAACACAGAGAAGAGAGCGAAGAGCACAACGATACAAAAGAACGAGAACTGAAGCAGAAAGATCTCAGCGACATGGATGGAATAAAATGAGGCAGTGGAATATGTTTTTCTGCATTTCCCTGCTGACTGTCAGAAGAAAATCGAATGAATGCAAGATGAAGTTTACATGGAGGCTCATGTGTGGTGTTACGGGATCATTACAAACCTTCCCTTTCTTTCTTTAGGAGAGCTCAGAAAGAACGGGACATGGGCAGAAGCTACTTTATTGGCCCTGAGGTATTGCAGACAAAATAAAAAGCAGGAAGAGAGGCATAAAGAAGAATCAAGAAGAGGAGCGCAAGAACAAACCTTCATGATCTCAATACACCGTGTTATATAAAAGAGACTAAACTCCACAAGTGGATGGCAGTATTTGAAAAAAGTTGTGGACTTTGTGGTTTTATATCAACTAAAAGAACTTGGATTAAAAAGAAGAATCACTCAGAAAGCTGCAGCTCACTTTCCTCATTATTATAAGACATAAACAATATATTTTCTATATTTTAGAACACAGCACACTTTAAACTGTTTCAGTCACAAAATACTATGTGATGAAAACTGTAGCCTCACTATGAAGTACTCTTATAGGTACTGAGGATCCCAGTACGTCCCCACACGTCATTCTTCAAATCACATTTGTGATGTGTCAAAACAGTCAGACTCCAACCAGAGGCCAGGTCTTACATGTTGCTCTTCCTGCTGTTTGGATGGTCTTTGTCGTGGTCGGCCAGATTAAGGGACGCCAAAGAAGCACTTGATACAGAAAAGCCTCGAGGACGCACCCCTGCAATGCACCAAACAGGACAGGGTCAGCAGGGATCCGTGGAGACCACGCAGTGGGCGTGAAATTTGTACATTGCTCACCTGTGGCTCTCACAGGGGGGGTGCACGACTCTAACACGTCCCTGTGGATGGACTTGGGCCGTGGTTTCTTCTTGAGGCTTCCAGATCGGGGCTTGATGACCTCATCCATGTCCACCATCAGCTTCAGCTGCTTCTTCCTCAAATACTCGTTCCTGATGTATTCCCTCCGTGCCTTGTCTTCATCCTTTTTCTGCTGCTCCTCCTCAGCTTTCAACCTGGAGGATGAGATCCACGTCAAGATTTATTGTATCCCTGCAGACAAACGTAACTAGCTGTTGTATGTTGCTAGAACTTGATAATAGACAGGTAGAAATAGCTGCACAGACCGTGCAGCTTCCTTCTTCTGCTCCTGGTCCTGGTCCTGCTGCTGCTTCCGCTCCTGCGCCTCCTTCTCTCTCCTCAACCTTTTCTCCAGCAGAGCAGCTTTCTTTACTGCCATGTCCTCTTCCCCTTTCACATCATCCTGATGTTTATTGGGTGGGAAACACAAAGCAACGTCAGGTTATGTAAAAATATCCCGAGTCTATCTTTATTTCACTCGTAGTCAGCAGCAGTAATGATCTGATGATGTGAACGAGATACTTGAAATGAACAATACCTTCTTTATACAGATGGGCTTTTATAAAAGGTTTTTAAACACAGTTTCTTGTGTGAAATAAACATGTAGCCTTTTTAGAACCTGACCCTAAAAAAACTAAAAAAACAGAATCGAGAATAGCTAATAACTGGAAATGAAATGCAGGATAAGGATTAGAATCACAACCCTTTAGTCCAAATGATACCAAATCCCAGCCAACACGATGACTTTTGTAGATTAGTTTTGAGCAAATGTGGTAAATGTTGAGAAACACTCTGACAACGTTAAAGAAAGAGGGTTAAAACTCACGTATCAAAATTAAATGGGTTCTGTTGTTTCACCATTCTGCAGTCAACCTTGAAACCAGGCAATCAACCAAGCAACAAACCACCCACCCTCCCACCCACCCATTCCACCAATCAACCACTAATGTTTATATAGACCAAGACAGTAAAATGTCTTATGTGACACATTATTGTATTAAAACTTCTGTAACTCAGGTTCACCTTGAAGAAGAATCCACAGCACATCTTTTGATCCTCCCCACAAGTGTCTCCTGCTGTCTCTCCCTCCATCTCCCCCTCCCTGGTTATCACATGACCATCAAGTGGCGCTGCTAGAGGCTTCAGCCTAGACAGAGGCACCTCCACCAGGTCTCTTCTGTCTGGGGAGTCCGTCTTTACCCAGCTGGCTTTGGGCCCTTGGATCTCAGCCACCGGTTGGCACAACACCTCTGATGACCTCACTTGCTTTGTGTTGCCCATCAACAGAGTCTGCTCTGCCTGTTTTCTTTCCTCCTCTTTCTCTTTTCCTTTCTCAATGGCTGTCTGTTTAGAAGGTTGAGGAGTGCCAGCACTCTCCTTCACCACCGTGTCTTCTTTTGGGTTTTCTGTGTTGTCCTTCGCCACTTGAATCTTGCTCGCCACTAAGCCGTCATCATGGCCCAAGTAGTCAAACGAGCTGAGCTGGGTTTGGCTTGAGGTGAACCGCCTTAGTCTGGGTAGACTATCCACCGAGGTGGGGGTGTTGAGCATTCGACTGAAAGGCGTCACTTTTAGATCAGTTGGCCTCGGCGTCCGAGGGGTCCTGGCATGGAAAGAGGCTGGCCGCCGCTTGATGCCGGAAGGAGAATGTTTGGGAGCACGGGAGGAGCCGGAAGAAGACAGGATGGGGGATAAAGATCCAACCGATCCTCGACCCGATCCCCGACCTGTTACGCTGCTGCTACGCAACTCACGGAGCTGCCTGTATCGGAACAGTGACATGAGGCAGTGTGAGTGTTTTCAGGGATGATGGTAGGATGATGCTTTTTTTCATATATCCTAATGATACCTGTGTGGAGACGGGGCAGGAGGAGGAATGACCCAAGCTTGTTGCTGCTGCTCCCTCATGGCCATGATCTTCTCCTGTTGCTGGGACAAACGCTGCATCTCCGTCTGCAGGAAGCCCAACGACGTGTTCAGTCTCTCGATGGAGCGGGTATAGTCTGCTAAGTTGATCTCTCCTGGGGTCACACCTGTATCACCACATGAAAAACATCACACACAATTCCTAAGTATTGCATAAAACACATGTTAAAGAAATCATCCTCCTCCTCCTGGCATCATCCTGCTGGTCTTGTGGTCGAACTGCCTTTACTTGCCTCCACCATCCTCACAAGGGGATTTGGGCGCTGCTCCATCTGGTTTGCACCTCTCTGTCCGCTCCATGCTGCCCTGGTTTGTTTCCTTGGAGAGCGTGAGTGGTTCTGGAGATGGTGTTTCTCCTGCTCCTGACATGGGGCTGATGGGACCGGTGACTCCTTTTCTTCTCACTACATTCAGAAAGGCAGTCCTGCCCATCTTCTGACGATGACGGGTGAAAGCCGCTTCCACCTGATGTGTGAAAAGAACGACATAGTGTAAAGAGGAACCCGATATAATAGATAATGTTTGTTGTTTTAATATCTGTTTACCTTCTTCTTCTGGGCTTCAATGGCTCTCCGTTTCTCCTCCAGCTTCATCCTCAGCTGAATCATCTCTGAGGCTATCAAGCTAGAGGGGTCTCGGAGGGAAGGTGTGACTGGAGAACGAGGTGTGATTGGCAGAGGAGGTGTGGAGATCTAGAAACACAAAGATCATTCACATTGACTCCAAATTGTTTTTCTAGAATAAGTTCAAATCATATGGAGGAAGGAGGGATATAAAAGAAAACCAGCCTGAGAAGAGACGTTTTTTGTCAGGTGTGTATAAGGAACATTTAGATCTGAACTGTCTGGTGTGGTTCCTCCACTGCTCCTTCCCTCCAACTTCCTGAATTTCTGCTCTGCAAAGCTTGTCATCCGGACCACACCCCCCCCAGATCCCGCAGAGGACGAGGCGGGGCTGGCTGTGTGGGACCTGGGGATTGTGGGTGCTGAGCTGGGACAGGGGCTACTCCTTTCACCGCCATCTCCCCACTCACCATCCTGGTTTGCATTACCAGCCCCGTTAGGTCCATCATCTCTACTTCGTTCCCTCGTCTGCCGGTCAGACAGAGGGCAGGATCGGGTCATAGCCTCGCAATCTGGGTCCATATCTGAATAGTCTCTCAGAGAGGACGAGTCCTCATCCAAGCTCTGGATGTCCTCTGTCCTCACATGGATACCGGTGTCAAATTCGTCAGTGGACACAGAGTTTGGGTCGAGGTCATTAGGCCGAGCCTTAGCTGAAGCTGGGTCATCTCCTTGGCCCTGGGCCCCTGGGGGGTCTGGAGGCTCCGCTCCATGAAGAAAAAACCCACTGTCTCCACCCCCCAAGCCCAGGCTAGCGTGGGGCCTTTCAGTGTCGTGGATAATCTTTAGGGCCTCCTCAATGCTCGGAGGAGTTGACGGGCTGATGGGGCCACTCTGGTTGCCATGGTGATTGTTCGGGCTGTGGTTGCCATCTGTGAGGAATCCATTGGAGTACCTAGTGACAGTATATTTAAAGAGTCATTAAAAAGCTCAAGGAGTCTAGTGTTTAAAGGTTATACCACGAGGCGTCTCTGGACATCACCTGCTTTGGTTCTTAACGGAGAACGTGTTGCTCCTCCCCAGGGGTCTGTGGGATGTAAAGTCCTCATCCTCCCGTATGTGTCTGCTCTGTCCGTTTACACTGACAGGCAGGAGGGAGGGAGGGCACTTGACGTCCCCTCGAGGAGCAAAGTGAACTTTGAACCCGAGGTCGTTGCTGCTGGCGGAGCGAGTTATTCCTGAGAAGGAGGGAGCTTCACAGGGAGGCACAATAGGGTCTCCATCCAGAGGGATCTCAAAGGAGATTCCCTGAGAGGACAAACTAAGGAAATTAGGTAAAGATATAGTTAATAAACAAGCAAACGTTTTGGGGTCAGCAAAATCCATCTTCTCTAGTAGGACAACAGTAGGGTTTAGGTACCAACCGCTTTTCTTTGGGCCATGTCCCAGCGCTGCCATCCACATAAGACATGGAGTTGGACCTCTTTATTTGTCCTTCTGAAGACACAGGCAAGACTGAGTTACCTTCTTAATGTCACTAGTCAGTAACTCCTGTCCTCCTGTTCTTTTATTCTGCATTAGAGTTATCCTACATACATTTATTATAAGGGGCTCAAATGAGCACAAGAGCTGCTGCATGCCTGCAAATTAACCACTAGAGGGCGTCTGGTTTTAAATCAAACATCCACACATTCTTTCACAGATCTGTACTCAGGTTGATACCTAACTTTAACAATCATGTCTATACTTCAAGCACCAAAACAGAAATTCATAATAGGAGAATATTGAGAAATACAGGTATTACTCATTATACGTTTCTAGTTGGTTCCAGGAGATACAGCATAAGTCGAAAAACAACGCAAGTCGAATGAACTAGGCTAAACCAAAAATAACCATTTCCAGTTCTGCACTGTACTTTATTTAGGAATGCATTTTCAATAATATATGGTTAATGTAAATCTATTTTAAGCTTAGAAACAAAGAAATGTTATTTTTTAATACATTACAGTAAAGAAACAAACAAAAATGTATTAATACAATTTGGTGACATTTACCATACATCACAGACGCTTCATTTATGAAAGAATGATAAACTAAAATCCCTGTTAAAAAGGTTATGAAACAAACACAGGAATTAGAATTATTTATAAATCAAGTTTTATTTTTCCATTTTTTAAATTTTTTTTTAAAGCAACATATAATTGAGAACAACGTAACGACGTAAGCCGAGGTACACCTGTATGAAAGACAGAGCAGATACTAACCCTCTGCAGGGACGCTCTCTGGGCTCTCAGGTCTGTCTGCATATCCTTGTTTGACTGGACTGGACACAGGAGCCATTTTTCTACTGGATGATACTGTGGAAGGAAACATGCAATAAATGTTCAATATTCACCTGCGACCTTTATATATTTATTGAGCATGTCCAACAATACAGTTCTGGTATTTCTGGTGTTAGTATGAGGTCATCGTACCGTTTGGATCGAAGACTCTGGGCTGCACAAATGAAGGTTTTACCACTTCAAACCACCAGAAAAGCTCAGCCATAAACACCAGGTAATTACTCTGTAAGACCACACACACACACACAGACACACAGACACACAGACACACACACACACACACACACACACACACACACACACACACACACACACACACACACACACACACACACACATTAATTCCTGTACAGTAGTACATAGAGATATGAGCTGCTCGACATACAATTTTTTTGACATACAGGCCACCTCTCTGTCAATATTTCTGTTCGACACACGAGCAAAATCCGAGATACGAGCCATGCTTCGGGACACCACCTCTAGTTGGTGGATGGATACAAAATCAACTGGGACCGGATCTCATTCTTTCCCACATTTGGCGGATGGATACATCAGCTAAGACCGCATCTCATTCTTTCCCACGTTGTTGGACGGATAAAACGTCAGCTGACACCGTATCTTGTTCTGTCCCACATGTTGGCAGATGGATACATCATCTGAGACTGGATCTCATTCTCTTTCATGGAATAAAGATGTCGCTTGTGTGTTCTCATGACTTTTCATACTTAATTACTGTTTACGTGACTTGTATTTAATTGCATTGGTCCTCTGCAAAATAATCATGTTTATTGGTTCATAGTATAGGGCGTTTTGGGCTCTTCTACAAGCCTGGAATGGATTAAACCAATTTAAATGGGGAAATGTTGTTTGACCTACGAGCTAAGTCATGTTACGGATTAAACTTATCTTGTGGTTGTAATGTACTTGGCATTACTGTAATAAGCACATCTGTCCCTTTGCAGTCAGGACTCTAGATGATTCACAGTATTATTCACCTGTTTGACAGATCAGTGAGGTCATGGGCAGCCAGCTGTTGCTAAGTAACAACATGAGAAATGTGTGTGCATGTGTGTGAAGAACAGGATAGGTTTCATTGTCTGAGTGCTCTAATCTCACATGCCATACTCCATATAGGAAGTTTCTGGGTTGAGTTTAAACATGTCACGATGCACAGAGCAGTAAGGCTGAGGCGAATATTAAAGCGAAATGCTTTCAAGTTAGAGACAGAGAGTCTCTGGAGGCTAGTAAACTTTTGTTTAATACACAGACACACCAGATTAAATGTCTGGATACCTCCTAGCTGGGTGAGACTTTGAGACTTTGTTTTCTATAAACAGGAATGGTTGACAGAAAATGAAAATTTCCCATCGCGCTGTCTGACAGGCAAACGGCAACTCAAATTTCAGTCACAGTTGACGCATGCAGGTGTTGTGTCTGTTTTTGTTTCAATACAAATACTGCATAAAATAGAGAAATTGTAAAAAATCATGAACATGCTTGAGCAGGCTATAGCTGTCCTCTGCTGTGTGTGAGGACACACACAGTACAAGAACCAGCTACAGCAGTTAGACAGCAGACTGGACTGGCCGTCCAACATGGACTGTATCTACAGGAATGGGCAGAATAGGATGTGCTTCCTAAGGAGACTGGCCTCCTTCAGCATCTACTCAGCATCTGCTCTTGCATGTTCTACCAGTCCAGGGGTCTGCAACCTGCGGCTCCGGAGCCGCATGCGGCTCTTTAGTGCCTCCCTTGTGGCTCCCTGGACATTAATCACAAAATAAAAAAATAATACTTAACAGAAAAAAATAGATATTCTACTTATAGCTAAAAATCTTTAAAAAAACAAAACTTATTGTTGTAATTTTCCTACGCTTTACTACATTACCATAGTTATCGTGTTGTTTAAAAATTTAGTCAGGCTCCTTTTAGTACAGCTCAGATGCACTGTGTGGTCCTAGGCAGTTGTTGCCCTGGCTTTAGAAAGCAGTGGTGATTGGTTGGCAGCACAGTGGGCGGGTGGTGAGTGATGTGACATGAATCCTGACCAATCGGGTGAGACTCCCAGTATCTCTAGCCACCTGAGGGCAGGTCTACCCGGGTCTACTCCTTGCCGTCAGCCGCGGCTCTACCACTCTGTCGTGGAGGACTGTTGGACTGCGTCAGGTTGGGAGAGAGAGTCACAAGAATTCCACATTCTATTTAATAAAGGAAGCAGCGCTGCGGCCATTCAGCATAGTATGAGTTCATACAGATTAGACGGGAATTGAAAGTTGCGCTAATCATGTTAGCCTCCCTAATCGTGCTAGCTGCGCTAGTGAGACTGGTCTGGTCTGGTCACGTGAATCGCTCCAGCCATGCCGGCTGCTAATTGACTGTTAATAATAGCGACGTGAATACTGTAGTTATTTATCATTAATCCAGAAAAGTGTGTTCCTGTTTGGGTTTGTTCAGCCTTATTATGTGTAATATTATGTATGTATGGTCTGTCTGCGGGGCAGGTTTTTCTGGTAGGGGGTGAAATTGGGACCAGAGAAGCGCCGGTGAACTGCAAAAGAGTTGTTCATGAAATTATGGTCTGTCATGCTGCAAGTTACTGATTAAATGCCAGAAATCAGCTGTTCCCTGTGTGGTGACCGGAGTTACTCTCTGACCGGAGTTACCACTGTGGATAAGGTGGTTCCAACACACACACAGTCCCCCCGATTATATATCTCCCATAGGTGGTGATTACACGAAGGACTCATTAAAATAATGAAAACAAAACAATACAGAAAGTTAGACCTGCTTCTCTCTGCAAAGACAGTGAAGGAAAGAAGACGCAACATCACCAATCAGCAAATCTAGGACATTAATTCAACTCCTTCATTATCAATTAAACGTGAGGAGTCATGCGATGTGATCGCTAGTGAACAGACAGGCTGTTGTGCAGGTATGTAAACATGGAAAATAATGCATGCATGAAAAATAATGAATCTCATTATGCATTAACTATGACTAGTTAATCAATTTGATAGTAGGCTAATGTAGCTAATATAGACACTTAGAGCTTGTGTTGCCTTCATATAAAGTGTATAATTTTTTGCGGCTCCCGACAGGTTTGATTTTAGTTTTTTTGGTTCAATTTGGCTCTTTGAACCTTTAAGGTTGCCGACCCCTGTACCGGTCCATAGTAACCAGTGTGCCGTCATACACCATTGAGTGTTGGGTTGGTGGTACCAGGAAAGTGATGTGGAACGCCTTAACAGACTGATCCCTAGAACGGGTTCAGTGGCCGGACAGAGCCTGGACTTTGTGGAGACAGTTCTGAAAAGTAGGACCATGTCCAAAGTCAGGGCTATCATGAGGAACACCAGCCACCCCCTACACACCACCTTCTCCCAGCAGAGGAGCTCCTTCACTGGTAGACTGCTGTCGCACAGCTCCTCCACAGAGAAGCTGAGGTCCTCCTTTGTGCCCCACAATGAATCATTCAGGATGAGGGGGTGGAGGCGAAGATGTCGGGGATGAATGGGGGAAGGAGTTAGCTTGTGTTGTGCTACAGTGTGGTGGAACCAGGGTGTTCATGATCTAATTGGGACAATGATGTGTCTGACAATGTAAGAGGGAAGAGTCTTGACCACCATGTGGGCTCCTGCTGAACTCTTCTTTTTGTCTGTCTGTCTGTCTTTCCGTCCATCCGTCCGAACTCAGTCAGTCTTAGCAAACGTCACGCTAAAGCACACGGACACACACTAGTTAACATTCATTGGCCAGCGGGTCTGTGGTCAACTGGCTGTGTTCCAGTCTCTCTAACTGCTCCTCATGACCATTTCTCTCTCTCTCCTCCTTTCTTTTGCGTTCTTGTCCAACTGCAGAACAATACAGTCAACACACAGTCTCTATAAACAATGAAGTGACAGAGGGAGGACGACAAAAGTGAGTGTGAAAAACATCTGTTGTGTGGCTGTGGAGAATGGAAAGACCCGGTCAACCCGGACTGTGACTTGAATCCAAATGTTCCTACCCACGCACACAATTCTACCCACACAGTCTCTGCTGCCTCTAATGTCTGCACGACACGAAGATAATCTAAAATCTGCCATCGTGACCAAGTGAATCTACGGCTGTGCCGTGTCTGTTTGTTATCTGCTCAATTCAGAAGGGATGTGGACGGAGGGGAAAACAAGAGCGGCAGGCAGAAATAGGGTGAGGACTCCTTGGAGGAAAATCTGTCTTGTCTGGGAGAGACGGAGGGATATTAGGCCTGCAGTGTCTGCTCTGGAAAAGCACACACACTGGCTTCCTCACACACATTCACTAGGAAAGTTTTCATCACATGACTCAACCCTAGCCTTCTTTGGAATTCCCAGCACAGACTTTATTCATCACTGAAACACTTTCTCCTTCACGGTTAAGTCGATTCAATCCATGAAAAAACAGCACCATCCATCCATCCATCCATCCATCCATCCATCCATCCAACATGCATTTAAACGCCTCCCTACCTTTATGGATGCGTGTGCATAGAGCATGTCCTCCAGGCTGAAGTGGCAGCAGTGGTTTAGATTGTTCCTGCAGAACTCCTGCACCAGCTGGAGGTTGTACAGACTATCAGCCAAAGACATGGTCTCCTTGAGGCAGATATCTGCTCCGCCAGGGGAGGGGTTCGCACACGAGGGGAGGCGCAATAGCAAAGGCCAAGCAGGAAGGCGAGGAAAAGATAAGAAATAGTTTACGTTTAAAAAAAGAACATTTGTGAGGACAATTACTCACCTCTCCTTCAGTGTATGAGCCAGAATTTTAACCACCAAAAAACCTTGACACGATTTCTCCATCTTTGATTCCTTTAAACTGAATCGTCAGGATTTGAAAGTCATGACGCTGGTGTCGGGATGTCCCATGTACGTGTACATATTTGATGAGATCAGACCAAACAAACAAACATAACGTCATGGAGTCTAACATCTGGCCCAGAAAGTCTAACATCTGGCCCACATGTGTGTGAGCTCTCTGCGAACTACATTCAATCCCATGAGCGTCAGAGCTGTTTATCTTTGAAACAGCAGCTCCTCTAACGGTTCTCTGCGACACGCTCCTCATAACCAATCACAGCCCAGCCAAAAGACTTTTTAGAAATGAGACGAAACAAGTCATTCTTTCTCTTTGTGTCTTACTCAGTCATTATGTCCACCCTGAAAACACTCTAGTCTCATATTACTGACAACATTAAACAGCATTTATATTTTACATGGAACCACAGGAAGTCCATACAGGATCTCTTGTCTTTTTTAGAGTTATAATTTAAGACCATCCTGTTTGAAACTATAACACATTTCCCACCCTGTAAGCATTCCTTGCTACTTGAAAAGAGGTTGTGTTTTCACCTGCGTACATTTATTTGGTTGGTGGTTTGTCAGAATGATTATGCAAAAAACTAATGAATGGATTTCCAGAAAACTTTAAGGATGGGTCCTGGGACGGTCACAATGGTTTTCTCATTATATAACATATATTCCTATTTCTACCCATGTATAACTGAAATGATTTTGGCCTACTTTTTTTTTTTTTTGGAAGAATTACATTTAATAGTGGGTGTGGTCAGTGAGATCAGGTAAGTGTAGTCTCACCTTCCAGCCTGATGACCTGTGAGCAGTAGAAGTGCAGCAGGACGGTCAGAGCACAGCCGTCTGTGTTGTCCTTCAGCAAGTTCTCCACCAGGGGGAGCGATGGAGCGCTTCTCTGTAGGGAAAGCTCTTTCCTGTAGCGAGCCTGAAACCATGGCAACAGCACAAAGACATCATCAACACTACATGTGGATATTTTGTGCAGATGCTGCATGAATCAGAGCCCAATGACCATCACAATAACTGATTCTTTAGACTTTCTAGTAAACATATTGCCCTTAAATAATTTCATTAGGGGTTTTAAAATGAGTCAAGCATTTCATTATCGGTGACTGCTCTATGTGACTGTTGCTCACATGATGATTAAAGCCTTGATGGATTAATTCTCTGAAACACGATTCCGGCAGATAAGTGGACTGACAGTGAATAGGTGATTGCAATCTGTAGAGCTACGATGCTATCACAGCTAAAGTCAAAGTCATCCTACAGAAAACAGCCTGTTCATGGAACCACTGTCACTCCTTCATTGAGGGCACCGTTCTGTATAAAACTTTCAGAGGTTTAATGAAGGGTTGTTGTATCGCTGATAAAGTAAGTGTAGTAAAACATCCGCTAGCAGTTAGCGGCTAACTGGCACTGTTCTGTCCACGCAAAAAATAAAGCCAAGTAGGGAAGGGTCAATGTTTTTCTTCTCTATGTTGCATTGAAGGGAACCCCTTAAATATGTCGATCAGAACATGCGATAATTTCGTCTTCTATTTTCTTTATGCATCCAATTAATAATTGATTCATGTCTAACTTCTTCACGCGCGAACACAAACAAAAACACACAAGAAGACAAAAAAACCCCAAAACCTCATCAGTCATAAGACCGGAGTCAAATATTTTTCACACGGTTGCAGAATGGATTAGATTTACGGAGGAGTGTCTTGCGTTCATCCATTAGAGAGTGTGTTTGCAGAGACTTATGTGTGTGTGCATGTGTTAAATTCTCTTCTCAAGTGTGTCTTAAAATACACTGAACAGACTTCTGTTGAAAAGGAGGTGTGTGATGAAACACACAGGAGGAAACCAGCTGACTGTTTACTGATCCCTTCATGTTTCTGATTGCATGGTTCTTGGTCGACACGGTCTGATGGATCGGTTTTGTACTGAGATTCATGAACCCCTCCAGATGATTCCTGTGACGTTTGGTAACCCTCAAACTTTTCACCATCCAATACTAATCAAATTCTCACCTTAGCTGTACTTGCACTTTGGCGCTAATGCAAAATATTGTAGCTTTCTCAAAATGGTTTACCGCCATGCTTCAGATCCCCATCTGAGCTTGTTGTCACATTTAGCTCAGAGCTTCCCTCTGACCAAGTTAACAGTATTGGTAGTATGGCTGACTCCAGATAAGTTAACACACTAGTTAGCTGATGGTATCTTTAATTCTGTGACAGTAACAATTATTTTTTATATTTTAATGCCTGTTTATCTCTGAGTTAGAAATGTACTGTAGGAAGTTGCAACAATTCCCATTTTGCCACAGAGCAACAATATTCATTTTTCCATCTTTTAACTGTCACCTTGGCGGCATCACAAACACAAACCCGCGGCGAAGGTTGCGACCTGATAAGGCTTCGTACTAAAGCTTAATGCCCAAGTAAGTAAAGAGGGTGGTAACTGACTGCCCCAGTTTGCCCCACTGAACTAACTCGTTGTGTCATTTGGACCTTACATGACTGCAGCAATAGAACATTGTCTATCTGTCACAGGCTCTTTTTCTACAGCTGACAAAGTTCCCTGGTGTCATTTTTCCCAATCCCCCCTTTTCTCCTCATTTTTCTGTCACGCTTTATCCTCTCACCCTCCAGCCCACATCTTTCTTTGTCTCTTCTGTCAGCAGTGTTGTGACTCTCGCTAGCCTTTCTCTGCAGCTGGTTTGAGACTGACCTTATCTGTTCCTCTGGTTTTGCATGGTTCAGTGTCGACGAGTTACACTGCTGGATATGTGGTCACATATCATGTAGAAATAACTAAAATAAAGAACCTAAGTATGAGATGCACAACTTTAAAAGTCATATGAGAAATTTCAAATAAATTCTGTAAAGGATGTATCTATTTACTGACAGACCACAGCTTATTTATCTCCCCAATATAGACCCTCTACTGTTCCCAGTAGCAACAGAACTCATGGAAGTCGTTGCACCATGAGATAGTAGAATTAAACTAGCACCACTATTGCCCCTGTTCTCTCTATCTCTCTCCCTCCTTCTCCTGTTCTCTCTCTCAGGCCTTTGTGTGGTGGATCATCGGCAATCGGCTACTTCTGTCTGCTTCCGTGGCTGGCGCAATCAAAAGCTGTACAATGGTTCTGTTTCACCATCCAGTAGGGGAGTCTGGTTTCGTCTCATTTGGTTCTGCTGTGGTTTTTGGGTTTTGGCAGGGCAATCTTACACTGTCATTGTTTTGAGAACAATGACTTAGGCACTGTTTGGTCTGTCCTCAGAGTGGTGGATCCTCGGCAATTGGTGACCTCTGTGTGCTTCATCGGCTGGTGGTGACTCACTGTACTGGATGGATCAGCGTGCCTTTGTCATACATTTATTATTGTTATTGTCATTGTTATTATTATTGTGTTGTTAATCTGTACATGCGGTATCTATTGCTTTGTCTGTCCACTCCTGGAAGAGGGGTTCCTCCTCTGCAGTCTTCCTGAGGTTTCTCCCATCCATTTTTTCCCCTGTTGAAAGGGTTTTGGGGGGAGTTGTTCCTTATACGTCCATGTGCAGATTGTAAACCCCTTTGAGACATTGTTTGTGAATCTGGGCTATATAAGAATGAATAAACTTGAAACTATCTTGGTTTAATACTCTAGGTTGAAAAGTTGTGTGTGTGTTTGTGTTTTTACTTTCTGAGCGACTGCATTTCCCTCCTGGATCGAAGCTTCCCTCAGCTTTCTTTCTCGGATGAGGATGTTCCTCAGGTGTTCATTTACCTGGAGAGAGAGAGGAAGACAAAGAGAGTTAGAGAGAGAGTCAGTGTGTGGGTGTGTGTGTGTGTGTGTGTGTGTGTGTGTGTGTGTGCGTGCGTGCGTGCGTGCGTGCGTGCGCGTGCGAGAGAGAGAGAGAGAGAGAGAGAGAGAGAGAGAGAGAGAGAGAGAGAGAGAGAGAGAGAGAGAGATATGAAGGTCAAATTTCACCACACGGGAGACTGAATGGTGAGTCTGTGCTGGAGAAAGGAGAGACTTTAAAGAGAGGACAAAAGACCTCGAACATCAGAAGAAAACTTTTCTCCACAGTCGACTGGAACATTTCCTCTCAAAGAAAAGCATCACTTCAAACAATTACAGCTCTTCTGATTAAAAGCTGCACAAACAGCGATGTAATATTTCCACCTGAGGGGCTGCATCAACCAAAAACAACCATGCATCTGAGCAGGTTTACATCTGCCTGGACATTCAATGGATGTGGGTGGGGTCTATTATTAGAGGCTCAGTGACGATGTGTGGTTACCTTGTTGATCCAGGTGATGATTGCATCCTCAGTGTCGTAGGGAAGGTCCTGGATGTGTCCATCGCTGTACGGGGGTTCGGCAGAGGAGCATCTGTTGATGCAGAACATCACCCTTTCCACGCTCACCATCTCCACGGTGTACGCCATCATCAGCGTATCAATGAGCGCCAGGTGCGAATTCTGTGGAGATACAAGGCAGGATTGGAAAGACTGGCTTTTACTCGTTCATTCGTTCCCTCAAAAGTCAGACTGCAAAATTTTAAATGACATTTCACTTTCACCCAGCAAACAGAACCAGCTACTGTGAAGCAAAATGAAGTGAGATGGGAGCAATCAGTAATCCCTTGTTACTCACGGTTAATGCATTCCAGGACCTCCCGCAATAAAACTAAATTCCGTGACATAGCTACTATTTATTTTATTATTTAGGGTCATTTAAACGTTCATGAACCCTCTCCATGACATTAGACCACCTTATATCTGTATTACCTTTTCCCACACCCTTTTTGATAGTTTAAAGCGCTTTTAATAATTTCTTTAATACACGCTGTCAGCCAATAGCATGCATGTACTGTATCATGTGACTACCTACTAAAAATCTAAAATGTAGTGAAGCTGTGGATCTTGAAGCGTGAACAAGCGAGGGATTACCGTAGTCCAGAAAGTGGCTTAAACGCTTTTGATCAGGTGCAGCAGGGTGATTCAAATTACATCCATCAAGAACTCAGAATCTATTCATTAATCTCCAGATATGGTAAGGTACCTGAGAACATGCTGACTCCAACCAATGAAGTTTTGAGGATAACAGGAAGTTGCTGGGACTTTTTCCTGACCAAACTTTCTGTCTCCTTGTCACTCCTTTGGCCTAATCCCTGGTTTACCAGCCATTGACACCTATACAAAGCCTGACATTCTCCTGACCTTTCTAGTCTCGTACCAGACCGGCCAGACCTGCCCTTCCCTTTCCTGTCACACCACAGGTCCACTCAAAAACATCAGTGTTCACACACGTCATGCAACTTACTCACTGCTTACCCCAGCGTCAATGTGCGAGTTCAACCTAACTGAACAAACAAGGTCACGCGCTCCCTAATGCAGAAGCAGGCACAAACATGCATTCAGGCCTTGTGGGAGCTCCTACTGTCAGGCACAGGCCTCTATTCATAACCGCAGAGCCTTATGTAATAGCCAGCATGACCAAACTGTTCCCAAAGGAACCAACAGCCTACCCAGAGAACCTGCTACCGCTACGTCATCACCGCATGTTCTACTGCTGGCCTAAACACAAAACATGGCTCTTAGAAAAACATAGGAATCATAGCACAGACACTCAGCCGTCACCTGACATCAACAAATTTACCTGCTGATTCTTTATCATTTAATCAGATTTGATTCATTAATAAGAAAAACCCAACCAGCACCTCCAGCTAGTGACTCATCTGAGTATGCAAACTGTTTGCTGACTGTTTATACCACAAGGACAAAGCTGTTGATGCATGGGTCTGATACTGAACTGTCTGTGGAATAGTCTGGTAACTGTTTTTGGAGTCTTGCAACTTCAGGATATTGTCAGATATTTGACATTTCATGCATTCTCCTCTGGTTAACAGCTGGACCAACGGTATCTGATGTTGTTTCTCCAACTGCTGCTATGTACCACCAGTGACAATCTGAACTACTGCATGCAAAGAAATTCATGTTTATTACCCAAAACTGCATGAAAAATAACGAGTAAAGACGTGAAAATTGTGATTTTCATAAGGTGTGCATTAATAACAAACCAAACCAGACAAGCTATTTTATTTAGCTGCATTATTGCCTCATTTGCTTGTTCAACAAGTGAAGGTCAGGTTCCTGTTCTAAGCTAAACATCTTGATAGTTAAATGACCCTGAAGACTTTGAGTCTTTTAATGTGATTGGTTGGGTAGAGAATGGAATGCAGCCCTATGAAGCCACAAGAAAGTGTCAACAGTAGGCCGGTCCCAAGCTCGGATAAATGCAGCGGGTTGTGTGTGTGTGTGTGTGTGTGTGCACATGACTGACAGAAAAAGCTTCCATATCTAGACTGTTCTCACATCCAGTACTGTTGACACTACAACATGGAATTAAGCATGTCCTGTCCAATATCTCTTGACAAAGACCTTCAGGATTGTGTGTGTGTGTGTGTGTGTGTGTGTGTGTGTGTGTGTGTGTGTGTGTGTGTGTGTGTGTGTGTGTGTGTGTGTGTGTGTGTGTGTGTGTGTGTGTGTGTGTGTGTATGTGTGTGTGTGTCTGTGTGTGCGTGCACAGACAAGTTTAACGCCCTCACCGGTGACAGACCTTATATGGCTGTGGAAACGCCACAGACTGGTCATAAAGAGCTGCAGCGCACTCATGCACATTTTATAGCAGCAGTCATCCTCACTGGTGTGTGTGGCCGCACGAGTGTGTGTTAATAAGAATTGTAAATCTGAGTGAACAGGTAATAGAAGTCACAAGGGTGTGTGTGTGTGTGTGTGTGTGTGTGTGTGTGTGTGTGTGTGTGTGTGTGCGCGCGGCACTAGTGTTTTTAGTGTGCATCTTCACACGTGCATGTCTGGCCTTAGGGTTTACAACCCATCATACAAATTGGCGCATCCAGAAAATCTGACAACATTCAGCACAAATCTTTTGCACCAAGGGACACGCCCATCTGCACATGCTAACAGCGTCGTGTTAGCATGTGCAAGAGCTACGAGTGAAAGGTGTGTGTGTGGGGGGGGGGGGTTGTACAACGACTCTGGTTTGTGCACGAGACAGGGTTTGATTCAGACAACCCCCACACCACCACCACCTTCTGTGCAGCAATAGTGCAAATTCACAGCTTCCCGCCTCCTCCTCCTCTACACACACTCAAACCTCCCCTCACTCCCGATAAATGTCGGACCTTTTCCACTTCTTTCTCTGCCAAAGACATAATCCTGCACCCCTTTCCTCTCCCCTCTTCCCAAATGTTCCATAACTTCCTCATGTCTCTGGTTTCCATTTGTCCTCTCCCAGTTTTCCATGCTCACCCTTTCCTCTCTTGCTCTACGTTCCTGCTTCTTTCTCCATGACATCCATATGGTAGCTTTTGACTACAACCCTCTCCACCTTCCCTCCCTCCTTACCCCCCCCTCCCTTTTTCTCTATCCATCCAGACAGATCCAGCCTTGCTCCACCTGCTCATCCCTCACGAGTTATTCCTCTGCTGCACAGACTTTGGAAAACCATGAGGTCATCATTTTCTCTGCAGATACACCCTAACCTAAAACGTAGCATGATTGAAATTAACCTGCTGAGTCCACACACACACACACACACACACACACACACACACAGACACACACACACACACACACACACACACACACACACACACACACACACACACACACACACACACACACACGCACACGCACACACTGCTTGTCTGAACCAATTAATTAACTTCAGAAGGGCACAGAGCATCATTATGAATGGGCAGGTTAACTAATTCCCCAGATGTGTGTTACGCTGATGAAGGTCACGGTGCCGCCGGGCTACAGACTCCATTTATCTACCATTGCTCTCCGGCTCCTACTAGACAGAAGCGAAGATGCAAAAAGATGTCCATGACAGGGATTGAGAGATGGAGGCAGAGCATGAAAGACGAATAAAGAAACCGTAGGACAGAGGGTGAGACAGAACGAGAGTCGCGGAGGGAGGGAGGGAGGGAGGGATGGAGCATGCACTGCAATGCAGACACCTTTTGGCGTCAGCAAAAGCACCCGGTCTCCATCCATGTGTGTGTTAGCAGTATGTGTGACGGTCCTCTCAAAAGGGAGCAAACAAACCGATTCAACAAACTGAGATAAATGATTTATTAATGGTGAACTGAGAAACAAAATAAGCTTGTGTGACAATCCTGTTGATCACCAACTGAATGTCTGTTGGACTAAAAAACACCAATAAAACATGTTCTTTTGGACTGGATTCATTTTCAGACATATTTCCTCTATTTCAAAGATGGCTATTCATCTTTTTTGAGGGGGACCATTCCCTAAATATCCTGTGTGGTCAGGCTTGACTGATTTTTCATCATAAAAAAGAAGAACTCTTCCTCTCCAGAAACAATCTGTTCACAGCCTCCACTCACCATTTGTATGGGCGTGCTGGTGAGGTCTCTCTCGGTGACCAGTCGGTCTTGGTCGGTGACATACAGGCCTTTCTGAGCCAGGGCCTGGATGACGGCGTTGTGTCCCAGCAAAGGTTTGACGGCATCGCTGCGAAGGATCAGGCTCCCTGCCCGGCAGTAGAGCTCTGCAGACTGGAGCAGGCAGACCACCGGGGGCTTCAGGTGTTCCTGGTTGTACTGGTCCCGGTACAGGGGCTCGGCCAGCTCCTCTGGGACAGCATCTGAGCACAGAGAGAGAGAACAGACGGTTGAAAAGGGTTCTAAAACACCAACTGTCAGTAGGGAAGCTATGGAAGCAATAAAAAATCTACACTATTACTCTTTCTATATTCTGCTGCTTTTATTGTTGTTGCTATGGTTTCACAGTCACTACATGGCAATATCGAGATGAAAGCTTCTTGCACAACCCAGAAAAGATGGAGAATGCCACAAAACCACCTGAGCATCATGGTTAAAGAAAAAACGAGCACATTTTCACTTGCAGTTGAATAACTTTTACAGCTAATAAAAAAAAATTTCTGAATTTGGTGACCCTACACTAAGAAGAAAGACAGTGAATATTTTTATCACTATAAACACAAAATTTGTACTGCTGAGTTGCCACCATGAAACTGGTGAAATCAAACTAGTGAATAACTGAATATTTCTCCACATTAAATATCTCTCCACATAAAAATCCTCAATAAATTGTAAGAAATATGCACATGTTCAGTATAATTGCCATAGTAACACCAAAAGTAGCCCACTGATGTGTGGAAGGATTTTCAATACATTTTTGTTCAATATGTTTTCAGCTTTGCACTTTGCAGAAGATTCCTGAGCACTCATCTAAAAACCACCAGCACATAGAGACCAATGTTATTATCATCACTCCTTGTGTAACATGCTGCAGCATAAAGACGGGGTTGCTTATTTACTGTTATTGATCTAGGAAGTTTTAATCTGTAAATATTTCTCTGCTGTTTAATTACTGCCATGAAATTCAGAGATCATTAAGGTGGCTTTTAGAAGCAAAGACAAATACTTCCATGACAGCAAAACCACAAAGCAGAGATGCTAAACACGGGGAGTGAGGACACCCTGTTTAAAATCCAGATGTCACACCATGAATCTTGCTCACAGGTCCAAATCAAATTGATTTATTAATTGACTGGAGGTAATCAAACACTTATCCAGACCGTCTTTCCCCATGTGAACCTGTGCATGAATCTACGCCGTCTGTTTACAAAGCAGTAAATGTCATCTGATGAAAACAGCTGCGCACACGGCGGCATTATAAGAGCCCTTCACTCGTCTTCTGCCTTCCTGTCTCCACCACTCTGTTGTTGTAACTCATCGATCTATCATTCAGTGATATATGTATTACATCGCTGTCCTACATGTGTGACTTCATTCGTTCCCACCTGTAGGAGTGTGTATTTTATTCTACTCCAGTTTGAGTGTGTATTACTAGCGTGTGGGGTCATTTCCTGTCTGAGTCATATGGATGAAACAAAGGATTTTATCTTAAAGGTACAGCTTTCAGCCGCCTGTTCTTCAATCCCAAGTTACAACCCTGTACCAGCAGCAGAGGAGGATAATAAAATCAAACTTTAAACTTCAGGCGCAGGCAAAACCCATTAAGCGTGTGATGAAACCTCAGCAGTTTTCCACTGGCTGTGGTAAATGAAACCCCCCTCATCCTCCGTAACGGGTGATGAAAAGAGGTATTTAAAGCAACAGGCAGATGCTCAACCACATAAGCATGTTCTGAATAACAAACCCTCCTGTGTCTAGTCACAACTATTAAATCAATCTAATGCTTGACGCTGATGGCGAAGTACGTCAGCAATTTGGCCTCTGAGACGACGAGTTTCCTAACAAAGACAAAAAGATTTCCCCTCAGATACTTTTAATTTACACTTGAAAAGTGTTGTTGACTTTCAAAGCTTCGATGTTAATAAAGTCACTTATCAAAGATCAGGAGGCTACAATAGCACAGACAGCAAATTTTTCTGGAGTCGATGAAAATCTGCCCCGTCAACTAAAACCCTCTCCTTTGTGTTAGCTATCAAAGAGGAAACTGACAGGAAGTAGCTGCCACAGGAAGTCCAGGCATGGACAAGACTGCTCCCCATGAGACCTCCAGGATCAGAACTTGACATGCACAATATCACGGACAGCACAGTCCATCTTTACTAGCTGCTCTTGTTGGAGTCATCCTGCTGTCTACATTTCCGCATTTTGTGGACGAAAATGACTGAGAATCTGAAGAAACTGTAAAGCTGAGGGTCAGGAAACCAAAACAATAAGCTGAAAAGAGCTAAAATGTCTTTACTTTACTACAACAACAACAAAAAAGTTACTAAAATACAAGCTATAAAAACTTAACTGAAGGGAAATGTGGGTTAATAATAGTGGGATTATCTATATGTACAGTTCCAGATTGTAAATATTTGTAAGTACAGAACAATCTGCAGTTTAATAGTCCTATGGGTGGATTCTGTACAACTGGCGACATGTAAGCAAAACCTCATCACACACTCCTGTTTAATGTAAATGCACCAACTATATGAACAAAAACATTAAACTAACGCGCAAGATGCATTTTTGAATGCTGACATGTTGTTTCATTTTAGTCTTCATGTCTTGCCCAATGACTCACGGACTGGAGAGACTAGGATCAAACCACTAACAACCAATCCTCTTTCTGCATCTATTTATTATTGGGTATCTAATTTTGTCCCACCTACCCTTTGGGTTTCCTTTGGTTTGTAGATCAACAACAATCTCCCTGAAGAGAAGAAGAGAAACAAAGTCTAGACTAGACGAGGGCTCAGAGGAACCACTGATGGGCTCCGTCAACACCAGCATCACCATCAGGGTCTCCAAGATGAAATGTATCTACAAACTCTTTGGTTTTACTTTCTCCAAAGAAGAAATGATGGATGTAACTACATCTGGACAGCTTGAGAAGCAGTGCATGAAACAACACATTCATCACTGATATATTGGGTGAGTTGGGTGATGGTTTTCTACTGTTGGCCCCCCAGTCTTGGATTGCCCCTGGACGAGAAAGGATGCTCTACCTTAATTAAGACAGAGCATCCTTGCCTTAAGTAAGTATGCCTTACTTAAGGCACTTCACTAAAAATTAAGTCCCTTAATTTTATAATCTCTCAACAGCCTTAAGATCTAATTCTAGGTTTAGCCAGCGGACCTCCATCGGATGGCCTGAGGGACCTGATTGGTTTCTAAAAAGTCAGCAGGTCAGAGATGGACTGAGGAACCAACCCACTTAGAGCTTTATAGACCTCTAATGGCACTTTGAAGGCGATTGTGTATTGAACTGGGAGCCAGCAAAGTGATTAGGTTAGCCTAACCCTGTAGAGGAACACATGAACCAGATTCACAGTCTTCCTGCCCCTCACAGTCAAAAGTGATAATTCTACTTCAACGTTTCACGTGATCGGTCCTCCCTGAAGTGTCGGCACAAACTTCTAACTGGTGAGAAAGTTGTTCCATCTGAGCGTCGTTGCTCATCTGAACTAGGCCAAGCAGGGCTCAGAGGACTGCTTATGAATCGGGCCACAGTTCTCCAGCTAAAACCGTGTCACCGGAGGGATGATAAAAAAAATAAAAAAAACAGCAGCAGCCACGGGTCTTGTTGATCTATAAGTGTCTTCCTCACATGCTGCTCGTCTCTAACTTGTACTTCGTGCCCCCCCCCCCCACTCTGTTGAATTAATGGGAGAGAACCATCTGTCCGATTCCAGGTTTGATCCGGGTGCTGCAGATAAAACTTTCATCAGAAGCTGAGGTCTCGGGAGAGAACGGGTTGAAAGGAGTCTTGGTGAGGTTAGGCTGCCGGAGCAGCTCTCAGACCACATTGAGAAAAGAGACCAGAGCTCAGATTCCTATGAATAATGATATTTTATGGAGAAACATGCCAAATATTCCCTGTTTTTAGCTGCAGAAATATGAGGATGTGTTTTTCCTTTGTCTTATGTGACAGAGGATTGAACAAATGTGGAGCTTAAACTGACAATTGTTTGAAAAAAACCTTCTTATGACCTCTTACAAGCAGACGGACAGACAGATGGAGCAACCATTTGATTGGATGTTAGATGTGCATGTCAGCACTTTTCTTAGATTGTGTTCTCTCATTCTGTGCTGGAATGTTTACACGCTGAGTGTTTGCACACTTCACTTCAGAAAACATTCTTAGACGCCGATGACGGACCAATTAACTGACAAAGGACTTATAAAGCATTCAGTTCCTTATGTGTGACAATCAGCCATGTAGCGGCTCAGACTGATCAGGCTACATCATGAGTTTCCGCAGAGGCAAGTAGTAAGTATTTGCGGCACAACAGGTCGAATCATTGAGACATGAGCCGCAAGGTCAGGAGGTTGACCTTTGAACTCCAGTTAGAGACTGTAGAGTAAAAACACTCGACCTATAGAGTGGTTTGAACTCCAACTGCCTAAAAGTTGAGTTGCTCTCACCTAACCTCTTGACCTGTGGAACAGTCCAATCAGGTGTTGTTGAGGATCTTCATCTATCCCAATCTTTCGTTGTCCTGACATGTCGCTTATATAAAATTCAGCATATAAGCACAAATTCACTAAAAACCAGTGAAATTGATGATATATAACTTTGTATTTGTGTTGTTCTGTGTGATTGTGGACATCTTTACAGTTCCAAATATTCTGGAGTCAAGTTTCTCTTTCTAATTACAGTGTGGGGACATTGGCAACCACTCTAGATGGGTAACTTTCTGTTCCATGTTGCTGTGCAGCCCAACTCAACGTGGGTAAGTTTACCTCACTCCACTCTGATCTTACAATATTTCCCTCTGATCTAATCCAGAGATTGAGGAGGATTCGGAGGCAACACCTACCCGAGCCGAACGCCTTGGCCACCAGCCACGTCAGGCTGCAGGATATCTTGGCCCTGGTGAAGTCGTAGTGGTCGAAGCTCTTGATGGCAGGGACGATGAAGGTCCGTCTGGTGCCTCTGTCATCATCCACATCCCCCATCGTGAGCGGTCTATGCGCTGCAGCTGGAGGGTCTGTCGGGCTCAGGAGCTCCTCCTGACTGCGGATGACATCCCATCCAGAGGAATTCACTGCAGCAACGGCCTTGATGACTGGAGAGCACGATTCAAGAAAAAGGGGGCGCTCCGCCTAGATGAGCGTCATCCTCCAGTCTCAGTACAGATTCCTGACCGCACAATTTAGGAACGGGATTGAAGGAGAGTCCCCGACGTTTTTATCCTCAGACCGGCCGACATGACGGAGCTGCTGGGCGGCGGAGGATGGTCCGACACCGGCGGACGGTTTCACACGTTAACTAACGGCGGTGTTCGGTCTGTGTTCTCCCTCCCTTCTCTTACCGCTCTCTCTCTCTCTCTCTCTCTCTCTCCCTCTCCCCCTCTCCCTCTCTCTCCCTCTCTCTCTCTCTCTCCCTCTCTCTCCCTCTCTCTCCCTCTCTCTCTCTCTCTCTCTCTCTCTCTCTCTCTCTCTCTCCCTCTCTCTCTCTCTCTCTCGGCTTCTCTGCGCTTTTCCTGCCGCACCGATCGGAAGAGGGAGCGTAGTGCGCATGCGCGGTCCACCCACCCCGATCCTCTCAGTCTGTTCAAGAACTACAAACCGAGGGTGGAGTTCAGTATTTCTCATGCTCTTACCGACGACTGGAAAATACATTAATAAAAAGCAAGACAGAAAAAACACCGTTATGCTATTTCCACGGTCCGGTGGATCCATTTTTTGTGTGTGATCTTTTGGTTTTGCAATATATTTTACTGCAAACTTACACAGATTTGTAATATTAGATAAGTAATGTTAGTGCATAATTAATTTGATTACTGACTTACTGAATCTTATAAAATTCAGAACTTTCTTTTAGCGCTGCATTATCACATTCTTCTTCTTCTTCTTCTTTAGAGCAACTATTATAGCAACTAAAACAGATATGTCAGATACACTCACTATAAAAGTATATAATATGCCTGCTATTTATTTTTTGAATGACATTCTGTATTTTTACTTATCTTTTATGAAATGTTTAGAACGGCTTATTAGATCTGATTATTCACTGCAGCAGAATCAGTAGAGAATATCACATTCGGTCTATTTGTAAGAAAGACATTCAAAAATGTATGTTTTTTTAAATTATATTTCTTTAAAAACTTACAGATGAAAATATTATATGTGTATGTTATATATTAATAATAACACGTAGAGATTACTGATTGAAATTCTATTATCTACTTCATTATCAAGACGAGAAATATGATGATGATGATGATGATGATGATGATGATGATACTGGTTCCTGGGCTGGCTACACTAAATCACATCAGTTCATATGTCCTTTATTTCAACTTCAAGCATATTTTGTGGGACCATTGAGTGTTTCACTGAAGGTTTTTTTTAATACTTTTTCTGCAGCTACTCAAGCACAGAACTGGAATATTACTTTTTTCATTCATTAAAGGCGTATAATGTAGTTATGGAATAGATGGAAACCAAGGACATGTTTTTTTTGCACAAAAGGACATCATGCGTCATTCTCTGTGTGGATAAAATAATTAACTAACTGTGCCACGATGAAAAGTGATCACCTTGGTTTGCTTTGCAGTATAAGATCCAGACGGATATTCATGAAAGCCAGTTGAAGGGTTGTCAATGTACCAGATAAGAACTTATTTCACTTTCCATAATACAGTATTGCAATTAGATCGATCAGCAAGGAAGTGGGTGGGACAAAGAAGAACAAGATCAAGACAAAGGGGTGGCTCCATCTATCCATTTCCCATTAATTCCGTTTATTTAAAATTGCTAGAATCACAATGTCTTTCATTTTTATGATGCACAACTTTGAGTGTTTGGCATTGCTGGAAATATGTGTTTTCGGTCAAGGTTTTCGAGCCTTAAAACTATTTTAAAGAATTTCCAAGTATACACACACACACACACACACACACACACACACACACACACACACACACACACACACACACACACACACACACACACACACACACACACACACACACACACACACACACACACACAATAAAAAATTCACAGATACAAACAATAAAATATGAAAAGGAACATAATTTGATGTAATTCAAGTGTTTTTTAAGGAAGTTCATGTCACTGTTTTTCTCCTTTGCAGTCTGAACAGTTAAGCGACCCCTCTCAGAGTTAGGGTTTTGTTAGGTTCACAAGATATAAGAAACATGTGCCTATACAAAAAAAACCCAAAACAATCTTTAAAACAGTTAAATAATTTAGTGGCAAGTAGTATTCTATCCAACTAAGAACTTGCTGCTTGCTATCCTTCTTATAAAAGAATACTAGAAACTTTGTTAATGTAAACTGAGCTTTACTTTTTACTATTATGACACCAAATTGGATAATTTTTCTGTCAAAAGACCTATGCAACATCTCTGCACTCTGCATTCCAGGAGATGAACAATGGAGACAAACTAGGTGTAATGAGGAACCTGTAGAAATGTTGCTCATTTTGTTCCTGAAGTGAGTTCATATGGTTCATGAGATCAGGGAGCACATACCACGCATCGGTCATTAGGTGGCAGTCTTCTGCTAAATATTCACCCCACTGCTTCTCAAGTGACATAACATTAAATAGCTCTTGTGATGATTTGAATTCCCCCCAACAGGTTTGAAAACAATTTACAATATGTGCAAGTATTTTTAGTGTTCAGGCCTTGACGCATTGTCTCTATGAACAAACCGACTTCAGGACATGTCAGTATACTCTCCTCCAATACGCTATTTTTTTTTAACTCTGCTCCTCCTCTTTACAAACTGAATCTTCTTTGTTTTCACCTCCTCCCAAATCCACCGTCATCTGAGAGTCATTGCCAATCATAATGTACTTGGCGTTCTCGATGTGAATGTTTGGGAGGTGTTTCCACCAAGGCCTGCCGTCCTCACCTTCCTGTTCCGATGGTTCGCCTGGACCAAGAAGAAGTTTCTGTGTCATTAAAAGCATGAGGTTCTCCTTCTCCAACAACTGAGCTGTTTCGGACTCTTTAATCAGCTGATTTCTGCGCTGCTGTAATCGCTCCTGCCTTCGTATCTGAAGTTTCATTCTTTGCTCCTCAGCCCAAATTTTCTTTTGACTTTTAATCCTTGGCAGAGACATACACTTTTGTACTCTCCTCTCAAAGTTCCCGTTCTCTACCAGAGGAACTAACGTGCTCAAAACCAAGGGGATGCTGTTCCTGGGCATGCAGTTCTCCCGTGGCAGGAGCGGGATGACGGTGTTGTATTTGTGTTTCTTGTTCAGAGAGTTGACGAGGGCCGAGTCCGTCTCCATGTTCAGCATGCGGGTGTTGAAGTTGCGGGTGAGCAGCAGCAGAGTGAAGGCGGTGTTGTTGATAGCGTCCTCCATGCACCTCAGGGTGCTCTTTCCAGGGATGGCAAAGTCATTGGAGAAAGTCGCACCTGGATAACCGATGACCGTTTCCAGTCTTTCCCTCAGGATCTCAGCCATGTCAGAGTCTTCTGGTGCATGCAGGATAACAAATGAATAAAATATTTCCTCCTCTTCTTCTTCCCCACTATCGTCAGCGTCATTTGCAACATGCTTCTTTTGTGCCGTGTTTGTTGCGGCAGGCAGTGCAAAATTCAATACTGTCGTTGTTCTTGAGGTTTGGGTTGGAGAGATAAGACTGTCTAACTTAATGCTCTCTGCGGCGAATGTTTCCTCCATCCTCGAGTGTTTCCTTTCATTGAACAAAGGAGGATGATTGGATTTAAACTGATGCTGCTCACATGTGTGGGGATGTGGAGGTGTATTTCTGGCTTTACATCCAACAGCGGAAGAGTTTGGATGGGATTTATCCGATGCTTCTGGAGTTCTTCTGCCGTCTTGAAACGATGCTGCTGGGGGCGTACTTATCTCTAAATGAGTCGGGTATGAGAGCTTCGAGGACCTGGCCTCCAGGAAGCTGGGCAGACTGCAAGCGCTCTCTGAAAGATCCTGGGACGAAGTCACTTTCAAAGTCGGACTTCCTTCATAAAGGTTGCTGTGAAGATCAAGGTTAGACCCCAACTTGAGATCCATGGAAGAGTGCATCCACTCCACAAACTCAGGCCCACAGGTGACCTCAGCTTCCTCTCGGAGTCTATAATACTCTAAATTCTCATCCGCGCTCCATTTATGAGTATCGCTGGAAAGAGCTCTCATATAGGCCAAATTTCTCAGCAGGGGATTACACAACCTTTGTTCCGACAAGACTCTGAAGATACGAGCCAAAGTCACTGAATTTTCCCATGTGAACTCTTGGAAATGACCACAGTGAACAGCAAAATCCTCTAAATTACCATCACTCATCTGACACTTTTCGGCCAGATGCTTTGCCACATAGTTATCCTTGATTGTATGGAGTTTGCTGAGACCCTGCGCTTGCCTCCGCAGGACTATCAAACACAAGGCATGTATGATATTATCCTCAGGTGACTCCCTCAGTTGGAATGTCAGGCTTAGCAGACGTTCATGAGGTGTTTGAACCAGTATTTCAAAGACATCTTTGAGTCCCACCCTCTCATTTTCTTGCACTCTCTGACTCATGTTGAGTTTTATTTGCTACTTAATCTCCAGCCAACAACAGACGATAGAATCACGTGTGATGTTCCGACATATTGTTCATCATTTCTTTAAAGGGTGACTCCAGGGAGGGCTGCAGAAGTTTATAGACATTCTTGCTTCTGTACAGAGATTAAAATCAATGAGCATCAGAAGAACAGAAGTTCAATAGTCTGCTTGAATGTTCACAACGCAACACGAGGATACTTTAGAGATTTGACTTTATTGTCCCACTACTCTACACATATTACACTAAAATAAAATACTTAGGGAGGATTACTCACCAGTGTGGAGTCATTACCCTAAAATGAATCAGCGTGCTTGTAAGTCAAAACACGGAAGTAGCCCAAATGCCTTTTGGCCACATCAGGTTGAAGGGCAAAAAAACCACTCTGCTGACAACAGGAAGTTCCCACACGCCTTTCAGACTGATCAGAAGACACCAGTGAATGTAGTGAGTCTTACGTTAAGTAGTGAGTCTTAACACTAACTTAACTTGTGGCACAAAGTTCACCGGTTATCATGCGTGAGTTAGATACAGGCCTCTGCCTGAATGAATAATAGGATGATGTCACAGAAAAAGAAAGAGAGCCCACGAGGGACAAAAGAGAGAAGCAGGAAGAAGCACTCAAGGAGTTCTCCTCACGGATGAGTCAGATGAGAGACGTCTATGTAATGCAAATGTCTTTCTTCATGTGTAAATGGCGACACTTCTGCATCCTGAAATTCCTCACAACAAATTTGCAAAAGACGAAATTAAATAGATCGATTGAACATCATGGCGAGTGTCAGAGCCTTTAGCTCCTCGTGAACCAGAGGTGAAGCGGAGAGAATTATGGCTTTCCTCCCTTTCTGCTGAGAGGCAAGTGTATTTTAGTCCGTGGAGTAAACCTCTAACCCTATATTTACCAGGGGTGGGGTCACAGCCGGCGGAGTGCAAGCCAACATCAAATCCCTCAATGCAGCGCAGACAGAGAGCCTCTCTGTTCTTAGCATTGGGTAATATACTTGTTGTGTGTCGACTTCTGAAGGATGACAGTGAGTCTGTAAGATGTGTGGTAGCGTTGGTATGCATCTGTGCCTTTATAGAATACGTACAGTAAGCGGTTAAGTCATATAGCACATGCCACAAGACCGTAGGCCCGTTGGTTTAAGCCTAACCGTCCAGAGGCAACAGAGCAGCGACCTAAATACGGGACTGAAAATGTGGCTGGTTGAGTTTTTTGGGAACTTTTTTTTTATTCCAGACTTTCTTTTATTATAATTAATACAAGAGTATAAGAGTAAATATTTATTAGTGTTTGTGATTATCTGACAAAGAAAGGAGCCTGGCAGCATTTGGGTTCCACTTCCTGTATCCACCATCACCACAAACATGGTGTTAGGTAGCTGAAGGGGTCCAGTCTGACAAAAGACAATATATTATGTTTTGCTGGGTTCAGCCCCGAGGCCCCTGTTCTAATAACACCAGCTTTATAGCTACCTTATTGCAGCTACATTTAGAAGTATTTTCTGGTTAGCTTTTAAACAAATCTTTGTGTTGGTTGAGGAAATCCTTAAGTCACTTTTGCATTGATTTGAAGCCAGCTTTCAGTCCTGATATGAAGGCATTCTTTGGGAAGCTGCTAGTTTTCAGGAGTCAGCATATTTAGTCAACAAGCCAAAGGACATCGAAGGTAAAACTAAAAAAAAAAATTCTCAAAAAATATGTTTTCACTAAATCTGTTAATACAGTTTTGTACCCTAAACTGTGATGGTGGCATCCTTATAGCTGTCATTAAATCTGAGAAAAACTTCCACTGGACACAAACGTAGATTTTATTTTTTTGTGCAGGAGGCATGGCCTCATTGTTATCAATGAAAGTACAACCACATTTCATTGAGAGCTTCAACAAAAAAAAAGTGACAGCACGCTAACGTTACCTGAATCAGCTGGTTCAAAAGTTTTTAATCCAACATGGACAGGAGGTTAGCATTTTAGTGAAGGGAAATTTGGAGCTCTCTGCAGTAATTTTCATACTTCACCTCTCATCATCGTTCTAACACGAAAAGTTTTAGTTTGGATTACATCATTTCAACATGGGGGTGGGGGTGAGGGGGGTGGGAGGCTTGAAATAAATGAAAGAAGATCTGACCCCTCCCTAGTAACCTTTGTTCTGTCCCTAACAAGATATGATATATGCACATGATTTTTCTTGAACACTCACACACTACACACTCTTGTGTACCACTGAAACACATGTGTGTGCGAGCACGCACGCACGCACGCACACACACACACACACACACACACACACACACACACACACACACACACAAAGAAAGAGAGAGATGAAAATGCTCACACAAACACACTTGTACACACAGCCTCGGGATCGTCCTCTGTCAGTTACGTAACGGGCTGCCAGACGTCCATCTTTATTGAGGTCAGTTCTTTCAACAAGAGACAGGCTCTCCCAGCAGCTGTGTGAGTCAGCCTGCCGGTAAATTTGCCTTCACCTTCTGGCAAAAGCATATAGTAAGATGTTCTGTCACTTCCTGGCTTCGTGCGGCTTTAGCGACAAATGTATTCTGACCTTTTGCTTGTTTACTGGCTTGAATATTACCTTGTTTCCACACAAACAAATGAAACTTTCTGCATGTGTTTTATGGACATAAACTGACCGCACAGATGTGTGTGTCTGTCTTTGAGAGTGTGGTTTCTGGCCGTGGGAGAGAGCCTTAGGGAGAGACGGAGGGGTCACGTATAAGAGGCTTTCGGGCAGACGAGTGAAAAGGAGGCCCTTTCTTGGACAGAGACTACGGATTAGGATGAAAGACGTATGAGTGGGGGGATGCTCCCTCTCTCCCTTTTTATCTATCTCACACGCTTGCTGCATCGCTCGCCCACATTCTGCATTATGTTTATTTAAAATGAGCAAAATACGAAGCCGGGCGCGGTGGAAGATGCGCAGATGGAGATACAAAGCCAAAAAGATAAGATGACGAGATAGAGAGGGAGCTAAATACGGAGGGAGACAGACCTTTGCTGATCGATGGCCTCTTTAGAATTCAGTCTGAGAGAGGCCACGCATCGCGCTGCTCCTTTCCCAGCCACCTGATTCGTCACACATGCTAAGAGAATTTAACACACCCGCTTCTGGCAGCCACATATATGCTCAACACACATGTACATGTGAAGACACAGACAGGAGGCTGTGTGCCCACAGTTTGGCCCCTGAATGAACCACCTGCACCGAAGCCTCCGCTTCACCCAGCAGGGGAAGTTTGCACTTTCCTGCACAGTTTTCCTGAAAACAAATATTCAACAGTGCATAAGTCATCCGTAATACGGATTGCTGCAGCTTTTGCAGTCTGCATAGTCCAACTGAGTCCAGGAGGTGTATCAGAAAGAACAAAAATAACCCTGGTTATCACACCGAGAGGAATTTGTGTTGTTGACAAAGCGCTACAACAGATCTGAGTCAATATGACAGTTAACTAGCATTAAATCAGGAGCAAAGGTAAATGAAGCGGGCCTGCGGACACGACAAGGGAGCGCAGTGTGGATGGGAAGATGTGTGTACTGTACCACACCGAACCATGCTTGGTTGAGCATGTAGGCCATGCCAACAACAATGCATAATACAGCCTCTGGTGATGGGACACACACACACACACACACACACTCACACAGACACGCACAAAACACACACACTCGCTTCACATATACAGACACGCACCCACAGACATACACTCACACAAGCGCACACGCAAACTCACACGCATGCACAAACATCGACGGCGATGGGGCATGGAGCAGTTTATGCTCATATCAAGACAAAGTCTTTAATCAGTGTGACAGCAAGGGCACTCGCCCCAAAGGAATAGCTAACTCCTGCCTCGCAAAAGCACATCCACAATAAATCAGGCGTATTTGCATTTGCAAGAGAGGGGGAGAGAACATTTGATATTTAACATCATTAATATGCTAAATGTATGACTGTGATTTGTTCCAGTTCAATGTCCAGAGTAGCATGTCCAAGAGTGGCATGATAACCGTAAGGAGAAATGTGCACGAATCAAGGCTCCGTGTATAATCCTCTCAGTTTGATAGATTGTTAAAAGGCAATTTACATATGGCTTTTAAATTAGAACAGCCACCAGTTTTATTTCTCAAAATAATAGAAAAAGACACATTTTAAATGTCTTTTATTTATTTCTTTGCAGCTTAAGTACGTACTTAACCTTAGATTCAATTAATTTATATTTACCCTGTTGTAATATTTTTCCTTTAATTCCTTGGTGATATATATTTATTTGCCTTTGGTAGGAAGAAGAAAAGGTTGATGCGCCTCTCACAACGTCCTGTTAAATAATAATCTACAGCCAGAAAAAAAAGAAAACAGTGATTCTGGCTGAGTTCTGAGAAGTAACATCCTGAAAAATCACCATTTGCTAAATTTACTCTTTAATATAGATTACATGTCTCTCCCTCTTCCTGACGAGAGACCACCCCCCGCCCCTATTCCAACACACATACACACACACACACACACACACACACATACACACACACGGAGCGGAGCATGTCACATACCATATGATTATCGAAATATTAATTAAGTTCAACAAAATATTTTGCAATGTGTCAAAGCTGAGGATTTATGAGCTCATGCTGTTCGTAGTGTGAAATAGGCACTTCGTCAAGGTCAGGTCTGTTTGGTCTGTTTACCAATGAAGTAGATGTTTGGTTCTGATAGACAGATGAGCCGATAAACTAAATATCTAACGAAATAAGACACACTGACTTACAAGTTTTGCAGTTTTGCAGGTGGCCAGGAAACTACACTAGGATTCTTGTATTGTAACTGATTTATTTTCCTCCTCTTCCTCTCTTTGTAGCATAAACCACACTTTGCATTGTCCATGGCAGCAGCTGCTTGCTAATGTAAACTTTATCTGCAGCCACATTCTAGCCCAATGGCTAATAATAAGCATTCTAAATGTACTTTACACTCGATATCCCGCCTGACAGTGTCTCTGCTCCGTTATATCTCACACCTAAAGTCACATGTCAGAAACTCTGTTTGCATCCTTGTGTAGCTGCCGTTCAGCGAACTGACTCATAGCTCTGCCTGATGATACCCGATAAACATTTCTGACATGATGGACCTTCTTCGACCCTCCAATAGCCAGTCTGGATCAGTGGATCTGCATCCCTTCCAAATGACCACTGCACAACTAACATTGTCGGATGAAGCAGAAATTCACGCTGCTTCTATAATGAATCTAAAATTGGGTCAAAAATGGCCTCGATTCATGCAGTTCATATCGCGTTTAACAATTTTTTTGCTCTGCTGTGGTTTTAACTTGATGTATTGCGTTGATTTGAATCGGTACGTGAAGGATGGAACTCAGAGAGAAAGGTTGCTTCAGATTCAGAATTTTTAAATATCTGAGAAGAAAAGTAGAAAAGAGGTGAATGGAGCAAAAGAGGAGAGGGGAGGTCTTTACAGCATCTGTGTAGATGAACAGAAATAAAGAATAAATGGACTCAGTCTGGTTGTAATTGATATTAGAATAACTGCCCATCCAAAAGTCAGTGCCCAATCCCCCATTTCACTTTTGTCTATCTCCAAACCTTGCGGATGCTCTCCTCGTGTAGCAGATGCACAGAACCAAAGGATGTGAGGCATGAAAGCAATGGGAAAGTCATTACATATTCCAACCCCCCTCCGTTCACCATAATCACCACAATTAGCAGACATCTGCAGTGACTCCAAAGCTGAGAATGTATTCAGGCAATCAGAGCAGCTTCACAAACAACACTGACTGCAGCCCCCTCTGTGATGAGCCTCCTCCTGAAGGGAAGCATTCCATTAGAAACTCAGTGATTAATTGAGATCGAGAATTTGCTCCTGGCATCAAGCAAGAATGAATCCCGACAGGAGGCATCGACGATGGCGGAGCCGTGTGCAGGGTTGGTTGCGATGGTGTTGGCGGGGACTGCGCCATGGCGTTGATGATACGAGATAAGATGTTCACACTGGTTCGCAATTAGCTGTGCGAGAACAATACAGCCATACAAAGAGTTTCTGACCCATCAAATAAACAAAACCTGCATGTGTCTAATGATAATCCACATTTTATAGGTCCTTATGTTTGGAGGCAAGAATTGGAGGCAGTTGTGGTGATCACAATTGGTAGAAGTCCCCTGGACTCATTTGGAAATACTTGATTTCTGTGTTTGTTGGACATGCTGTTGTTACTTTAGCTTGAAAACAATTGTGTGTAACTTTTTTTAATGACAGGATTAATTTGACAGTTTGAAAAATATGCTTCTTGCTCAGTGTCAGATGAAAAGATTGATATCTCTCTTATCTTTCTATCTGGGTTAATGTGAAGTAGAATACAGCTGTTTAGTTATAGCATAGCATAAGTTTGTAAAGTTATCATAGCTATAACTAATGTTGAACCACTCCTAATTTGTTAATAATTTACAAATTGAAGACAGAAGTACAACATTCAGTAAAATGACAAAACAACTAAATACACAAGAAATTTTCACAAGATATTTCAAAGAAATTATAAAAAGAAAGACAACAGTTGGTTGGCCGCAAATCTGGATTTTGGTACAAAGTTTAGACACTGGGACAAATTGATATCAAGATGTTTTTGGGGTTTCACTGGCCTGGATCCCAAAGTTAAATCCAGAAGTGGTTTTAAATTCAGATGGAGGATTGACTAACAGACTAACCCTAGGGAAATAATGAAGCTTTGAGATTGGAAGAATTTTGAATTAGAAACAAAAGTTTCTTGAGAACCAGACGAATTAGAGATAATTACAAAAGAAGAGATTAAACCAGAAAAGTCTGCAGAGAGCCACAACGTTCTGACTGAAACACATAAACGGAGCACCAAGAGAACTATTTCCACACCGAACAGAAAGGAATCAATCCTGAAGGCATTCAATCCAAATGGGAGAAGACTTACACAAAGAAACAGCAGGACGAACCTCACAGCCAGTCAAATTCTTCCAGACTTTGGCTGGAAGAATCTGTTTTTTTTGGTTTTTTTGTTTTTTGTAGGGGGGGGGGGGGGGGTTATGACAAAATAGAAATATATTCAATCAGCAGTTCGGCTCTACCCGTCGATATTGCTCTGGTGCTCGCTGTCTTTTATCCTCTTTCCATTTTTAAAAGAAAGGTTTGGTTGTAAAAAAAAAAAAATTGAACTATAAGTATAAAACTTGTGGTTTTTATACTTGTATACTTATTGGATTATTTATGTTTAGTATTTGTAGGAATTGCTGTCTTTAGACTTTCTGTACAAATTGATAACAAAAGTTGTATATTCATAAACTACCTAGAAGGTATGCAACACCCATCCATCCATTCATCCATCCATCCATCCATCCATCCATCCATCCATCCATCCATCCATCCATCCATTCATTGATTTTCTTCTTCGTGTTCCATAATTCAGGTTAACCAAGATTTCTCAGACATTCCTTTCTCCGCAGTTTTCCCAGTTTCTTCATGCAGATCCTGAGGCGTTCCCAGTCTAAATGAGATAAAGAATCCATCCAGTGGGTTCTGGGTCTATCCTGAGGTCTACCCCCAGTGGAACAAGCCTGGAAAACCTCAAAATAGAGACACCCAAGCAGTATCCTAAGCAGACGCCCAAACCTCTTCTCATGGCTCCCTCACTTCCCACATCCCAGATTTGGGGTGGACATGTATAAAACTGAATGTAAAATAAGGCGGCAAGGTGGCGCAGTGGGTAGCGCTGTCGCCTCACAGCTAGAAGGTTCTGGGTTCCAGTCCTTTCTGTGCAGAGTTTGCATGTTCTCCCCGTGTCTGCGTGGGTTCTTTCCAGGTTCTCCGGCTTCCACCCACCTCCAAAAACACGCACTTCAGGTGAACTGATCCATCTAAATTGCCTGTAGGTGTGAATGTGTGTGTGTGAGTGG
Organism: Antennarius striatus; assembly: GCF_040054535.1. NCBI lineage: Eukaryota > Metazoa > Chordata > Actinopteri > Lophiiformes > Antennariidae > Antennarius > Antennarius striatus. The sequence continues at coordinate 8,166,942 of NC_090793.1, read as the reverse complement.
CCGTTTGTTTTACATGTGGCTTTGCAGTGCACCGGCGTCACACTCGGGGTTGTCCCCTCTCTCTGACCCATAAATCAGCTGGGATAGTCTCTAGAAATGAATGAATGAATGAATGAATGGATGGATGAATGAATGAATGAATAAGAAACAGTGTCTGAACCTGTTGTAGAAAAGGAACGCAGGCGTGAAGAACTGCTTGGCTTAACGTGGGAGCTGAACGATGAGGAAGCTGGCACAGATGCAGCTCCACCAAACAATCACCAGCTAAGGAGGAAATAAACATTCTGGTCCTGGGAGGGAACCCCACCTCCTAGAAACACCCGACTGCAGAACCTTCAGGCAGACACCAGGAGGTTTGACATAAAAGCACAGGATGGAGTTTAACGGCACGACAAACTTAATCCTACGAGGGATACAACAGTTGTGTTCCCTTGACAGTCAGTCATGTATTAATGGTAGTGATCATTCACATATGCTTGGAGATCTGCAGTTATAAACTCTAGTAGGTTAATGTCCTCTTTAAACGGAATATTATTGAAGGATGAAAACCAGCAGGAGGATTTTTAGTTCATAAAGATTTTTCCACATCCATTTTTTTGGTTACGTTTACATCTGATTTAAACGCTGCAATATCAGAGTTTTGCCAAAGAAAAAAAGAAAAAAGAGAAAAGAAAGAAATCAAACTATAGATTCATAATGTTTTCACATGATCGGAGCCACACAGATAAAGTCCCACATGGTAAGATTCGTGAAAGAGCTGTGATTGAAGCTGCGGCTAAATCTAGAGGAAGGGGAGATTAGAGGCTTAGAGGAAATGGAGCCAAGGCTGTTGCTCTCATTTGGATGTTGGAAATTGACTGAATTGTGAATATCTGTAGGAGCTGGACTTCTGATAACATCGTTCCCGCCAAGTCTGAAAAATGAGCCTTCAAGTCCGCGCAGCAATCAGACGGTGTTGATCTTTGTTAAGAAATGAACAAACTGTCTCCACAGGTAAACCGGCGCAGGAGGGTCGACACAAGGTGTGATCCTCTGCTCAGTGCTCCCTTCCTTCCGGTGTGAAAGTCTGGGCCTGATGGACAGACAGCCCACCTTTTTTTGCTGTGTGGAGAAATGTGTCCAATCACCATGGCTACCAGTCAGAGAAGAGCCCCCCTGCTGTGGTTATCAGGAGTTCTCTGTGTGCGTGCACACCGGCTCAGCATGCAGGTTAACACAAGCCCGCATTATGGATGTGGAACTGTGTGTGTTCACAAGGCCTGCAGGTCAAGGGTGATTTAGCATCATTATTACCTCCCAGCAGAAGGAGCGCTGGGGTTCTTCTGCTTTTTTTTTCTTCTTGAAATTCAGAGCATCATCTCCAGAAATTGCCCAAAATGGACCGCACCGGACTCAGCGGCCTCTCAAGTGCGAAAAGGAACACGAGAAAGCTTTGAGCAGTATTGATTCAGCCGAGTACTCTCTGAGCGAGTACAAGAGGATCTGAAGAGAGAATTATCCATGCACCATTTCCTCCCCTACTCCTGTGTGGAAAAATCTGCAGCTACAGCTTTCTCGTAGCCTACATACAGCAGGAACACACACACACACACACACACACACACACACACACACACACACACACACACACACACACACACACACACACACACGCACACGCACGCACGCACGCACGCACGCACGCACACATACACTGGATTCATTTGATGTTGAAAATTAAAGGCCTGTTTTATTAATTTTTTTTTTAATAGTTGCTCCATTCTGTCAGGCACAGTTTATTTTATTTTATTTTTCTATCATTTTTTTTTTATTCTTTAAATAGGACAAACAAGAAAGCAAACAAGTGAAATAATTGTCATAATTGGTGGGTTTTCTGCAGGTCAAATAGTATTTTCCTATAATAAACTGCCATTGCGCAGCAACAGCAGCCCACAATAAGAACTTGGGAGTCATTTAAACTCTATTAACCACCGCAGACACTTGAAGGTTTACATAAACGCTCCAGTTGGATTGTTTGTCCACATTGGAACCATGAACTGTGATGGATAAGTCCGCCAATGAAATCTCTGAAACGCGAAGCATTGTCTGCATAAGCCTCCGTCCTCCTTCTCCTCCTCCTCCTCCTCCTCCACAACCACCACCTCCTCCTCCGCTCCCCACCCGGTTTCTCCTGAATAATACACGACCTCCCCTCCGTTCTCCCCGCCGTCCAATGGCTGACGCGCATTTCATCAAGCTATCTCCTCCGAGCCAATCGCCGCGCTCCCGGTGATAAACCGGACGCCCTCCCTCCTGTCCTCAGACTGTGGATCAGAAGCAGACGCTCAGTCTGTGGAGAGGAAGTGATGAGAGCGAAAATATCTTCAGAAGAAACCGCATCAGTCCGATCCGACCGGACGGTGAATTCCGCTGCTTTCCGGACAAGAGGTGGAGGAAAATGTAAGTATGTCCTGAAAAAATCCACCAAACCCCGGTGCGCGTTCGTGTTACGCGCAAACCGGCTCTCCGGGTCAGATAGGAAACGATTCTTCTCTAATCTATGAAATGATATGAAGGATTCTATTTTTTATTTTTATTTTTTTTATTTTTTATTTTTGCTGAATGCGCACAAGTGAAACTCCTAAAACGTGACGCGAAGGTGGGAATGTGATCGGGATGCTTCGATCGAGGCGCGTTTGTCTTAAATTCAGCACACGTGAGAAGGTGTCAGCAGAAGGAAGGAAGGAAAGCCGTCGTTCATCGGTCATTCTGCGTGAAGGTTCTGTGGTTTAAAAAAAAAAAAAAAAGAAACAAAGAAAAAAAAAAAGGGATTTGAGATTGGAATCTTTTTTTTTTTTTTTTTTTTTTTGCGCAAACTTTGGAATCGCCGCGCGTCGATGGAACAAGGTGTACAGACACGCCGGTTCCGTCGCTTGGAAAGTTTTGAACGACGCGTTCAATCAGTTAGCAGACCGGAGGGGATCCCGGTGGGAGTCTCCCAAGCAGTCCAACTTTGATTCATTCCACTCGCCGGACACTCTCCGGTTTTGTGTGGGGCGAGCGCTGATAAATGGTGGCTATTATTTTTCAGCTAAGCAGCGCGCACTGGCTTTGTGCGGACCATCTGTCATTAAATCGGCGTTACCGCAGCCCCGTCTGAACCGCATGAGTCGGTGTGACACACCTGGGGGAGCGGAAAACCGAAACCGAGAGAAGATGATCGGGGAGCCGACACCCCGTCTTTCCTCCGTGACTCATGACGCGATCCGGTCTGCGCGGACCGGCGCGTAAACGCAGCAAAGAAAAATATAAAAGACGCCGGAATAAACTGATTAAAACACGCTCAGGTTTCCGTGTCGGGTTTGCGGAGCATCTTGACGCATGCACGGATGTTTCTCTCTTTTTTTTTTTTTTTTTCTTTTTTTTTCTTTCTTGGGATGTTTTTTGCGCATCCTGAATTCTGGGAAAAAGACTTTATTTATTTATTTCCGCTGTTTACTTCCTCCAAAAATATGGGCCTCTGGCGTATGGCTCACATCCCACCGCAGTTATCAGGGTGGACACTTTTTTTTTTTTTTTTTTTTTTTTAGAAGATGCAATCTTACCAAATAAGCACTTCCTACTCGGTTCTGGCCCAACTTTTATCCCTCAATGGTTTTGATGCTCCAGGAAGGCAGTTGTTGCAGCAGAGGCCGAGGAAGCTGACGTGTTCAGTCTGACTAGTTTGCCTTGAGGTGAACAAGGCCTTCTCTATAAATTCTGCGGCCTCCTATGAGGTCTAGACGTTTAGGATGGTTTCCACAGTGCCTGTTTTTATATTGGAAAGCATTTGCCAACAGGCGTTTAGGTGTACTCACATTTGTTCTTCGTAATCTGGTGAGGAATATTATCAGAGATGAATGCTAATCTCCCGTGATGTCCTCGCTTAGGGTGGAGTTAGAATTTACTTCGTGAAGAGGAAAAGCATCTACCTCACGCCGTAGAGCAACATCTGACGAGGCGTCTCTCCTGAAGGGCTTTAATTGTGTTTGGAGCGGCTCGGAGAGTTGAATGGATGGAGCTGTCTTCCTGCTATTGTCGTGTGCGCAGCCTGGCGGTCGGATTATCTCATCTCCTGCTGGAGATCATCATACGTTCCTACGTCGTTCATTATCGTATCCTGATGTGATGGGAGTGGAGAAAGCTTGCTGTTGGGTTTCTATACATGGAACAGTTTGAAATCAATAAAAACACAAGTGAATTTTTGTGAATGAGAATGTAACGTTAGAGTCCCGGTCTCACGTCTCCCACGTCACGTGACTCCCAATAGACTCCCGGTTGTTTCCCTGCTGCTTTCAAACACACCAACAAGGAGGAGAAATGCCACCTCGTGTTTTCCTCTTCAACTTTTTTTTTTTTTTTTTTTTTGTGGTTTCTTTTTAATCCTAAAAATAGGAGCCTCAAACTTTTTTTAAAGCGTTTCAGTCGTGTTGTGGTTTCAAAGGAGAGCTGGATGGAATTCTTTCTTCTCCATCCACCGTGGACTTTGTGGCACGTCCACGGATCCACGACGGTGAACCTCACAGCAGCTGTTCGTCACACACACTGTGGAGTGGAGTTGGTGAAGTTAAAGGTTGAGTGAGTTCATAGCAGCGGGTGGGTGGGGGTGCGGGAGGGGTTTGGGGGGGGGGGGGGGGCTACCTCCATATGCGTGTGTTTCGGCTTCTCTGAAAGTGCAGTGTTGGGTAAATGGAAAAGGTTAGGGAGTGCAGCCCGCCTAAGGCACCGTGATATACTGCCTATGTAGATGAGTGGTTGACCTCTGACCTCTCGTCTAGCCAAAGGCCCAGGTCTGCTTGAGGTCAAGCCAGGTGGCTTTCAGGAGCCTGTTGGTGCGTTCAGGAGCACATGACACTTGAACTCTCTTCAGTCGGGGATCAAACGATTGCTTCGGGTTAATTAAGAAACTCTCGCGGCTCTTGTGTGACGTCGCCCGTGTCAAAGGTTGCAGACCGGGACAGATTAAGAGTTTAGGGGAATTTAGAACATCTGCTCTGTCAAACTATTAGATCTGATCTCATTTTATGCTTAATAAAGTCGACTGCATCAGAAGTTCAAGCTGGAGATGATGTATTATCCCAGATATAAGAGGCGCTTTATGCAGCCGGGTGTCGGGAGACGTCCTCAGACGTCATTCCAGCTGTTTGTCGGACAACAACAACAACAACAACAACAACAACAACAATGCACTAGTTTCAATTGTGTCACAACTGAGACAAGCAGACTGTCTCAATTCTGTCACAACTTGTTCTCTTATTGTATGGCCATGCAAGAAACTCCCCGTGGAAATTTTGGAATCTTTCTCATTGTTCCTAAAGGAAAAAAGGGGGCTTTCATATGGAAGTGGGGGAAACGCCAGGAAATGGCAGGCATTCTTTGTGAACTATTTGAAAATAAACTTGTGGGTTCTCGCTTGCCTCTCGACCGCAAAGCAAAAAATTAGGAATAAGAGGAGAGGATTACGGGGCTTAACAATCCCTCAAAGGTATTTCCACTTTCTTGCATTTCCTGCTGCAATCTGTCTCAGAAGTATATTTTTCATTTTCAGCGTACTGGAGACACGCCATAAGCTAAAGAGCTTTTGTCTCAGGGCTTTTCACTCTGTACTCTGCAGTTTCCTGAATGGGCTGCATTCTTTTTTTCTCCGTATTTGTCCTTACTTCGCCTTATCTTTCCCCACTGGTTTTAAAAGCCAACCTCTCCGCTTGAGCTCAGCTTTATGAGGTGTGACAGCGAGGTCTGGCTGAGGTGGGCCGCGACGACCGGGACCTAAATCTTTACATTCACCCGGCTGCGGTCAGGTTAAACTGACTTCACCCCCCCCCCGCCCCCATACGGCGCCCCGTCGGAGCGGACCGGCCTTCCTTCTGCTGAGCTGGCACGAAGGTTCCCACTTGGGGAAGAAGGGAGGAAGGAGAAAAGGGGGGGGGGGGCAAACCGCCTTCCTTTAGTGCAGAGATTTTAATTGCGCACATTGCTGACTGTTAAATGAGGAGAAAAGAATAAAGAAAAGTAAAAACAGGTGGTGAATTTTGGCGTCTCCATAATCAAAAATGTATTTTCCTGGAGTTTGGTACCCGGTATTTAAAGTTCACCACTGATTGCACCTTCCTCTTCCTCCTCTTCTACATTTAATAACAGGGTTTATTCTTAGCTGGTCAGTCTCCTACCTAAGATTAATGCTCACACCACTGTTTCCTTTTTGCCCTTGCTGTTTTTCCCACCAGGCCGGTGGTAGTTCCCAGGTATTTGACCAGTCTAGCGTAGCCAGGAGGGTGGCAGCTCTGTCCTCTGAGACAAAGGCAGCGTGCCTCAAGGAGAGGGATGAAAGGAAATGGGGCTGTGCAGACACTCCTTTTTACAATGGGAAACCTCCTCAGTTGGGTTGCAGAGCAAATAACCATCTTTTTTTTTTTTTCTTTTTTTTTTAAATGAGTGCTGAGCTTAGGAGGGTGTCTCTATCCATCTGTGGGAGGAAGAGCAGCGCTGGGAGGATATGTCTAGATTTGACTTTGGACATGAGAACCCTTCATGTCCTTGTGGAACCATGTTTTGTTTTTGTTTCTTTTTTAGCACTGTCGTTTTTTTTTTCTTGCACAAGAAGGGAGCTGGAAATCGATGCCAGAGAAGCATAAAAGAAAACTTTTTTTGTTGATGTTAATGATTCTGAATCGTTTCAATGTCACAAAAAGGGCCTAAAATAAAGATGTAATCAATTCTAATAGTCTTGGAAGTAGTGAAAATAAATCTACTGGATGTAGTAAAAATAAATTAATATCAAGTGATAAAAATGTGATTCAACTTCTGACTTACGGGTTTATTTTTGAAATCCCTCTTGTGCTTAAGCTCTCATAACTGAACACGTGTGCTGCTGAAGAGTTTAAGATCAGGAGCTCATTACATGCCTTTAAAATATTTTTAACTGCTGAAATTTCATCAAGGAAAAAAGATCTCGTTTTTGTGACTTTTTTTTTTTTTTTTTAAATTCAACGTCCGCATTTGTGGACGCCTTGGATTCCACGCACTCGTGTATTTTCCGCGTCACCGCCTCTCTCATCTTTGTCTCCTCCGACCCACCGGAGCTCCGTCTAGTGTCATCATGTCGGGTGGTTGTCAGGAGGAGGGAGCAGAAGCCGCAGGAGTCTTTTATGGCTGCAGCTCCGGAGACAACCTGTTCTTAGGCACTTCTCTTCTGGCACTTTTTTTTTTATGACATCATAAATTCCTCCATTTCCTCTGACCAGCCCTAGGTGGGTATAAAGGACATACCTGGCCAGTAATTGTCTGTCTGGCCCTCTCATCTGTCGGTCCCCTCCTACTGCTGGGGACTTCCTCTGCAGACGTTCAGACTGCCTGAAGATACGCAGGCTTCTCAGATCTGGACAGTAAAAGCTGCAGTTTATTCCATGAGGAAAATTTCTCTCCTCCCGGATTCTCTTTAGCTGCATCTTTCTTGATCTTGTAGTCCGACGAGCGTCCATCCGGTACCCTCATTGGTGACCTTTCTGCATCTGCACTTCAGCTCGCAGACAATAGCGCCGTCTCACATCGGTTGATACCTTTTGTTTGTTGAAGTCCGCGGATGATGAGCCGCAAAGAAACGGATTAGTCGAAGAATAAAAGGTCTTTTTTTTTTTTTTTTTTTTTGGAGGGAAAGGAGAAATCCTGAGGAACATTAAAAGTTCAGCATTCATCTGATACTCGGTTGGGGTTCCTCAAGGAGGCTGGAACAATACTTGCATCAGCATGACTACATTCCTCGAGGTTAAAAAGGTCAAGGGTCGCCGACGACCCCGCCCTGCCAATCAGACTCGGGGCGCTAACTCCGTGGCTTCTTTGTTTTTGGTTTGTGTCTTCACACTTGTTGAACAGACTGGACACCTTTGTGTTGCGGCGTGGCCTTCGCTCTCTGACACACTCGATCATACGGATGTCGCTCGCTTGACGATGACGCGTCTAACGATAAAGCTGCGCTTTGCACGTTATTCCACGGTAATATTTTTGTTTTTCCGACTTTATCTCCAACACCCGCGTCACATCTAACATCCCCGGCCAGATGTTTGTTAACCCCAGATCCCCCTCCCCCTCCCAAAAGCTGCTGAGCTGTAATTACCCATATTTCAATTTAAATGGCCACTTTGTCTAATCAACCCATAGGGGTCAAATATGACTTTGAGTTCGCTGCAGGGGGCTCCAGGTCATATTTTTCCTCCATTATGAAAAATCTTTGTTCGGTTCGTTTCTTTTTTTTTTTTTTTTTTAAAGTGTACATCAAATGAAGTCTGAAAGCTGCCATTAAAGTGGAGCACATACATGTGTAGGCACCGACTGGCGTGTGAGGCCCCTCCAGGCAGACTGCAGGTCTGGTAGTCATTAGTACAGTACAGTATACACTGCAGTGGACATGCAGCTACATTAAAGCTGCGCCCACGGCCGCATTGGACCACCCTTGAGACATACCGCTGGCACTTCCTACCCCCCACCCCCCCCCCATCCTGACCTCACCCGCTCAGCCTTGAGGGAAGTGCGTTTTGGGATTTCCGGAGGATGCACCGGACATTAATTAATCTGCCGCTTAGAAAATGTCCCAGTAAAAACGAGATTCGAGAGTAAATTCAAACGTACATAAGGAGCGGACGGATTCCTCGGCATAATCCTCCCCCCGCCCCCCCCCCCCAACAGTTTTTGGGTCTTCTGTCTATCTGTAGGTGTTGGCATCTCACTGAGAAAGGGGGTGGGTTATGCGAAGATGGCGACCGTCGGGTATCACCATTAAAACATCTGTACGGAATCCGTAATTCGCCCGTCGCTTCCTTTTCCGTCGCCATCGCTCGGCGACTTCTAAACCCCCTTGAATTTGATGCCGCTCGCTAAATCGGCTTACTGTAGAGGAGGGAGAGACGTAGCGCGGTTCCAAGCGAACAGCCTATCCCGGCTGCAGCTGTGGTGGAGCTCCAAAGACGGGGATGCTTATTGTCAGGAACAAATAGAGGCCTTTCAGTTTTGTCCAGCAGCTGTCTCCACCCACTCCCCCCCCCCCAAAAAAACACTTTTGTCAGTTAAGTGGAGCGGCCTGCTTCGAGCGCGAGCGAGCCACCACCAGAGGGTTGACAAAAAATAAAGTGCGGGGTTTGTTTTCGGTTAGGGGGCGGGGGGGTGGGGGCGGTTTGGGATGGGGAGACTCGGCTGTTTGCCATATGATGTAATTATCTGTTATTTCCAAAGATTATCTCCCTCCATCAATGTAGGGTTTAATGCGTGTATATATGTGTGTGTGTGTGTGTGTGTGTGTGTGTGTCTGTGAGTGATTTGATCTCTGGTTCCTACCCCTGGTGTAACATTGAGACTCTGTGGCCTATAGCTTGCCCCCCCCCCCCACCACTCCCATACCCCAACCCCCATTTAAGCTGGGTTAGTTATGATTCCCCCACTCTCCATCCCTCCGCTCGCCGTGTTTTCTTTCGTTCTCTCCGAGTCTCTCAACACAAAAGAAATATTCAGCTGTAGAGAGGAGGGGGGGGGGGTGTCCCTCAGAGGGCACGACATTGAACTGGGGGGGTTAAGAACAGGATTAAGAAGAAATGGCTGGCTGACACAGGGGTTGCCATGGCAAAGCCCTCTTTTTCCTCTCCTTCGACCTGCTGCCTATTTTTCATTTTGTGTGTGTGTGTGTGTGTGTGTGTGTGTGAGATACTGTGATGGAGTTGGGGAGATGTAATATGGATTATGATTTTAGTCTCTTATCTGAGCCAGTTTTCTTCACCCTGAGAAAAAGCAAAACAGATAAATCCTAATATTCTGGTCTGTAAGTTATTTAAATGGTTGTAAATATTTGACTTTACTATTCGATATGCCTTTTTATTATCGTAGAGATTTTTGTTTGATTTTTTGTTGTAGATTTATATTCATGTCATGAAAGAATGCAAAGGCAGTAACTGACATAACCCGCCATGCCCCCCAGACAAAACACAAATTGTCTGTTTTATAACCTCCTGAATTACAGCGGCGGCGACGCGATGCATCGCTCATTCATAGTCGGGCAGCAGGTTGTCGTGGCAGCCGGACGTTTGACGTCAGCGGGCTAATAGATGCAGGACCGACCTGCTCGGTGACATCAGCACCCCGACCCGCCGTGAGATCTGACAAATGACTGCAGAGCTGCATTCACCAGCCTGACGTCAGCTCCCAGTCCGCCCAGCAGCGCCGGGACACTGGCAGCAGTCACCCCCCCCCCCCACTTACCCCAGTTGTGGCCTTTCTACGACAATCAGAGCTCACATCCCGCCGGCCGGACGATGGCCGGAGTGGGAAAGTTGTTGTTCCATGAGAATCAAGGCCTCAGTCGTCCGATTCTAGTGGGATCCATTCATTCTGATTGTTTTTCGTTGACAAATAGATGAAAACTGAGGTGATCAGAATTTAATCTGCGCAAATTCTGTGAACGTTTTGCGGTTAATTGCGATGTTTTTTAGTCGTTGAGCATCTGAATTCGTTTCGATGCTGCGACCGCAGCGACATCCGTTTGTCTCCCTTACGCTTGAGTAACAGAAAATCTGAAAACCCGTTCAAAGGGATCCAAGAATAGTTGCATGACCAGATTCTACAAAAGGAAATTGAGAAATGTGTAATTTTAGGTGACTATTTGAAGACGAGACAACTTCCTGCTGACAGCAATCCTCTTCATCTGTGTTTCAGATGCAGTTACAGCCAAGTTTTGAGCTGAAGATGAAAGCCCTGTAGTTCCTCTGAATAATGAGGTGGTGGTAATAAATAAAGAGCATCCCGACGCAGCGTGTTCCAGATTAAACGTGGCCCTCGCAGCCTTTTTTTTTTTTTTTTTGGCCTGCGGATGGTGAACTCCATCCGCCGCTGTGTCGTGTTTCGGTTTGAGCCACATCCTGGACTCTCATCTCCATGTCTGCCCTCCCCCTCCTCATCCTTCTCTCTCTCTCTCTCTCCCACCTCTCTCCATGCCCCCCCCCTGACTTGTCTGTCACGCCGGCGGCCGCTGTCCCGCCTGCCTCGGTGAACATTCAACGCTGTCGGTGAGTTTGGTATGGAACACATAAAAACCATCGACCGTTGACTGTGCCCCGCGGCTCGCGCCGACGTCAGGAACGACCAAGAATGAACAAAAGGGCGAGTGGGCGCATGCAAATCTCACAGATGAAGACACAAACACACACACACACACACACACATGGAAGTGACACTCTGTTTCCACTGTACCCAAAGACTAAAGGTCACAATCAACATTCATTGCTGTCGCTGGGTTGGACTGTGTAGAAAAGCTCACTGAACAATGAGTGCAACTGTGGCCCAGATCTGCCCGACTCGTGTCTCAGCCAATCAGCCGACCGGATGTGAAACATTCTTTCTTTATTTATATGCTTCTTGTTTTCCACTTCTATTTTCTCCTCTCCCCCCCTGTCTCCCCAGCACCGGGAGTTTTCAGAGGAAAGAGAGAAAGAGCGAGAGAGACGCACAAAATAGACTTCTGGCTGCTCGCTTGTCCTCATCCTCCTCTCTTCTCCTCTAATTGGCGGTTATGTGTGCAGCAAGGGGGAAGGAAGCGGAGTGAATGTGTAATCATTTGGAGTCTCTTCTCCTTCAGATGTTTCATCCCTTTCTTTTTTGTTTGTCTAATTATACGCTGAGCCCAGTCGACTTGTTAACCGAGCGTCTGCGCCGGCAAGAATGAACAAGTGACAAAGAGAGGGAGGACAAGGGGAGACGAAAAGAAGGTGGAAAGATTGTAACACCTGCAAAATTATCCCATTTTTAAGCATCTTGATATTCTTCCCCGGTACTGCTCGCAAATGTTCCAGCACATGTTCCGGAATGTAGAAGGATGTTGTTCGTCCTCCTGAGCGAGCTTGTCTCATTATCTGTTTGAGTTTCGGGAAACTGCGTTTCTAACAAGACCTGTCGGCTGATTCCTCACTGCAATATGTTATTTTCCCCTCTGCGCTAGCTCAGGCTGAGCTGTTTGCCCGTGAGACAGCTCAGCCTTGTCACCTTGTCTTTCTTTAGATAATCTGGGAATAACAGGGTACCTGTGTCCTCTATCTTTAACCAATAACACATCTGACAAGCGAACATGTGTTTTTAAGCTGCTGACGTGTGCATCTTTTTATAACCGGATGGTTATAGCAGATTGACACTTCGGATGAAGCCGTTCAAAGTTCACGTCACCATGGTTAAAATTCAGATATTGTTTTTAATCAGGTCAGGTTTTGAACGTGACAGAAAGCTGATCTGATCCTTAGCTCTGTTTCATTAAAGAGGCTAAAAACCGGATTGAGCTTAAATAAACCCAACAAATCAATCAAGGTTGAAGCAGTTCCATTAAAACTCTATTCTAGGTCAGCCAGCCGGAAAAACTGTAGATGGTCCAGCTAGCTAAGATAATGGTCACGGTAGGCTATTTTGAAAGAACTCAAGAGGTTGAATGTGTATCACATGGATTCACCGTGGAAATCAGCAGAGATGTAAAAGAGCAGCACTGGGTGGAAAATTTAAACAGACATATAAAGTAAAACATCATCCACAAAAAAAAAAAAAATCTGAGTATCAGATAATATAAAATAATGAATTTGGGGTCCCTGAGGTGCTCATCAGATATCCTGTGTACTGAAGGTGAGTCTCTTCTGAGGTTCTTTAGAAGACATCACATCTCTTGATGTGTCCCGTCTCGAGCTTCATTCTGTGAAAATTAAAGGTCACCCCTAAAGATGAATATTTTGATGCCCAATACTTGCGAGTAAATTCTTTAATTTTTGTATAATGTCTGTGTGTGTTTGACTTGTACTGAGTAACAGCTGTTATTGCAAAAAAACATACATTTCATGTCCTGTAATCCAAAATGTTTGATGTTACAAACCCTGTAATTAAATGCATCAAAGTCCATGCTTCCACTTGTCTTTGTTTACACACTTTTATTTCATTTTGTGTAGCATTTAATTTTCTAAGTGCAGTTATTGAGTCCATGTAACACAACAGACAGCTGAGGCTTAGCCTGACAGTTAGTCTCTACCAGACTAGGCTAATTTCCCAGCACATGTTTCCATAGTAACTTGAGCCTCTACGGTGAACTTGCTTTATGGAACATATTCAAGTTATTGTTTTTATATTTTTAAATATTTCACCAATTGTATTTTTTTTTAAAACTTGAAAAACATGATGAGGTCTGGACTTGGATGACCAATGAGCCTGAGCTGATCATTGATCATCGAACTGTTAAAAGTGTGAATCATGACAAAGCAATTTAAGACTTGAGTCCTAAAGGTACGCGACATGCAGATAATGAATATGCAGGATTTAGCGTTGCATGAATTAGAGCAACGCAACTGGACAAATTGTTAATGCAGCTCTACAGGGATGTGTTTGTGCAGGTCAGTAACACCTACAATTAGTCCGTCCATCACTTTACACAGGGTATGATTTAGCTTTCATCTAAGTAGCAGGAGTCTAATTTACTCCATTCAGCCTGATGACACTATTTACTGTCACACAACCTGTTGGAGCTTCAAACATAGGCGACTACAGCGTGCTTCTCCTTGCAATGCTTTCAAAGAGCTGTGACACATCCCTGACAACTCTCTTCTGAGTAGACTGTAGAACTTTGGATCTGTCAGGTTCTTGCTTCTGGGCCCAGACTCTGCTTCTGAATTTAAGCAAATCTGGCTCTGACCAAATCTGTATGAAATTATATAGCGGGTATGTTAGCATGCTATCATACCTCAGACAAACTACATGGACACATTCCAGGCAGAGCTGCCTTGAACAGACATTGTCCTGAACGCAGTGCCAGATACAAATGATTCAAATGTTCATGTCTTCAGTAAAGCGATCTTATATTTTAAAGCGACGATATGTCCTCTTACAATACAGTCATTCTCCTTTGTCCTAATGATTCACGTAGAGACTCATCTTAATCTAATAGCGTTTACATGGAGACTAATTTTCTTTTCCTGTCATTTGTCTTCCATCAGACCACTGCTGCTCTGTTCATTAATTCACTTCGCCATGATGAATATTGGCATTATTTTGGACCATAACAAATCCAGGGCCTTAAACTTCTACCCTCTGATATATCTGGCAAAATTAAGTATATTTAAATACAAGGTGAAATCTGTCTAAAATGGACAGGTGGTCTTCTGCAGAAAGCCCACATGCTTTTATACCTCCCAAAAACGTGGCAGTTTCCATGTTGGAGTATTTTACTGTCTATATTTTAAGTAAGCAAAAATAATATTAGGTAAATTACCAGCTGATGGATACAAAAATATGTTGGCATTTCAGAATAAATACATTACTTGTTATTCACAGTATATTTATCTTTTTACGGTCTAATATTTCTTTGACAAAATCAGAAGTGTAGAGTCTGTTCTTATCTTACTTGTACACCATTTAACTCGCCAGAATTGATAGCATGTGCTCTCCAGCCATGCTGGGCTTAATCATAAAAGAAACGTAATGATTAAGTCAGTGAGAAACGGAACAGAACTGTGGGGAAAAAAGTTCAATTTTGACCAGAAATTTATCATTGTACTTAAAATGAACATTTCTACACATTTTTAGTACCGTTCAATAAAGCACACTTCTCTTTACGTAATTTAAATGCAGGTTTAAAAAGTCATTTCATCAAATAAATCAATGTTAATGTGTTAAGTCAGCTAAAATTTATTTAACCCACAACAATAATAATGTTTTACTGTCCCTTTACTTTGTTGAGGTTAATTTATTCATTTGAAGCTAAAGCTGCTAACAAGCTACAGTTTTCTTACAATATTATGGACGAGTGATTAGAGAACCTATCATGGAACCATCCTGCTAGAAGATACCGTAAAACTGCTTTGTACTTTATTTTTCCTTACATGGGAAGTCTGTCCTCAAATTAAAGAACTACACGATTTGACCCGAGGCTACTGATGAGCTACAGCTCCCCATGTTCTAAAGAAAAGATCTCATAAACGCACTTCAATGAAACCACAAGGATAGAATTACAGTTAAATCAAGTTTGATGGTTGTCAGCAAACCAAAGTAAAGGAAAAGGCCTGTGTCACACTGGTTAGCTCGTGAGCTTGCTCGCTGGGAAAGTATGATATGATAGGCCGTACTCTATACCAAGTGAAATTCTTTTAAAAGAAAGACCAGTGCGGTACAGAAATTCAGCTTAAATTTAAAGTAAAGTTGCAGTTGGATCAATAATTTAAATCAAAGTAATACGTCAGTGGAACATTGAAAGTCTAAACACAATACAGGTTTTCATCTGCATAATACCAGATTCTTCTATCGCCATTTCTTTGTGAATTCATGAACAAACTGAAGTATGGCACATTTAAAAATATCAATTCCAAATGAGAATTGGTAAAAAATAAAAATGAAAAATACAAATCAATTGGTGACTTTAAAATGCACTTTAAATGCATTAGTTTTCCACTCTGACTTTTTTTTTATAGCCGTATGTACAGCCATCCCTCTCGCCTCAGTGTCTGTATTATTCATAGAAAAGCACTCTGTCCAGTGGAGGCGATGCAGTCGCGAAGGTGTCTCCATTCATTCGGGATGGATTCCTGCAACAGCAGGAGAAAAAAAAAGAAACCACCCTCATGTTTTTTGTTTGTTTAGCATTGCTGTTGCAGGTAAATGTTTCTAAGAGCTATTTCTAGGAGATATTTACTTAACATCCCTGCAGCATTCAAGTATTTGCAAATACTTCATAGTTATAATCTTCATTAATTTTAGTTGCACAAGCCTTTACTCAGGTGTTTCAGTATTATTAATATCATATTGCAAAGTGGAAAACTCGACTGTAGTTTGAGGGTTGGGTTGGCTTCATAAATTTTGACTGAGATAGCTTTTGCAAAGTGAAATAAAATTGTAATTATAATTTAACGTGTGGAGAGCTGAGTTAAAGGAGTGGAGAGAGGAGGATAGGATGATTGCTGAGCTAAATGCTCCACCGCCCATCAGAGTTCAGTTACATAGGAAGAAAAATCAACAATTTTCTAAACCTCTACTACAATTTTTAGCCATGTCTTGACAATGCCCATCAGGCTGCGTGATGACGTCATTGCTACAGACAGCCCTGATCAAAGTCAAAAAGGAACTTCTGAGTCGTTGTTTCACTTCCTCTGAAGGGACATCGTCTCCATCTAGTGCTCGAAGACTTTTCTTGCAGACTATGTGCAGACATGCTGCAAATTGTGGGGGTTTTTATCACTGTATTTGGCTTTCCTGTAATTAAATTAGTCTAATTTTATGTGAGAGGCTCCTCGTGTATCATCTTGTAACAAAATCTGCCAAGATAAACGTGACAGGTGGGGTGAATAAGAGGTATTTTATTTTGGAAGGGATAAAAGTCAGCTTCCTGTCCCATCTCAAAGCTGCAGTCACCTCACACAGAAGGATGCAAGGAGACGACGAATTGTTAATATTTGACCTGCAAATGTTTGATACTCAGGTTTTAGTTTTTATCAAATGTTTTAAGGTTTCCCTGATTTTACTGGTTTATTTTCTAATCAATCAATAAATGCATTTAAAGGACCTTGTCTCTGTAGAGACAGTGTTTAAAAGAGGATATAACAAACTTATCGCAAAAGAAAAAATTTGAATTCATGAATAATAAAAATGTTGCTAATGAATTTAATTCCCTCAGAGGTGTCATCCCTTCAAGTTTATCCTTCAAATTTTCTCTTAAGACTCTTTTGGTTGTTACTGAATTGCATCAGACAAAGTTCCTTAAATTTAAACTTAAAGCTTAAGAGTCAATATTGAGTCAGAGTTGAAACCCAAAATATAACACACATGGAAATGAATGACTTCCATAATGCGTTGTAACAAGAAGACAAATAATAAGTTTTATTCTAACGATAGTAAAGCCATTTCCTAAGGGGAAATTTAAACTGAAGTATTGTTAAATGCCACAAACACCCCGACCTTCAAAGCGGCCGAAGCAGGATTAGAGCAGCCAGTTGAATACAGACAATACAGGTGGAAATTCCTGTTCTGATCTTAACCCTAGCCCTAACCTGATCTACCAGGTTGTTAGCTATTTCCCACATATTGATTACTAGACATAAAATTTCCAAGCTGGAATTTCTGGCTGCGATAAAATCAACAAGGAAGTTGAGATAAAAAGAAGTTGATATGCTGTTGAACGAGTTCAAGACACCTGTCACCAACTCATATTATAATTACCTTTATTTAGAAAGCCACAAAACCATTTAGCTTTGAATTAAACATAACAACACGTGCAAATATAATGGCACATGATGCAAAACACAAAATACAAAAAGTAATGCTGACCACATGCAAACTCACAAACATTTCATATTGAATAATTCAGTTTTTGTTGCAGTTTAGCACCAACGTCTCCTCAAAATGCCACACCACTAGTTCAGCGTCTGTGTGGTGTTGTTGTGAATCTTCTGCGCTTCCATCCTGTAATAAGAAATATCACATTTAGTGGTAGTCTTGTGAGAAACAGGGTTATACCATTTGTCATTTATGTTGCGTGTTTCAAAAAGGCCTACCTTAAGCGGTTGACGTAATCTATCACCCACTTCAGAGCGGGATTGGCGCAGGCTTTACCTTCTGTTGTGTGAAATCTATATATATAGATTAAAACAGACATTAAACATATATACACACACGCCTAATGTAACATTGCATGGTGTATGAACATCATTTCATTGATACCCACATGATGGTATTGATGGGACACATGGTTTTGACGGTCTGGACTGAAAACCCCTTGATTTTACCATATGGTATTATGCTTTTGCGGCTCATGTAGCTTCGACAACATCTTCGATATGCTGTGAAATACATGAAAAGTTCATCCGATTAAATACAAAAATGAAATAAAATCTGGAGACTGACATTAGAGAGGAAACCTACCAGCCGACGTGTTGTTGACCAGGAGACAGAAGCTGAGGAGCGTGATCGCCATCGTTGTGACTCTGAGTGACACCATGTCTTCCTCTCTGTTGGCAGCAGTGTCTCTGAGCTTGACTGTTCGACCCGTCCTCAGGTGGAGTCAGAGAGGCTGTGCTGATGAGCTCTCGATCGCAGGCCCTTTATACTCCTCAGAGAACAGGAAACCTCCACTTTGGAAAAGATGAAGTTACAGCAGCATAGAAAATTCCCCCTCAATTTCCCCAGTAAAAGAAAAGAAAGAGATAGGGGTAAAGTAGCATTATATCACCCATATACAATACACACTATAATCTTTTTGTCATTCACATGTGAATGACACAAAGTGCCGATTATTTATTTTAGGTACGAAGAAAGCAAACTAAATAGAATGGGAACTGTGATAATCCTGAAATAGACGTAACACACCTTAATATAACAAGACGAGGCAACATGGGAATTTACAAAGGTGCAACTCATGTATTTATATAATACTAATACTGTCAATGTTAGAATATTTAACCAACACATTACTCCAAATCAATTTGACGAGTAAGACATTTCACACAATTCGCCGTGCACTGACCTTCTGTGGGCTGCACAAGTAGGTTATTTTGAGGTTGCAATGTGGTTCTTTTCTGGGCCAGAGGAACACTTAGAACACTCATAAGAACCCTGCTTCAGAGGAAGAAGCAACGTGGGGAGCATTAAAAGAGGTCATGGTACACTTATTGTCTATTTATGCCTGCATAATATGCTTTCCATCCAAACCACACCACGGTTGCAGCATTCAGCTCCCAGTCTGTTTCCTGCCACACTTTTTTTATTATTAAATTTCAGCATAGACATTGTGTCTGCTGTAAAGAAACAGCGCCCATATGTACGAGACAGATTTATTGGTCACTGAAATTGACCGTTTTGGGGGGCTAAAATCTGCTACAACTGATTTAATTGATTAAAACGACCCAGCTCAATACCTACTCATACAAAAGGTTTTTTTTTTTTTTTGTGGAAGCCCTAGGATGGGTCTCTTTACAGGACAAATGTGACTTCTTTTGTTCTGTTCAGCTCAAACTGGCCTGTATTAGAAACCACATCACCAGGACCTAAAGCTGAAACAACTTCCAGGGATTCTATCATCGTCGCTTTTATGACATTTATTACATTTGTCGTTTAATTTTTTTATTTAAATATGCACTTCTTATAGTCAAAGTATGAAACATCATAAAAATGTTGCCTTTATAAAGGTGATCTCAGTGTCAGCCATCTTATGAGTGAAAAACCAATCTTTATCATGTGATACAACTTCTAATACAGATCCCATCCATTCTTTGAGATCTGGAGCAGATATACTGAAGATCATGCAAAATCAGTATATATTTAATTTTAATTTAATACACTGTTATAATCCCCGAATGGAAATTAAGAATGCACACTCTAGTTTTTGTTAGTCAATCAAATCACACGCCTGCATATTAGTGTGTACAGGCCCCTGTAATACACACAACACACAAGGGGGCCTGTAGGCATGCAAGGGAGGTAGAGTGGCAGGCAGCTCCTTCTTGGTGCGCCTCAAATGAGCAATTTGTAAAGGGGATGGCACCTTGCTCAAGGGTGCCTCGGCAGTGCTCCGGAGATGAGCTGACACCTCCCACTGTCAGCTCACCTCCGGGTATTTTTTTTTGGGTGGAAGCGGGAATCGAACCGCCGATCTTGAATCATAGGACGACCCGCTCTACCGCCCGCTTTACCACTGAGCCACTGCCGCCCAAAAACAGATCTGTATATAATCCAAAAACTAAAGCTATTCAAAATGAGCAGCATCTTTCCTTCATTGCTTCATAAAGCATCTGCAATCAGAAACAAAGTAAGCAGGATGTGAGGTGGAGTGTGGTTTTGGGGTTTATCTCAAACTGCTGTATTGTGTTATATAATACATGTCTCATATATGTTTATAGACAATACATTTATCTATCTATCTATCTATCTATCTATCTATCTATCTATCTATCTATCTATCTATCTAGCTATCTATCTAGCTATCTATCTAGCTATCTATCTATCTATTTTCATATAGTATATATGTTATGATGTGATAATGACATTACATATTTGCATTACATTGTTATTACAATTTGATTTTCGTTTGGTTGCAGATTTTGTTGTTTTGTTTTGTTTTTCATTAATTTATTCATTATTCTTTAGTGTTTGCTGTTAATGCAGCTAAAGTACTCATGAATACTGTGAATACTCAGATACATTTACCCTTTAATTTAAAACGCTGCTTCTACAATACGGCTGTTAAAAACCCAGCACTGACAGCATCTGAATGCTGTCAGTGTGGGATCATCATGCCACGATCTTCTACGAAAGGCGAGTAGCACACGTGTCCTGATCGCTGCTATCGGGCTGTGGAGGAGGCGGTTTGTGCCACTGTGGGGAGTGAAAGTGTTTGTCAACCTTCCCATTTGACCCAAATACATTTGAGCGCTGGTATTTCCAGCTTCTCTGTCTGTGGGTCATTATTTTCCTACTGGCTGAGTGTTTAAATATCACTGCCAGAAGAACCATGATCAGACCATCCTGTCTGAGAATCCAGATTGAAACCTTGATTTGTTGTTGGGGAGAAGCTGTGACTGGATGGCAAAGCTCATCGGGTGTGTCTTCATTATGCTCGTGCTGCTGGCAGCACTGAGTGAATGCAGTAAGTACAAACACTACACAGAGAATGTATTTGTTTTGTATTGTGTTTCATTTTTCTTTATTGACTATTTTTCCATTAACTGTTGCCCTTTCTGACTGTTTTGTCCTCCTCATCTCTCAAGGCCTCACTTGCTGCACGCAGTACCATGAAAGTCCAGTCCCAGTGAGATTCCTGAAATACTACCGGGTCCAGAGGGACACAGATTACTGCAACATCAACGCAGTGATGTAAGAAAAAAAATAAAGTATACTTATGTCAAATTTGCCAGCTTCAGACACCTTGACCTCTTTTTTTTGTCTTCACAGTTTCATGACAGTGAAAAACAAAATTTTGTGTGCGAATCCTGCCAGAAAGTGGGTGCAAAGATCCATGGCATTGGTTCCACAGTGAGTTAAATTTACAAACAAACACATATAATGAATTTAGATGCAACAAGTGAATTAAACTATATTTTTCCTTTTTGTTTATCCCAGTAGAAAACTCTGAGCAGGAACATCCACTGAGGAAAACAACTTCAAGACACACAGAATCCATTTAATGTTAAATATGTTAAAGTTTAAAAATGAACTTTGTATCTTTCTTGTTCCTTGAGTAAATGTTTGGGCTTGTGCACATTTTCTCTACATGTTCCTGTATGATTTTTAATGACAAAGAAGGAACACATAGCATATGGTAATAAACGACATTAGACACATTCCGGAGAATTTAAATGTACTGTATGCATGTGTGAAAGTAATTTTTAAAATAAACACTGCCAATAAATGCACTACTTTTCTTTTTTTTAAACTTTCTATTTATTTATTTTTAAAACATGAACAAAAACAAAAAAAAAGTAATAAAAATAATAAAATAAAATACAATACACATAATAATCCTGGGCATTACACTATACTGTCCTTTTCTAATGTTATATTAATCACTATGACGTGATAATTTACAGATTCACCACCTCACAAAAAACTTCATCAAAACAACTTAATGAGTTCTCTTGCAAACAAACAAGTAAAGGGTGAACACACAAACTCCTCCAGCTCTATGTGGCAGAGATAAAACAACAACAACAACAACAACAACAATAATCATAATATAAAAAACGTGGTCCCTGTAGTTCACAGTCTGGCCGGTAGGGGGTGGGAGTGTTCAACAGACAGGAAGGATTCTCTTCATCACTGAGCAGCTGGAAGTTCCACCGGAAGAGGCTTACAGGGCTTTTCTCACCCAGGTCAAATGCCCACGTTATTTATGTATGTGTTTATTTATTTATTTTAACTTTTAGTCCATACAGGATTTTAATTCGGGTTGATAAAATCTCGCTGTGAATGTCGAGATGCTGCTGTGACAAGATGAAGAGATACGGAGATGCTGGATGTGTGCATTACCGGCTAGTTTAAGCTAACGGTTAGCCGCAGTGCTGCTAACGGGTAGAAAGGTAAGACGCGCAGTCTCCTCTTTAACTTCTAGCACTGCAGATTAGTGTTAGAACTATTCATTAAATAAAGGTAGAGCTAATGTGGTTAAGCAAATGTTTTTATGTAACACATTTCATGCAGAAGACAATTCAAGCAACATACAGTAAGTAGTATATGTAAAAAAAATCTTTAGAGCAGGAGGTAACAAAATAAAAACACAATGCAGCATGTATTTGTACTTTTCAAGTATGCCCTCACCCTCAGTCATATAATACATTAATATTTGTATATTATAACATATATTTGATTACATTTCATTCTATTGTGAACATTCAAAAAATGCAAGAAATAAAAAAGACTCCAAATGTAAAAGCAACCATAAAGGCTACACAGTCTTTATGTAGTAACCAATCAGATGAGTCCTCAACCACCCTACATCCATCTGGAGGATTCTGGTGATATTTGCGCCACCAGAAAAATACAAACCATAATTTTTGAACATTATTTTCAGGTGTAGCACATGTGTGAAAGTTAGAATGAGGCGGTGAGGACGGTCTCAACTGGTTGACCCTGCAGGTGAGGTCAAGGTGGGAAGGCAGCTGGAGGCATGAAGGATGAGGATGAGTGTGGAGGCGAGCCTCTGTTCCAGGACCGGGACTTCCCCTCTGAGGACTCCTCTCTGTTGTGTGACGGCTCCACCCCCATTGCTGGGATGCAGGGACACGTCACATGGCGACGCCCACAGGTAAGACCCACTGGGGAAGTACCACTGTAAATTCCTTGTGTTTGGTTTTGTCACAGGTTTTTATGCTGTAGTTAAAAAACATCAGACTGTTGGCTTGTAACCAACTTACGTGCTTCACCTGTTTTTGGTCTTTATTGTTGTGTAATCTGACTAAGTGAGTACGATGTACAAAAACTCCGAAACACCTTAACATTCATTTTAAAGACTCCAGGCTCAAGCTGTGGTGAATGATATCTGCTCAGAGCAGCATTTAATGACAACTTTCAGGTTTCAGACTGAAAAAGAAATCCCAGTAATTACAAGTTATCTTTAATACTCTTAGCTCAACTTGCTGCCTCTTTCACTCCTTCAGGAGATCTGCCAGTCACCAGTTCTCTTCCCTGACAACAGCAACCTGGCTCATGCAAAGCAGGGTTTACTGGGAGACTGCTGGTTTCTCTGTGCCTGTTCCTTCCTGCTCAAGAACAAACATCTGCTGAACAAGGTAGAGCAGCAAGTGGTTAGAACGATGGGGCTTTTCTCGTGACTTTGTGGGACTCGTTGATTTGCCCCTCCATAACCTGTTTACCAGACGTAAATCACTGTGGTAGATTTATCATCACTCCGGTGTTCCTCTTAGTACTTTCAAGTACCTGCTTCATTTTAGGTCTCTTCATGTTTACTTTCAGGTGCAGATGTCGTGACTTTGCTTCATAAGAAAGGCCTAGAACTAATATGCAAGAATATTATTGTGACTTTTTTTTGTGGAAGTAACTTTCCAGAAGTTTGTTAGCTCACACTGCTGTTCTGATTCTGTACTGTGTGACACTCTGCAGGTGTTTCCTCTGGACCAGCCTGAGTGGGGTGACAGAAGGTACAGGGGCGCCTTCAAATTTAGATTTTGGCAGCTGGGACACTGGACAGACGTGTCCATTGATGACCGCCTGCCCTGCATCAACTCCACCCTCTGCTTCTCACGCTGCCACTCCCCCACGGCCTTCTGGGTAGCCCTGTTGGAGAAGGCTTATGCCAAGTAAAGTAAATCTACTTGGAATGTTGATTTAACAGGGATTTACTTGAGTGTATTTAGGTGTTTTATTTTGTTAATGTCCGGGTCATTATTGTAAATGAGAATTGGTTCTCATTGGTTCTGGTGAAACGTTCCTCCCTTCCCTCTATTCGCTCTAGGCTACATGGTTCATATGAGCGTCTGTGGGCGGGGCAGGTGTCCGAGGCCCTGGTAGATTTGACTGGGGGGCTTGCAGAGCACTGGAGCGTGGGAGAATTTGGGTCAGGGGAGGAGCAGAGACCAGAAATGGACAGCGACCAGGTCAGGAAGAGACAGCTGGACCTGAGCCTTCTTGACCCGGTGAAAGACTCGTGTGCAATCAGCTGCTCCAGTCACGCCAGCACCGGTGAGTGAGGGGAAAAAAATCAGTTTTTGCAGATACAAATGTCTTTGGTCTTCTATCCCATCATCTGATGACTTTTGTGATCGTTGTAGGTGCTGCTGAGTTGGGTCAGCATCACGCACTGACTGTCATGGAGTGGTTGGATGTGAAGACATTGTCAGGAAGAAAAGTACTCCTCCTCAGGATTAGAAACCCCTGGGGAAGATGCTGTTCTGGAGGCGCCTGGATAGGGAGGTAAAGGGAGGAATATTTATTTTGATGCTCCAAACAGTAACTTGACACTAGTTAGGGATTACAGTTCTAGCCACATGGAACATATTGTGCCCAATTTTGTGATTCATGTGCACTTGTAAAGTCCTGGAGTTTATAAGCGCAGGAAGTTCAGTCTGTGTTCCCTCTGTTTGTCAGCAGTGGTGCTGGTTGGAGTTCTGTCGACCCAGTTTCTGCTTTGGACCTACAGTCCAGGTTGGCTGAAGGAGAGTTCTGGTTGGATGAAAAAGAATTCTTGTCACAGTTTGATGATGTCACAGTAGGCTACCCCATTAGTGATGAGGGGCACCTGAAGAGCATCTATACTGGTAATAAAAGAAAGTTTGAGGGTTACATTCTCTGACTGTGTCCTCCATGGACATCTCCTCACCCCTGACAAGTCTGCCCTCCAACAGGAAACCCGCTGACACACAACCATCACCTGTCCGGCAGGTGGATTAAAGGGCACTCTGCTGGCGGAAGCCGAAACAGCAGCAGCTATGGCAGCAACCCGAAGTTTTGGCTCAAAGTTTGTGAGAGAGGCGAGGTCCTGGTGTCTTTGCTACAGTATAGAAAATGGAGAAATACTAAGAACTATGCACAAATACCTCTGACAGATAGCGAGAACACAAAGCACCAGCACTACCAAGCTATCGCTCTACACATGTGGAAGGTTTGTGTCATCATTTGTAGGAAAAAAAGATCTTAATTCTTACGTGTTGTCAGTTTGTTCATTGAGTTTTTCTGTCGCTAGGTGGAGAAGAAGCGTTTCAATCTAAGCCGCAAGTTGAATAAAACTCCTTGTGCTTCTACTCACTGCCACGCCTACGAGAGGGAGGTGGTCCTCCACGGTCAACTGGACCCTGGGTACTACCTCCTGGTCCCCAGCATCTACCAGCCGGGAGCTGAGGCCCACTTCCTTATCAGGGTTTTTTCTTCCTGTTCCATATCCCTCAGGTAAGGACCAACTAATGAATGCAGAAACCAAATGTACTTGTCTGGTCTGTGTAAAAAAATGAAGCATCCAGGCTATGTTTCCTTTTTAAGATAAAATTTGATCTTGGATGTCTGAGGTTCCCAGCTCAGGAATTCGTTGACACTTAAGGATTCATTCATTCATTCATCTATCTATCTATCTATCTTGAAGACAAAACGATCTTTAATCATCTTGTCTTCAGCTGCTGATCTGTCCCTCAAAGAAAGAAACAGCAACTAAACAGTGACACCTGCTGGTCACACTAAAAACATGATTAAATACACTTCATAAACTTTTACACTTACACGCATTTACAAAAATGGATATTCCTACTTCTGTTTGTCACATCAGAAAAAGTGTTACGTTTCTGAGTTCCTCATGACTTAACAATGTCGGTTTTCTCCTGCAGTGCAATAAAAAGCCCAGCGCCTTCACTGCCTTGGAGAATAGATGGAGAGTGGGAGACCAGTTCCTTCCAGGGTTCCTGGGTGGAAGGAAGAACGGCAGGAGGAAGCAGGAACTTCCAGTCTCACTGGCAGAACCCGTACTTCCCTTTTACAGTGTTTGATGACACAGCAGTGATGTCAGTTAATGTCAGGGTTACCCTGCATCAGAGCCGACCTGACTCTGATCTGCTCCCTATTGGCTTCCACATTTATAAGGTCAGTGAAAGTTCCTGTGTCAGGTAGAGCAACAGCCAGTTACTGAGCTGCTGCCTTTTGTACTTTAATCATCTGTATTGTCATGTTTTAATGGTTATGAGTTGAATTTTGTTTTGATGAACATTTGAATAACTTTGCGTTGAGTGTACTTTTATTAAGCAATATAGTATTTTCCATGCTATAATGTGCACTGGACTATAAGGCACACCCTCACTTAATGGCCTATTCTAAAGCTTTTTCATATATAAGGCGCACTGGATTATAAGGTGCACTGTCGGGTTTTGAGAAAATTAAAGGCTTTTGGGTGTGCCTTATAGTGCAGAAAATACTGTCCTTGTAATTTGACACTTTTTGAGCCTTTTATGTTTGCTATATATGCAGTCCAAAGAAGGAGAACCAGAGTCGACTTTGGGCGGATATGAGGATCCGGTGGCCAGTTGTGTCCCTCACTGCTACACCCAGGATGTCAGTCTGGCCTGCTGTCTCCCCCCTGGAGCGTACACCATAGTGCCATCTACCTATCAGCCTGACAGCCCAGGACACTTCACCCTGAGCCTGGCTCGCAGAATACACAGGTTGTATTCCCTGAATGTTGTTCCACAGCTAATAGTAGTAGCTTCAGGTGTTTCTATGACAGAATTAATAATCCACGTGTGACACTTTCAGGAAAGTGGTGAAAAGCCAGGAGAGACTGGGAAGAGCCATTCAAGAGGTCAGTCAGCTGTATAATAAATAGTGGTGAGCCACTCACATCATTTAGTGTATGCAGCTTGAGGAGTTCAGGTTTTAACACTTGGGGACTTTCTTATTATTTCTGTTTTATGTCATTCTAACTTGAATATCTTTGTACTATTTGCCAGTCAATTTTTTTTTAACTATATTACCATTATATAAGCCATTTTATCACACTAATTACATGACAGTTTTACAGCAAAACTTAATCTTTAGTGAATATAATTATTCATGATAACATAATAATTAAACTCATTAGATTTTGCCATTAAAAATCCACGATTGCGGTCAGAAGACGGCAACACTGAATAATCCCTGTCCTGCTTTTCTGTCTCTCTGGGCGGCAGATCTCTCACATCTCTGTGATGCAAAGCTAGTTCTCTGGGACCGTTGCTGCTCTGTTGACACCCCCTCACCTCCCTATGCCTCTTGGCCAAAGATGAAAGAGGCAGTCTTCGCATCCACCCTCACCACGGAGGCTGTGTGTGTGTGCGCGCCACCAGTGGCCAGAGAAGACAGGCGAGCAGTTTTATTGGGAATGTGTGTGTCGGAAATGCCCAAAAAGCCTTTTATCCTGAACTGCTGAGGCTCAGGGCTGATGGGCATCCACACAATGTTCAGCGATGAGGACATCAGAGGTTGTCGGTGGGCTGGGCTGCTAATGAAGTATGACGGGGCCGGCCGGTGTAAACAAACAGCCGCCACTGAAGAAGGCCGACGCTGCTTTTTGCTCATTCACTCACTGGTGCGCCTGCCGGCCCGAAACAAAGGGCCCTCTCATGAAAGTCCTCACAGAGGCACATGGGGCAAGAGGATGGTCTCCGACATCAGAGCCCACCACACCACACCAAACTGTGCCATGCACCATCCTTCACTCCGCTCCTTATATATTCCTTCTTGTCTTTGAGTCGTCCATCACCAAACCTGCTCAACATCCGGTGAAGTCAGGGGGAATTTAAAAGAAGTTTCCTTCATTCGTGTGTCTGACCTATCTGCCCCCGGGGCTCCTTTTGTGTCCAGAGTCCATCCACACAGCTCTGACCTGAACAGAGCCACGGTTTGAAGTTTCTGAAAGAACAGATGACAAGCGGGACGGTTGGAAGAGATGAAACAAGGAACGCAGCACATCAGAGGATGCCGGCTCGTATGAAGAAGCTGCCAGTACTTTTTCTTTCTGTTCTGTTGGGGCTGCGTATGTGTGGTGTTGTGTGTGTCAGCCCTGTTCACACCAATATGTGTGTTGTGTGTGAGAGCAGCAGGGTTTCTGAGTCTGAGCCAGTGTTAGCAGACTTTTACACAGCGCTTTCTGTTCGGGATTCATCTGTAAGGCTTGATGAATAAAATGTTCAAACATAACTATGTCCTGTATTCTATGTGTGTGCGGTTACATAAGTTGTATTTAAATGATTAAATGTGAGTTAAATGTTAAAAATGAAAATGCTACTGGAGGAAGTATGAGTTTTACTCCCCACTGTGTGTTAGATTAATTGAAAAATATATGTTAAAATACTACATACAGTACATTTTACAAAAATATAACACAAAATGAAACTTGTACTGATTACTGCAGTCTGAATAATTCAAACCTTGATGACAAACATCTCCAGGACTTTGTAGGTTAGCCGCATTGACCTTCTGCTGACACGATGCAGATCCTGACACCTACTTGTGACAGTAGGGGAAATTTCTCCATTCTAATGCAATGAATTTCTGGTGTTCTCTAAATCCCACCGGACATTTCCTTTGGGATTCAAATCATCAAGCAACTCTTCTCTAGAATGAATCCATGCTTTGGTCCAGGTCTGATGGAGATCATTGACCTTTAGGGAATACCCAGTGTCTCCCAAGCTGCAGCTTCCTCACAGATGGTGAATTTTGCGTTAAATTGAGCAATATTTTATTTTGACATATTAAATTTATTTCATCATTTGATAAATGGATATTTCAGCATGCCTGATACAGTATATACTGGGGTTGAATAATTCCTCCAGCTGTTGGTCACCTCCGAGCTCGACACCGATCGGTTCTGTGCGCGTACACGTGCAGTGCGCGCCGCCGTTCCTGCGGAATTCAGGAGGCTGTGGACGGACTCCGAAAGGTTTGCCACTAGAAAATAATGAACAACAAATTTGACGCGTGAGTAATCCAAACTTTCCGTGGACTATCCGCTGCAGAACGGGCTCCCCGCCGCGACTACAAATTTCACGGGGAAGTCCAATGTTAATCATGAAAGCGTGTGAAAAAGAGGTGTGTCAGCTGGAATGGCCTTACGTGCTCAGTTTGTGCTTAAAAACCCCCCACATGAGCCCTAGTTTAACGCAAACAGGTGTAGTTTAAACCAAAGGAAACTGCTGCAAGTATGAATGTATTTCCGAATGGAGAAGCTGCTATTGCTAGCCACAGGTTAGCGAGGCGCAAAAGGCGGTTAGGCCTTGAATCACCGGTGTGGTAGTTGTCGTGACGCGGTGAAGGCTTGCGCACAGCCCCGCCTTCAACCGGACTCTGAAGCGGCAGCTAACTTTGGAGCACAAAGCTAATAATATCGTAGACTGGCAGTGCTTAAAGTAGTTTGCATTGACTTGTGTACGTTTGTACAATTTTGTGTGTTTGCTTTTAAGCAGAGGAAACTGTTTATTAACTTAGCGAGCGAAAACAATTTGAAGAAGTACGAGTTGTTAACGCAGCTAGCTACAATAAATGCAGGAATTACGTTTTAACGACGTGTCGAGCTAAAAACAAGCTCTGGAGTTACCTTTTATTTATTGTGGTCAGAAAATGCTAATTATAGTTGATTAACAAAATAAAAGTAAGAAATACGTGTAATCTAGCTCGCTACAAGAATTTCAGGAACTACAGATTATTAGCTAGGTTAAACAAATATAATTATTGTTTGCGTAACAGCTGTTCAGAAGATCGATCAAATTATAGACAGATTGTAGTTTTTATTTGGTTTTTTTTTTTCTGCATTGAAAGTCACTCTTCAATTATTTCAAAATCCTGAATGAAAAATAAATGGCTAATCAAAATATAAACACCAAAGAATGGGCACGTCAAAATAGATTATCACTATGTGCATTTAGATTGCAGATTATAATCCAGGTCTGTTTGTAGAGCATGGGTGCTATTCCGATCGTTCAGGTTTAAGTGATGCACTCGTGAGTTAAATCGTACGGTATTTTCCGCACTACAAGGCGCACTGGACTATAAGACGCACCTTCAATGAATGACCTATTTTAAACCTTTTTCACATACAGTATAAGGCGCACTTGGATTATAAGACACACTTGGTTTTTGAGAAAATTAAAGGCTTATACAGTAGGTTCGCCTTATAGTGCGGAAAATACTGTAATTCAGTGGGCCTTATTTGTGAAAAAGTTTTAAAATAGGTCTTTCATTGAAGATGAGTTCTCAGCTCTCAGCTGTAACCTCAATCCCTACGCTGTTGCCTATCTGGTCAGCAGCCCAGACAGGAGACACAAGTCTAAGCTGTGCTACCTTCCACCCACAGTTACTTGCTTCTACTGTTTTAGTTATAGTAGTTTCTGTTCTATGCGCCTTGTAATGTGGTGTGTGGGGCGGCAGTGGCTCAGTGGTAAAGCAGGCGGTAGAGCGGGTCGTCCTATGATTTCAAGATCGGCGGTTCGATTCCCGCTCCCGCCCAAAAAAAATACCCGGAGGTGAGCTGACAGTGGGAGGTGCCAGCTCACCTCCGGAGCACTGCCGAGGCGCCCTTGAGCAAGGTGCCGTCCCCTTTACAAATTGCTCATTTAAGGCGCACCAAGATGGAGCTGCCTGCCACTCTACCTCCCCTGCATGCCTACAGGCCCCCTTGTGTATGTGTGTGTGTGCTACAGGGGCCTGTACACACTAATATATATATGCATGCGTTTGAATCAGTAGCTAGAGTGTGCGTTCTTAATTTCCCTTCGGGGATCAAAACAGTATATAAAATTTAAAAAAAAAAAAAAAAAATTATTCAGGTGAAAACAGTTTTAAAATAGGCCATTCATTGAAGGTCTGCCTTATAGTCAGATGCGCCTTATAATCTAGTGTGCCTTATATATAAATTTTATTTATTTTTGAAATAGGCCATTCATTGGAAGTGCGCCTTATACACCAGTGTGCCTTATAGTGCATAAAATACTGTACTTAACCTTACCCCTAGTTGCATGACTGAGACTTTTCTGTTTTGCTGCCCGTGTTCCCATCAAATTCAGTCTAAAAGATGACGACAGTGGAGACCACGACCAGGACTCACCGAAAGACAGTGAGAAGGAGAAAACTGAAGAGGAGGAAAAGGAGCAGAGCATCTCAAAGAAAAAGGTGAGCTTCAGTTCCTCTGTGACTCATACAAGTTTGTATTTGAGCTGACTTCTTCTTTTCTTCTTCTCTTCTGAAGATGGTGGTGCCAGGAGTGGGAGAGCACCCCCTTCAATACAACTACACCTTCTGGTATTCCAGGCGCACCCCTGGGAGACCAGCAAGTACCCAGAGCTACGAACAGAACATTAAGCAGATTGGCAGCTTTGCCTCAGTATGTTGAACCTCAAGACTTCTTTAGCGAGAACACAGAGTAGATGGAACCTCATCCAGACAGACAAACTTCTTTCCTCACTTTGATTTAAACATTTCTTGTCTTTCACAAGGTCGAGCAGTTTTGGCGTTTCTATAGTCACATGATCCGGCCAGGTGAACTGACAGGTCATAGTGACTTCCACCTCTTCAAGGAGGGGATTAAACCCATGTGGGAGGTGGGTACGGTCCTCATTCTTCAAACAAACAGTTTTTAGATGAAAAGATATTTCTGAAATCTTGCCTGTGTCATTTTCAGGATGATGCCAACAAGATGGGTGGAAAGTGGATCATCCGTCTGAGGAAAGGCCTTGCATCTCGATGCTGGGAGAACCTGATTCTGGCAATGCTTGGGGAGCAGTTCATGGTCGGAGAAGAGATATGCGGGGCTGTAGTGTCAGTACGTTTCCAGGTAAAAAACAACAATCACAGACATGTCTGTGTCACACACTGCCTACGTCAGTGTTCTCAGACATCCAACCTTTGCGTCTCGTCTCCAGGAGGACATCATCTCCATTTGGAACAAAACCGCTAGCGACCAGGCGACCACCGCCCGTATCAGAGACACCCTACGCAGAGTCCTCAACCTTCCTCCCAACACCATCATGGAGTACAAGACTCACACAGACAGCATTAAGTATGTATGTCTCTCCATTTAATTATTTTCTTTTCAACCTATTTTTTTCTGTCACACACACACACACACACACACACACACACACACACACACACACACACACACACACACACATTTGATGGCACTTGCTTCACCAGCTTTTATACGTAAATGAATGCAATATTTAAGTTTTCCATGATTAACAATGTACAATTTATTGCCTTTTATTGTTTGTTTGCACTACATCATAAACATACAAACATTTCACAAGCTTCCACACACAGTTTTCACCACAAAATAATCTGCTGATGAAGAAACGGAAAAACAAAAACTACAGGTGGTCCTCAACCTACGAACACGATTTGTTTCTGTTTCTGAGAGGCTATTTGTAAGCTAAACTGTTTAAGTCGTTATTAGTTAAATTTTAATCTATAATCACCATTAGAGGCCATTTAAATGTCATTACTTATTGAAATACTAAAGTTCTATTCCTTAAGACATACCAGAAACAATAATAGAGTATACAAACATATAAATGAAATAACATACTGTAGTACCATAATGTTCTTTTACATCTCTACCTCTGCTCAATGAATTTCATCCTCTGGGGTGTAGAAGCTACGCCAAGCTTTAATCCGCTGACTTGTTCCTCTGCACTTCCGTGAATGATGCGCTGATGCACTTCCTGATAATCAAAAGTCCAACACTCAACTTAAAGATTTATTACTCTGTTTTATTTCCATTAAGTTTAACTTGACCAATAATTAACATCAGATAGCAAAATTTTCAGAGTTCAGCATTAGCGTCCGTTAATGCTTCTGGGACAGAACCCTAACCTGACCAACATTGGTTCCAACATTCAGCTCCTACAGGGGGACGCCTCATGCCTGTAAGTCCGCTGGGATAGACTCCAGCAACCCCTGTGACCCGTGAAATCAGAAGAAGCAGATAAAAAGACGAAGAAGCGGGACAACCTAGTCAATAATTTTAAATAAATATGAAATAACAGACAAGCTGTGACAAAATTTTCTTACAGGTAATTTATAGTGTTCATAATTTTCACTTTGACCCAATTTGGAAGTGCAGTATTCGGATATGGCGGAGTGCGGATGTTCATATCTTGAGGACTACCTGTAATGATTTTCTTGTACTTTCATTATAACTTTCCCAGCAATAAAGCAAATGTGAACAGATTGTTTGTTTTACTGTTGAATGGTGAAGTGCTGCATTACCCCTTTGTTCACAGAGCCTGGGAAGACTTCCATGGTCTGGTGAATGCTAGCAGTGGACGTTAGCCCGTCACACAGAGAACCTCTGCCAGGGTAAGAGCCGTTCTTACATGAGTTGATCTCTCTGATGTACTCTGTACCATTCTAATGTCTGTTTCCATTTGTGCAATGCAGGTGTGTGTATATGTGATGTGTTTGAGGATGAATAGCCCAGGAAAGGATTCTCTACATGGATTGGGACTATGTAATATGAAGACAGGGACAGAGGCGGGAATCATTCTTTCATTGTATCAGATTGGAAATGAACGAGTGGATTGGAAGGAGCCTGTCGGCGGAACTCAGAACCGAGCTGAAGAGAGAAATACGCGTTATTTTCAATCGACCAGAGAAGAAAAGGACTTCATTTCACACACAACACAAGGTGTAACATCTTTTGACTTGCCACCAGAGGGAGGCTATGTGACTGGTGTTTGCTGAGCTGTTCTTCAAGCTGGTAACAAGTGTACTTGACAAAGTCCAACGAAACCATTCTCTTATAATAGTAGATCTGATTTTATTGCTTAACATAACACTTTTGCTGTTAAGTTAAGGTTGTGTTAATCCCTTTTATTGGAACTCAAACAGGGTTAGAGGTTATTTTATTACAGTGTTGTATTTTAACTACGATTCCTCTGGTGGTTTTGAGAATGGTTACCTTTACTGTGGACAATAGATTTGTAAATACTGTCTACTTCAAGATCATTGACATGAGTCTATTGCGATTCTCCATCTTTTGTCCTGGAAGTTGAATCCCCAAGTATGACGATGATCCTGTGCTGGCCAGTGGCTTGTTTGACTGGCATCTTAAGAAAGGACTGCCAAGCTGCCTAAATCACTGTGCCTGGCCTCGAGCCCGACCCGCTCCAGTTCTCCCTCATGTCTCTTGTCTGTTATCCCAGCTTTAAAGAACCCAGGGGGTGGGCTCTGCTTTAATGTCCTCAGCAAAGAACAAAGGCGGATGGAGTCCCAAAGCACTGACCTTCCCTTCTTTTCTATTTTATAGCAAAGGAAATGAAACTGGACCCATCGTCAGGGTCTATTACAGTTTTTATTAATTCATGTGGAGCTTTTTTTATTTTTATTTTTTTGAAATATCAAGGAAGAGCCTATTGTTTGATGGAAAACTGCCATGCTGCCCATGTTTGGTGGTGTGATCATGGGGCAGGAAAAAAAAAACAACAGTGAAGAAGCACTTGGTTTCACACCTGATGAATAATAGCAATAAATGTCAAATATGCATCTGCAGCTGAAACTGTTTTAGTGTCTTTTTATTTCCACTTTTAAACTGAGTCGTTTTAATTTCACAGCGACTTTACTGTTACATAAAAACAAGAGGGTTGACTGCTACGTCAACCCTACCCTCTCCATAAAATGTGGACCAGTTAGCAGTGCCTGATGCCTCAGGATTGGCCCTTAGATCGATCAGCTCATTTCAAAGAACATGTGATTCTGTAAAGAGAACAATGACATGTCGAGTTAGTGAGGCTTACAGGCCTTTTACAGCAGGTATGTATTGTCACCTTCAATGAATGGCATATCTTAAAACCCTTCCATATATAGGGCACGCTGGATTATAAGGCACACTGTCGGTTTTTGAGAAAATTACAGGCTTTTAGGTGCACCTTATAGTGCGGAAAATACTGTATATGTCAGGAGAAGCACAAGTGTTACTAATTCCATTAACGTACCGTAGAGCTAGATAGGATTAAAGGTACTACATAAATAGATCCCACTTGAATTCATCTGGATTTTTATGGTTCCACCTGTGATTTTCGCAACTATCTTGCATCGTCAAGTTCTATTACAAATGTTTTTTCTTACCAATAAAAACGTAGCTGCCAGCAGCAGCAGTTTAGTGTGCGATTCCATGTTCACTGGTACTGTAAGAATAAAAAGATTTAATATTGTGGAATTAAGGAGAGATTTGTAATGATGTCATAAATCAGGTTTCCTGTGTTCAACTCACCATCTAACCCAAAATATTCATGATCCATATTATGGTCGTTGTTGAAGCCGGGCCACTTCTTCCATATTGAGCCCATTTTCTTACCGATGTTGGAGACAATCTTGTGTGAGATTGAAAGTTCAAGAGACTGATGGAAACACGTTCCATTCTTTTTTTGTTTGGCGTTTTTTAGGTATAATTATTACCTGGAACTCCTGGTTGGAGAAGCAGCGACATGGGCAGCATGAGCCCTGGATTCTGACTGCAGGTGCTCCATCTGCACCACACACTTCCAGGAGAGGGGTGAACATGCTCCACCTGAGCACATCAAACATGTCTGTGTTACACATACTCTTACAGAAACATCCAACCAAGCAATTTGAATTGAAAATATTTATTCAAATAGCAGCTGGTAGACCAAAACGTCTGCTGGCTCAGTTTTACTTCGACACAAGTGTTGCTTCCAGAGAACTCTAAACCCTCCCAGGTTTAGACAACACCTCATCTGAACAGCACAGAAAAGAAATTCAAATTATTCAATCGGAGAAAGCAAACTATTCAGCTGTTTGCCCTACCTCTGACACACGGTGCCGATGAGTTGCTTTTGTGGCATGTAGGTTCTCATCTCCATCAGGCAGCAGCCGAAGCAGCAGGCGTCCACTCTGAAAGGCTTTTCAAAATAAAAGACCTGGTGGCCCTGACAGTCAAAGACTTTCAAGGAACACGCTCTAGCTGGACCGCAGCACTGGAGGCAGACACAAGAGCTCTCTGATGGGACGGAGAGAACGATCTAACTTGATCTGGGATGTGGGTGGGATAGATGTAAGTAAAGGAATCGTACCTTCCACAGCCACAAAAAGTGGCGACCTGCTGCCTCCTGCAGTGATGCTGTAGATCCGCCTAGCAACACACTGTGGACCTACAATAATACACCATTATTTTTTAATAAAAACTAACACTCTTACACCACTACCAAATTCTCCTCACCTTGCAGTTCTGGTCTCGCCATGATATGCATTCGATGGACTGTTTCCAGCATAGAGCTGAGGTGTGATGGCGCTGCTCCTCCAGGACGCTGCTCCTCCACCTCTGGCGTGGTCACCATCCCCTGTGGCGCCACCTCCTCCATCCTCCTCATGGAAACCTGACCCGACAGCTGGTCATCTGATGCCCAGTCAGGAGACACGTGGCACCGACAGGAGGACCCACAGCGGGTTTTGAAAGCTCTGACAATCGTCTGGATGTGCTTCTCTCGTTCCAGTCGGTCAAAGGGAAGCGGCTGATTGGTCACCACTGACATTATGTGAAACTGGAAATGTACGTGAATCTGAGCAATGACACGACAACAGCAAACAGATGTGCTACAGAAAAGACCCAGGTCACTAGAAAAATACTAGGCTGTCTTTATAAATATGACTCTCTTAGAAACTAGTTCTGTCAATTTGCTGTTATGTCAGTCTCAGCAGAGTCATCAGCCACCACCATCAGTAAGTGGTGGAGACCTGCCAACAAACTAATTAACACTTATCTTCTACAATAAACCCTTATCTTTATTTATTTATCCCTCCTGATTGACATACAGTTTTTCTGCTATAACAGCAGTGAAGAAAAAGTATTTTTCTACAACAAATGCCAGATTTCATCCCATGGGGAACTGTTATTGTATCCTACTTCAGAGAAGATATATATAGACAAAGGAAAATAAACATTTTACAAGTTCAGAGGTTCATTCTGTAATCCTACTTAAACTAATAAGATAAGCATGGACACAGACAGGTTTTTAAAAAAAGACATTTACTTCTGTTTGAAAGTAAATGTTCATCATTGAACCAAATATCTTAAAAGCAATTTATATGAGTTCAGAACAGCAAATAAACAACCTTAAAATCAAACCGAATAGAAGTTAATGTCATTTTTTTCTATGAAATGAAGGCTTAAAAAATCTTCAAAGTGTCTGAGATAACTTGAAATTTCAGATTCAGTTCAAGAAAAACTATCTGTCATGGTTCCCTCTTTGCAGAAGGAACATACAGTACAGTACATTACTGCACAACAGAAATGATAATAGCATGAGCATGAAGTGAAATAGTGTAAATATGGCAAATAATAGACTAGAATGTTAAAAATCTGTCACTCACCCTGGGTAGACCTGTAGCTGCCTAAAACCTCTGATCTTTACTGTGAGAAGGAAGAGGCATCTCTGAGTCATTATCATCAGGGGAGATGAAGACCATCTTGATGCCTCCATATAACTGTGGGAATATTGGCATGTGATTTAATCTGTGTGTTGGTGTTTGGAGAGACGCTCCTGCTCTTGGATCTGTCACCCCCCTGGGTCCGTCTCCATCCCAACCGGGCGGATCTGCCTTTTGTTGCTTCAGAAAGGCGTCACTGAGCCATGTAATTAAAATCCTGCTTCTGGAGATGTGTGTTTGTTTGTATGTGTGTGTGCATGTGCATATGCGTGTGCGTGTGCGTGTGTGTGTGTGTGTGTGTGTGTGTGTGTGTGTGTGTGTGTGTGTGAGAAGGTTCATTTTATTTCTGTTTTGGGTATTATCCTGGAGGTTCGCTCCCCACTCTGTAAAAAATAATAGCTCTAATAACATCTCTAATAACTCCTTCATTTTAATGAACTGAAGCTACACAAAAAGGAGCTGACATTTTGTTTACACAGCTTTTTATTTTCAATTTCTGGAAACACATTTATTTTTATGAGTTTTTGCACATGTAAATTATTTGAGTTAATGAACTTAAACCATTTAAGTAACTTAAATATATGCAATTATATGAACAAAACCAAGACTCAGTTCAATTCCACTGAGTTTAATTTATATGCAGGAAGGTTTCAAGAAGGCTTTATTGGTCTTGAATTTGATCAAAGTTGATACCAGTGGAGAGTAAAGCTGAAACATTTCTTGAACGGCAGAGCTTCACTGTTTTGAAGGGAACACATTCCCAACCTCACAGTCGGTGACAGCTGGAATCGCTATGTGTCATCGTGGACCAGGTGCAGCGGATCTTTCATCTTAAACAAGCCTTTTTGTGTCTTCATACCTGTATTACTGAATGAAGACACACACAACTGTGTCTTCTTCATCTTCTGCATCCCCATGTTGGAGACAAAGTGCTGACAGATGTTGTCAGACTTCCACTTTGATCAAAAGGATGAATTTCCTGCATTCACCCGGAGCTGTCGGTTACAGTCGGATCAGTTAGGTTAATCAATGGAGGGAGATACTTCTTGGGATCCCCGGGGAAAGGTGAGTTTGGAGGCTGGTTGAAGTGGCCCATCAAGAAGATCCCGATTGTACCGACAAAAAACACGGACGCCATGATAATAAAGCAAACCCTGTCGATGACCCGAGCGACCCGGAACCATTCCTCGTTCTCCTGGGATTGAAAAGACAAAAAGAGAGGAGATGACCACCGAGGTTGATTTGAACCAGAGAGGATGAGCGTACGTTCAGATGTGGAACTCACATTTTGGAAGTTGTTCTGTTTTCTTGTGGTCTCAGCTATGTGTTTACAGGAAGCCACACACTTGTTCAGCTCTGGGGAGGCCTTTGCCAGATTAGCACTTAGCTGCTCAGCTGTCCCTCCCTCCAGTCCATCGTCTGTGAACAAATATTTACGTGGTTATAGGGCAAACCCACTTTAAACACATGCACTCTAACCTGAACACTCACGCAGTTTCTCCAGCACAGATTTCATCAATCCGTTCCTTTCCTTAAGTCTGGAAAACATGAGCTCGGACCGAGCTGTTTTCATCGCGTATTCTTCCGCCTTGGAGATGAGGGTCACTGAACTGCGGCGTCGACTGGGGACCAGGAAAAAGCCATTGCCACCTGTACCTCGAGTTTCACCATTTCTAAGTTCTACAGCGTCATGCGGGGTCCAAGGTTGCATCTGCATCCTCAGCAGCCGAGGCAGGATGTTGAGGAGGATCTGAAGGGGGACACGGGGGCCAGAGGTTAATCCGGTGGCAAATAGACCATCCAGCGTTAAGCCGATGCCACGCTCTCACCTTTCGGACTTTGTCTGTCATTATGTGAGTGTTGGGGGTTCTCAGGGAGACGTTGAGGACTATCACACAGTTCATCACCACCATCGTGGTCACTGACATTGCAAACATCAAATACCTGCGGATAAGAATTTATAAATCTGCTTTTTTAAATAAGATAAGTAGCAGTTTGGACTGAAATCTTACAGCAATCACAGGAACGTACTTGCCAATGAGAGGCACTGCTTTTGAAGTCTCTGGAACCTTCTTAGCAATGAGGAAGAGGAATATGGTCTGGCCCAGGAGAGTGAAAATAGACATGGTACACTTCTGGCCCCCGGCTGCAGAACTCAAACCAATATTCAGTCAGAGTGGTGAAGTCTCATCTTGAGGACAGTAACAACTGATGGTATCTTTTTTTGGATCTATGTCTCTGTCTTGTCAACCTCATAAAGATCTGGAAAAAGACTCTAAAAGTTCCAGCAGCACATGGACTGTTTGAATTATATTTATTTTAGAAATGTTGTCAGAGGATTGGACCAGACTTTGATGAGGTTCATTCAACAGAGAAATGACTATCCAAGAATATCCTCTTAGATTCTTAAAGTGAGGAGAAAGACCTTTGGCAGGTAAGTAGTAAACGAGGAGACAGAGGGAGGAGAAGAGCACGCAGGGGGAGATGATGTTGATGATGTAGAAGAGAGGCTTTCTCTGGATGATGAGGAAGAAGACCACCTCCTGGTACCCCAGCTCATCTTTGGTGTACTCACTGTTGACCACCTTCTTTGCCGGTCGGTGTCTAATGACCCACTCTCCATTTTCTACAACAGCAACAACAAAATTACTTTTAATCCAATCTGTTTTCATTGTACAGGCAAATTTAGATAATCATGGAGATCAAAATGTTGGTCTACCAGTGAAAGCCTCTGGGTCAATGTCCACCCACTCTAAGGTGTGGTTGTCTTCTACTTTGAGGACCAGTTCAATCTCATTGGCACTGTAGGTCTGGGATCTGCATACAGGGAGAGGAGCTACATAAACACAACCCTGAGGTGCTTTACACTAATAATGTAGAGTACTTTATGTATACTACAACAGAAAGTCTATAGTTGTTGGCATAGTTACTGACCGAAAGACCATGGTGCAGTTCTGCCAGTCAAAGGGAAAGTAGTTGACGGTGATGGGACAAGCACTGCGGTATATGGCAGGAGGCAGCCAGTACACACAGCCGTTAGGAGACACCAACGCGTTGCAGTAAAGTGCAACCTCGAACTGTCCATCCACACTGTGCACAGGTTAGACGTACAGGTGCTTTCACAGTCTGACACCGATGCAACGTTTACGCATTACAATCATTTATATTTGCACAATCAAGGTAAAGGTTGAACTAATGCAACAAAGCCCTCATAGTGTCTCTCTGTGTAAAATGAAAACGAATTCTTCACACTAATAATTGCCAAACATCCATGTTACTTTAATTGTACAAGGGTCCCACATATGTAATAATGAACCTTTAAAACAGTGTGATTGTAATGGTTAACTCGCCACTTACCTGGACATTATTAACATTAATATACTCCCCTGAACTATCACATACTTCACACGCTCCTCTGGCAAAACACTGATGCTGTGTCTGATTAAACATACAGTACTTTCAACAGAAGAAGTCAACATGATCTAAAAGTCTCATTTTATTATAGTGAATATGAAATAAAAAAAGCATTGTAAAATGAAATCAGAACACTAGATGTCTATTTTCCTTTTTTGTCATTGCTTCTTGT
The DNA here is from genome assembly GCF_040054535.1 of Antennarius striatus. NCBI lineage: Eukaryota > Metazoa > Chordata > Actinopteri > Lophiiformes > Antennariidae > Antennarius > Antennarius striatus. The sequence goes on along the minus strand of NC_090793.1, from coordinate 8,125,952 downwards.
ATACTCGATAGTGCTACAGCAAACAGTGGCTTAAGAATAAACTACTTCGATCCTTTCTTTAGGCTAAAAACTTTTTACTGTAAAAATACTAAGTCACAAGTAAAACTCCATGAGCTTCAAACTTCTGCTCCATCATTGGAGCTGAAATTGACTCACTTGTTCTCCAGCACGACATCTGGCAACCAGATGCTCTTGGACGGGACCCGTAGCTGAGAGGTGATGTTCCCGTATCGGGCTGCCCTGGGGGGCTGGTCCCAACTGAGTCGGTAGTCACACCATTCCTGTACATGGAAATATCATAAGCAATGACCGCAGAGCTGCTGAAGCATCCAGCAGATGAGGTGTGTATAAAGTTACCAGTTGAATCCAGACGCATGTTGTCAGCGCCTCCTCCTTTTCATTCTAAAAAGACATGTAAGACATTGATAGTAACATCAATTCACAGGCCCGTAGAAACACTCACATTAAAGTTCACAACCCTGGACTGACCTTGACTCACCAGAGAGATGAGGTTGGTGAGCGTCATCTTGATGTCAACCCGAATGATGTCGCCGCTCTTCTCCATGGGACGGACGTTCTTGTCGTAGCCCGCCATCAAATCCTGAAAAAGTTCCCCTTCGAGATTGACTGCTGATGCTTCAGAGGAACCACACACACACGCACGCACGCACGCACGCACACACACAACAAGAAAATACAGATTGTTAGAAAACTAGATGGTCGAGGTATGAATTAACAACATTTAAGAGGCTTCATAAGATGCAGTAGCATTATGGGATGTGTAGGATCCATTGTGTATGCCTGCATTGTATTAGAAAGTGATCAGATCAGATCTGTTCAGACGTCATTAAATCATCATGTAGGCTGCTGTCTCATATTGTCCTGTTGGCGATGCAGCTTTCCGTTATAGAAGTATGAGCAACGGAGATTCCTTAGTCTAAACTTGAAAAACTTGTCATGTGACATCATAAAGCCAACATTTTATTCCGCTGTCTGCTGAATGAAGCTGTAGTGAAACCTCAAACAGATCTAAACCTTTGAATACAGTTGATTCACGCATGCCCATTCTTAATTTCCTCCTGTCTGAGGCTGTCCATTCAGTTACCAGCTGCTATCACCAGCTGATCTCATCTCATCCAGTCGTACAGACACCCCATCATCGTCAGCGTATCATCTTTCTGCTGTCTTTAAATGTAAGTCTCATTTCTGTAGTTCTTTCATGTTCCCAATTCATGCATCCTCCAACTCCCCATCACCGTCCTGTCTTCATGATTTGCCAACTTAATTTTTTATTATCTGCACCAGGGTCATCAGCCACCACCACCACCTGTGTCTGGTTAAGGGGGGATATATATTTTGCTGCTGCTCTGGACAGATGGCAGACTTTCTGACACCAGAAGCCTTTTGAATAGACAAATTATCACATTTTATCTGATCCAATAATCTATAAACTGTTGTTCTTTGTCTATATCCTCTCATTACAAATGTAATGTAATGTAATAATGTAATTTTGTAATGTAAAGTATATCTTCTTCTGTGTTCGGTGGTTTTTATATGTGTCAAAGCAGGCACTCCGAATGAGAGAAACACGATGTCTCAGCTTCAAAATCATTAATTCTATCAATTTCTTTAAAAATATGTCATTTTTAAAGTCCCTTAACAATATGCGGTAAATAAAATACTAGAGGAGATGTTATAGTGAGAAATCTTCCATATGTAATGAATAGGATGCCTTCTGTTTAGTTTGAAATGTAATCAGAGAGAATTTTCACATTTGTATGATTTACAGGAAAATCTATAAACTTGTTCTTTTCTCTAAGTCTTTCATATTGCTCGTTATGTAACCTGATTATGTGACTGTACAAACTCTTGTCACTCAAAAGAGACGAAAGACGCTCAATCATTTCCACAAAGTGTCCCAGGTTGATGAAGTAGCGTTCCTACCTGTGGTCAAAGTCATCAACAGCCTGATGAACAAAGAGAAACAAGGTCCAAAATCCATCAGTGTGAGTTTCTGCTCCCAGACAAAGCTGCAGTCACTAATCTGATACGCATGGACATGACCTGATGGAGGCTGTGTGTGTGTGTGTGTGTGTGTGTGTGTGTGTGTGTGTGTGTGTGTGTGTGTGTGTGTGTGTGTGTGTGTGTGTGTGTTACTTCCCAGCAAAAAGAAAGGACTCAAGCCAGTGGGAGGGTTTAGGGGTTAGGAGAATGGTTGGGGGTTGTTGGGGGAGTTGAAGGATGGTTAGGGTTAAAGGCAGGAGTATTTTCAGTACTGCATAGCCAGCTGTCACAGGTCACACATACACACACACACACACACACACACACACACACACACACACACACACACACACACACACACACACACACACACACACACACACACACACACACACACACACACACACACACACACACACACACACAGACCAGCAATATGACACCTTCATAGTTTGGGCATTGTACTCCAGGCTGTAAACCACCGTATCAGACACTCTATTAAAATTTGTTTTCAGTTCAGTGATCTATAATTCTTCATCTTGGTTAGCAAAATTATGTAAATCTAGCCACGCGTGATCTGTACTAAACTTTTTTTCCACCAGAAGCAGGAATTACAGATGTCTCCAGTAAAAGATCACAGATGAGACGACACAAGGAACAAGGGTGTGTTTTTTTCTGTACAACAGAACAGCTGATGACTTCGGTCCAGCACAGTCTCCTGTGATGACGGACCAGGCTGTGCGGAGGTGTGTCAGGCTTTGGCACGTGTGTATGTGTGTGTGCGTGTGTGTGTGTTTGCGGATGTGTGTTTGCGGGTGTGTACTCAGCTGTTCCACTCACATCCCTCTGTATCCCAGTTTTAGCTCTTGGACTTAGTTACTTGGGTTTGTTTGAGCTTGTTCAGAGGCTCAGACTCGACGGCCAGTCTTTTCCTCAGACAATACAATCTGATAAAGGTCAGCTCATCTGATGTGTCCGGTTACAATTCCCAACCCTGAAAATAAGGAGCAAACACACGGAGGAGGTGGGAGTTACTGGTTACTATGGCACAGCAGTTGCCATGCTGCTGGGAATGAACACCCCTAAAGGGTCAGAGGTCAAGCTGGGGTCTTCAGAGCAACCAATCATCATCAAAAACCAGCTTGAACAGAATGTGCTCAGCACACTTTGAAAAAATGAGCAGTTTTTTTTAAAATAACATTCTCCACAACATGCTATATGAACCATTATAAGATTTTTATTTATTTATATATGAATATATAGTTATATATTTTTATATAGTTATGTATACTTTACTTTGCCCGGAGTGTCCCCGCCTCTCGCCCGCAAGTCAGCTGGGATAGACTCCAGCAACCCCCGTGACCCGCAATAAGCGGAACAAGCAGTAGAAGATGAATGAATGAATGAACATATATACTTTTTTTTTTTTTTACAAAAATACAAATGCTTTGCTCCATACAAATAAATACTATATGGATAATATTTACAGACTGTGTTTCACAGGAGGATCAATCTTTGCAAAAGGCAATGAGAATAACTTATTTTTACACACTCATAACTTAGATCAGACTGCAATCATGCAAGAAATCCTGGCGGCACGGCAGATGGACTTTCATGGAACTCATACATTCATGCTCATATTTTCATCTGAGGTCAAACTCAGGCTCTCAGAAAGGAAAAAAAGGAACATAATTAATTTCACAGGAGCCAGAAGTCAATCTGTGAGTTGTGTGCATTTTCTGTGTCTGGTGACGAGGCATTGCTCTTTGAGTTTTTGTGCTGTCATCTCTCCTTTGAGTCTTTTCTGACGTGTTTTAAGTTTTTTTTAACGCTTCCAGTGCCAAAGCGATGATCCTTGGTACGCTACGGTAGAAGGACTCATTCTCCAGGCCCATCAGGCTGTAGAATGTCAGAGATCGTCCCCCCACTACGGCTCTGATCCGCGCCTTATAGAGCCCACGATCATTCTTGGAGCTCAGATCGACCAGCACCTGAACAAAAGTGAGTGAATCAATCCCCATGTTAAAACCATTCCTCATTTGGTGTGCGTTTGCTGAGTTTCTCCGTTAGATGAAAAATTACCTCTTGGAAGTTCATGTGTAAGCTCTTGCTTGGCACCCTTAAGATCCAGCTGTACGAGTCTCTGACTTGGCTGACTTGCTGCGAAGACTCTCTCACTCTAGGGCAAACTGCAAGAGAGCGTTTCGTTAGAGAAATAACATCAATACATATGGAAGTATGACACAGATGGATTGCTTGGGCATGGCACATACTTTTCCCAGTAGTTTCAGGTGTCTGCCTTTTGTGAAGAAGGCTCCTGTATTTCCTACGAAGACTTAAAGCAGATGAATATTGTCTGGGGACAGAGGTCGTCTCTGCGTGAGCACCCTCAGTGACCGGCGACATCAGCTTTGTTCTTTCTACATTGTCACTAAAAGAAAAATCCTCAGAGGTGACGCTCCATGTTAGTTCACTAGAAGTGTCTCCAGTGGGTGAGGGTTCACTTTGTAGTACTTCCGTTGCTGCTCCATTCAGTGTTTCCAACTTCTGAATTTCATCCACTAGGACTGTTAGCAGCGACCAAGGATGCTGGGATCCCTGGGAGGAGGACAAAGAGGAAGAGGAGGAGGAGGAGGCTTGTGGTGCTGCTTCAGTTGAAGACACAGGAAGCCTTTTTGGAGACTCCCCCTGCAGGTCGAATGAATCCAGGTGCAGGATGGGAGGAGGCGCCCTGGAGTCCAGTTTGGATCGCAGAGCTGAGATCACAGTTTGATATTCGCTCTCGAGCTGATGCATTGAAGAGTCTTTTGCCTGATGTGAATAGAGCTGGATGTTAAATCTAGCTTTGAGTATCTTCATTGACATGACCGACATCCTACATAGTCAGTCAGAGACCAGAGCCTACCTGTGAGAAAATGTTAGAGATGTCTGATTCATCAGTCTGTTGTTTGTCTTCATCTTCAGCCATGTTCCAAAGATGCTTTTCCCAGTCATCCAAAGAGGGTCCCAACCCTCTGAATACCGCTGGAGGGATTGGAGAGGGATGCCGGTCTCTTGGTGCCACAGCTCCACCTAACTGATCTAATAATGATCGACAACATCGTCTCTTAGCATGACAACACCTGAGAAAGATAAGTGTTTGCACTATTATATAAACCTTACACAGGTTTGCACATGAAGTGTAATTACCTTTAATCTGTGCGAGACCATGGCTCAGGCCTAAATCTCTTCTTTGTCTGTTGTGAGTCAAAGCCGTGCTATAGATATGTTCCACCAACTGAGGCAGCGTCTGGGTGAAGAAGGTCAAATCCACTTTGTCTCTGATGTAGTCTTCGGCCCTCTGGAGCAAGTCCAGCAGGGTCTGCAGGAACGAATGCAGCTCTGTTAGAAAGAGAATGATCAGAATCCTCCATAGCATGACCTTAGAGCTCCACGATGAGGAGATTTAGTTTTTGTTCTCCATCCCTCAAGCTCAGATTTTGAATGAGAGCACTCACGGCACTTCTTGAAGCGGGTGAGGCATTTTTCTTCAGCCATCCAGCTGCAAGAGCTGGTGGATTGGCCTGGGGGGCAAGTCAGGGTGTAGAAGTGACAGAGTGAACTGAATTCAGACTTCTGCTCCTCCTCCGTCATTTCTGTCGTCTTTAGGAGCTCCAGACATGTCGGCTCCCTGTTTCCAATCGACTCTAAAAACGACGTGATGTTCATGTTCAGGTGCATGAAGTACATCTTTTCATCTGTGTCTATGATGTTTTATTGTTGATTAAAACTTACTTTGTATCTCATCCTGAATCCAGTCAAAGAATGCAGACACCCGTGTGTAGACTCCAGGTTTCCCCTTGTTCCCACACCCGTCTCCCCAGGAGGTGATGCCGTAAAGCTGGAACCGACCTGACATTTGGTCCTGGTAGATCAGTGGGCCTCCAGAATCTCCCTTAAGTTGACAGAACATCCCCAGAAAGTTAATAATAAAGGACTAAATATTCCAGGTGTATCTCTAAATTTAGATGCAAAATGAGGAGAAAATCCTTCACAGGTATGAAAATGAATACTATTCCTACCTTACAGGAGTCTATCCCTCCGGAGAGATAGCCAGCGCACAGCATTGTATTAGTAACCACGTCTTTTCCAAGGGCCTGCTTGCAGGTGCTCTGAGGGAGCAGTGGCACCCTGGCCTCCATCACCACATCAGCAAATGGGCCGTCTGCAGAGAAAACACACCCACGCGCACCAAAGTGTATGAGAATTTTTTCTAAGTGCAGGAATGTAAGATATGCTATAAATATGTTATAAGTGAAATCCATGTCAGTTATTGCCCACTCACTGAGGTACAGGGAGCCCCAACCGGCCACCAGACATGAACTGCCAGTCGGGGGTTCTGTGCCCGAAGGAAGACACACCGGGGTGACACGGTTGGATAGGATCACCGGGGAAGTCAGCTCCACCAGGGCTATATCGTTGTTAAACGTCTTTACATTGAACTACAGCAAGGACAGGGAGAAGGTTTGGATTAAACAAAGACTGAAAAACCAATCCAACTGATTTGATATATTTCAATACTTTGATTCTTACCTTAGGATGGGGGATGATGCGGTTGACTTTAAGAAGCTGCTCATCGGGATCAGCTTTGGTTGTGTCAAAATCCCCAACCACGGCCGTCCAGTCGCTCTCACTGTGGCTGCTGCATGTCAGAGCAATAAGACAAACTGGAAATGAGAGGACAGAAAAGATCTGGAATCCTATAGACAAATCAAAAACCTTATCAGAATTGTAGAACACTGAGATTCAAACTCACCCCATGAAACAATGAGCAGCTGTGACCACCCAGGAGCTGTCCACCAGAACCCCTCCACACATCAGGTCACCATTCAGCTGGAGGTTCACCAACCAGGGCCAACTGCCTGGAGGAGCAGGAGAGCCGCCCACAATCCGATAGCCGGGTTGTGAGACATTCTGCATGGCAGAGGACCTTTGACCACATACTGCTGCTGGGACAGAGAAATGTTGAGCTGAAGACAATGAAGACATCTCTGAAGGACGATTTGTGTGAATGCACCAGTACTTCTTCAAGAACACACTAGTCCTTACCCTGTGCACGCGTCTGTGTCGCAGGTTCAAGGTTCTGCATGGTGTTAAGGAGGCTGCACTGAAGGACTCGGGCGCTGCAACTCTCACCCATGATCCTGATGCAGGTTTCCTTGTCCAGGTCGTCACGAGGGCAGCGATGCTGATAGTAGGCACAGGCCTGACTCAGAGCCCAACTCCTCTCCCCTTCATCCTGAAGCTTCTGGACCTTACTGATGACATCACAGCTAGGTTCTGATAAGGCACCAGCAGGAGAAGCTGGTGGGCAAGGAGATATAGTAGTTGGAGGAAATAATTATTGGTAATACAGGACAATAAAGGACAATGTGCCTCAAGATGTTCAAGAAGAAACATGTTTAACTCACAACAGGACCCAGTCAGCTGCCCACAATCCTGAAACAAACATGGAACACACCCCCGGCAGCCCGCTTCAGCCCGACTCCTCTCGAAAGATGCCCGATCAAGAGCAGATAGGGCGCTGGTCATAGCCGCCTCCAGGACCACGGTTCCACGATCAGACAGTGCTTCAGGAAAGAACGTCAAGAAGACGTGAGACGAGTTCGGTAAGAAGAAGAGATACGATGAGATACACAAAAACAAATCAGTAAGACATACCGACCCAGATGCACATTACTACGTCTGTTTAGATCAAGCACCATGAGGGCAGATTGAATCATCTTGTCTAGGGAATAGCTGTGTTCATGTTGATTTTTCAGACGAGATCATAATTGGGGGAAGCTAGCAGATGAACAGCGTGATGGTGGGACCTCTGCAGACCCACATCAATGAGGCCGCAGACCCGGTAGTACCAGAAGACCCTTCTTTGTTGCATCACAGGACAACAACATTGCCGACTGAAGACTTAATTAGTAGCTGAGCTGAGAGAGGCCGGTGGAGCAGGAATGGGCCATAGGGCCACTGGCTGACGGCTGGGACCCCGAGTCCCTTGTTCTACCACTTCAAACACTGCCATCATCAGCCGTTCGTTTGAAGCTCTGCTCTACTCATCCAGAGAGGGCCAGAGGTCCCTCCCCATCCTAAAAATCTCTCTGCAGCAGCGTCCAAAAAATGGTGTCAAAATAGGCAAAAAACGAAATTAAAAGCTAATACTCAGTTTTTCAGGAAGAATGTTGAATTGGATGGTGGTTTAAAATGTCCTGAATGACAGTAGTGAAAGACACTTGTTTTTAAAATATGTACCATGCACTACATCTAAGAATAATAGTGGCAGCTGTATCCCTGTATGATTGTGTGATTGTACTGGAATATCATTGTAACCATCTTGTTGTAGCTTTTTCCAAAATAAATTTACCAGAAAGTTAGAAAAGTAATGTAGTCTGTCAATAGAATTACCTTTGAGTGCAGTCTGGGGCATCCTGTACACCTCTCGACTCGTCGGGGCTCCCAACAAACAGTCGAGTCCCATGAATAGCAGCAACGAGATCAGCAGCAACATAATGTCAGAACATTAGACAACCTCTCCACAGCAGCAACAAGAGATGTCCAGGTAGCAAGGAGGAAGAAGAGGTGATGAAGATGAGTCCAGATCCCTGTTGTCTGGCTGCGCTCTGGGGTTGCTAACTGTCTCCCTCCTCCTGACTCTTCGGACTCTCTCCCACACTGTGGTGCAGGACATCTGTCTGTAAGTTTACTTAGAGGAACAATAGATGCTTGGAGTGGACCCCCATATATATAGAGTCCCCCAGGCGAAAACCACTAAGAGGTGGAGGGGGGAGGAAAGAACGAGGGAGAGGGAGGAGGGAGAGATGCTCCCATGGCCAATGCAAAATAGATGAATTCATTAAGACTGTGACAGCAAATTGGGCGCAACTTGCCAAGGCTGGACATCACAAAGAGATTTGGTTCTATGAAAGGAGGCAGAGGGAGGGAGAGACATGCAGATGGGGAGGGGGTAAAAAAGGGAAGCCGGAGCGATTGGCTGAGCAACAAGGAAGGGGGTGTTGTTTGAATTAATTAATGGAAGAGGGAGAAAATGATGAAGATAAGGATATGGGCTGATGTGTGGCTGGAGTATAGGAATGTAGAGCTAGAGCGACGACCATTCGCAGCATGAGCCAAGCCGGTAGGGATGGACATGGGTGAGTACTAGAGGGAGGGAAGTGTCCGCCATTCTGCCTGCCCCTCAAAGGGGGCATTGTCCCGGGCTTCTCTCTGAGGATGCCCACATCAAACCTTCGCTTGGCTGCCGTCGCCATTGATCACTTACACTCTTTTATCCCCCCAATTAAAATATTGTCAGTTCACATCACTTTTGTGTTTCTCTGCTGAGAATGTGTGTGTGTGTGTGTGTGTGTGTGTGTGTGTGTGTGTGTGTGTGTGTGTGTGTGTGTGTGTGTGTGTGTCTGTGTGTGTGTGTGTGTGTGTGTGTGTGTGTGTGTGTCTTGCCCTAACTCCATGCACCATAGCAGCACAGTGGGCCTGAGATCTGAGCCCGGGCACAGGCGGAGCGAAGCGGGAACAGCATGGGACAAACGGGCGGCACTCTTTCATTCTGTCCCTCCTTCAGTCCGTTTTCCTTTGATGTCCTCTGATTAATGTGCCTTCACTCCTCCTTCATCTATCCATAAAGTCTGGAGTCTGCTATTTTCTTGTTTCTCTCACTTTAATCAGCAATGTTAGATTTTAGCTTCTCTTCAAATAGTGTCGGTAAGTTGGCCATGCCTGATCCTAACTGCTAACAGCTTTCTAAGTCTTCTGGTGTGGAACACAGGAATAACACCTCATCAAAATGTTATCACTCTTTCCTGCCTCTCCACTATGCCTTCACACAGATGTGTGTTTCATTCATCAATCACATCTGCAGCCGTCACAGTGGTGGAACAAAACTGACCTCCTTCATTGGGTTTACACAGGACGTCAGAGTTAAATAAAAGTGGACAGACAGGTCTTCTAGTGTGGGTTCTTCCCATTTTCCTCCAACAGTTCATTCATTCCTTCTCATTACCCATTACCCAGTTGCTGGAGCCTATCCCAGCAGACTGGGGGTGTGAGGCAGGGTACACTCCGGGCGTGACGCCAGCGCACCACGGAGCCACATGGAAGACAGACAAACATGCACGCACACACTCACACCTACAAACAATTTTAGAACTGGCCATTTCACCCAAAGAACATGTTTTCGGGGGTGGGAAGAAGCGGGAGAGCCTACTGCTCCAATGTGCTGCCCTCCCCCCAACAGCTCAAAAACATGAAATATGAATGAGTTAGTTCATGGCCAATGATTCCTGCTCAAGTTCTCTTAGATCTTCAGGAGGAGACCAGTTGGTTTCACCTAGAGACAAAACCAACTGTGGTGCAACAAATATCAACGTCACGAGCAGGATCTCTGGTGGTGGTCTGTGTCTTTGATTAATTAATGTGTTTTTCAAAACTCTGTCATTTTGAAATGATGGGAGAGACATGTGTATTCCAGGCCTCTCAGATTGTCAGGACTTTGTTGTGTTCGTATGAAACAGTTGTGGTAGCATGGTATAGCAGTGAGAGATGAAGCACAGGGCACAAATTTATCATCCTCAATGCCAGATTATATTGACAGCTTTCACAGTGAGGGAGATTTCAAAATGATCCAAGTTGATTTGTTTTTCAGTTTTAATCTTTGGTTATAATGTTGTTGTTAATGTTAATGTTAAGTGTTGTAGAAAACAATATTTTGCAGATGCCTGTGCTGCAGATATTCATGAGAATCATCAGAGCTCTCGTCCGCTTCGTCAGGTTGCATAAAAAAAACACACAATGCTCAAATCACACCACAATGAGAACCTCAACAACAACTGAATAACACCCAGGTATTGTGTTTGGTTATGAAACTATTTGTTCCATTGTCTCGAGCAGAAAACAATTGAAATCTAGGTCAGTGGGGTATGCAAGACAGAGGAGCTTACCAATACTTCCACATAGACATACTTGAAGCCTGTGACAATAGAAAGGACGGGTCTGTATCGGGTTACCATTAGACAGGGTGTTAATTAGATCTATAATGACCTCAACACTCACTTTAACCACCATTAAATACTCATTCATGAAATATCCACTTTGCTTAAATGGATGATGAGGTTGAATAAGTTTATGGTACCAATATTAGTTCATCTACACAGGCCTGCTCTATTGGACAGACCACTGTCCAATAGGCTATTATAGAGCTGAATCACATTCAGACATGCAGTAGAAATTTAACACTTATTGACCCGTGTCTTAGGATTTTTTGAAAATTTTTATGTTGCTTTTATGGTGAATTTAATGCCAGCAACACATACATAAGGTAGTCACATAAATATGGTTGTGATATATGACATTTTATTACAGGCATTATTTAACATGGTAGAGTCTGGACTTGAATACTTGAATATGCTGTATCTGTATAACATGTCAGTGGTACGAACATTAAAAGACCACATAGGGGCGCTGTGTCACATAGATGGGAAACAAAACCCCTCAAATGTTGTTGATCTACAGTATACTGTATATATACAGTACATACAGTATATATATATATATATATATATATATATATATATATATATATATATATATGTATGTATGTATGTATGTACATATACATGGGCAGCAGTTGCTCAGCGGTAGAGCAGACGTCTTGTAGACGGATCGCCCCAACCATCGGTGGATCGAATCCCGCTCCCGCCAGGATGCCACCAGGAGTGTGAGCTGACGGTGGGAGGCGTCAGCTCACCTCCCAGCCACTGCCGAGGTGCCCTTGAGCAAGGCACCGTCCCCCCTACAAGCTGCTCAATTGGGGCACGTTCCACAAGCCACTGCCCGTCAATCTGCCTCCCTGATGTGTGTTGTTTGATGTGTACTAACTGCATGCTTGCAGGCCCCTTTGTGTACTGCGTTCAGGGGGCCTGTGTATACATTGATTGTTAAAAAGAACTAACACAACAGCATGTATTGAGTGACTGTGTAATTTCCCTGCAGGGATAAATAAAGTATACTTCTTCTTCTTCTATATATATACACACACACACACATATATATATATATATATATATATATATATATATATATACATATATATATATATATATATATATATATATATATACAGTATACTGTAGATCAACAACATTTGAGTGGTTTTGTTTGCGCCAACAGATAACATTTATATATACAGTATATATAAACAGTATTAAAAAAAAAAGTCCCTCTCACCATGGTGGGGTGGTATCTGTGTATCATCCTCAAGCTCAGGTCCTCTACCAGAGGCCTGGAAGTCTGAGGGTTCTGGGCAGTACCTTAGCTGTTCCTAGGACTGCGCTCTTCTGGACTGAGGCTTCAGATGTTGTTCCAGGAATCTGCTGGAGCCACTCTTCCAGTTTGGGGGTCACTGCCCCAAGTGCTCCTACTGCCACGGGGGCCACATTAACCTTGACCTTCCACATCTGTTATAGCTGTTCTTTCAACCCTTGATATTTCTCAATCTTTTCTGTTCCTTCTACGTGATGTTGGCATCACCTGGAATCGCCACATCTATCACCACTGCTCTCTTCTGCTCTTTGTCCACCACCACTATGTCCGGTTTGTTAGCCAGTAGCTGTTTGTCAGTCTGGAAGCTGAAGTCCCACAGGATCTTAGCCTTGTCGTTCTCAACCACCTTCGGTGGTATGTCCCATTGGGATTTGGGTACTTCTAGTCCATACCGGGTACAGATGTTCCTGTACACCGTCACAGCTACTTGGTTGTGCCTTTCCATGTATGCTGAGCTGGCGAGCATCTTACACCCTGCTACCACATGCTGGACTGACTCTGGGGCTTCTTTACATAGCCTTACGCACACACACACACACACACACACACACACACACACACACACACACACACACACACACACACACACACACACACACACACACACACACACACACACACACACACACACACACACACACACACACACACACACACATATATATATATATATATATATACTGTATATACATATACATATACACAAACACACACATTCTAATTTTTACAGTGTTCAGCTCAATAATTCAACTTAATATTTCATTTCTAAACTATTTTTATCATCTTGTTTAGATACATTTTTATTTACACGCTTGCTTTGTTAGTATTTATTTTTGTTTTATTAATAATATTTGTACCATATTAGTTATACCATTTAATACCATTTTTACTATACACTAGTTCTACCATTTAATACTTTTTAATCTTTTTTTTGTAGATTTACATTTTAATTATGTACTGCTTATTTAAGTTATTTTAATAGTTCATATAGTTCTAGTTTTTTCTTTTTATGTACTTTGGTGTTTCAGTTCATTTAAAATAAATAAAAAAGTGGTTGATATGTTTATTGAAAATAGATTATATTTAGCCTTATTTTATTACTTTTAGTAGGCCTATTACATTCAATTTCCTAATTAGAATATGTCAATTAAAATATTAAGTAAATCAATCCTAGACACACTTGTAGGTGAATCACCATTTTAGATTATGAACCTATAGTAGGAAGACTTGATGACGTTTGCCAAATATTAATAATAAGATTTTTTTTTTAGCAATTTGTCAGCCTCTATGATATTCATCATTGTGGATTACAATCTGCTAACAAGAAGTTCTCACACTGAATTTTACAAGTGCATTTGTAATAACAGATGAGACATTTATAGTGCGAATGATCATTGATTGGTATTATCGACATTGAAAAAGAGGCTCCAGAAACATGTTTTGCTTAGGGCCCCTTGGAGGCTTGGGCCCTGTCCCTGAGTTCTCCTCCTGGTAACATGCTCCTCTCCGGCTTCTTTTCTGACCAGTAAATCAAGAGCTTCGTTTATCTATTCAGATTCTTCTTCGGACCTACACAATTACTGCATCACTGCAGAAGATGCACTGATCCATTTCTCCATCTCACTTTCCATCCTTACCTCACTCGGGAAAGCGACCCCAAAATACTTAAATTCCTCCACTTGGGAAAAAGGCTTCTCACCGACTGAGGGCGGACCACTTTTTTTATTTCGAATTTGCTATAATTCAAATTTGTGCTAATAAATAAAGCTTTTAATGTACAATGTAGTGATAAAACATCTTCTCGCTATTTTCTTTCTTTGACAAGTAGACCTTTATTGTTCTTTTTTAAATAAAAACAGAACATAAAAATTAAAGCCGTTACTTCCCCTCTTCTCACCTACCCACTGCCTGCTGTTGTCTAACTGACCTGTTGGAAGAGACAGAACACATCACCCTCCCTCCTCACAGGCCGAGCCATTAGCTATGAATTATGGTGCTGCTACCATCACAGCCAATTGTCTGGATGTAGAGCAGACTCTGCCTCGCTTATCGCTGTGTGCTGTAGCTGAACAGAAGGTTCCTGAGCACGGTTCTGAGGTTCAGGTCAGAACAGGTAAGCATATGACATTAACACCTAGTTACCAAGCTTTTCATTGTATGTGCATTCATTTATACATACATGGTATGTTCTTTTCAGAACTGTGCTTTGACTACATCACTAAATTTTGCTGTAATCTATTTTAATTTGCAGGGCAACTAGTAGATTTTCTTTTTTGGAAACAGCAGGAGAGAGAAAGAGAGAGAGAGAGCGAGAGAGAGAGGGAGAGAGAGAGAGAGAGGGAGAGGGAGAGAGAGAGAGAGAGAGAGAGAGAGAGAGAGAGAGAGAGAGAGGGAGAGAGAGAGAGAGAGAGGGAGAGATGCATTTGTTTCCAGTAGTTGTATGACTGGGGAACTGGTGCACAGCTGTGATGGTGTGATGCAGACACTGGACACAGAGTCAAACTAGCAGACGCTGCATTCAGCAGCATAGTGAGTGTTCCTGTTTGACTTGCTATCTGGAGGTTTTAACTGACATCAGGGTACTGCAGTGTAGCAGCAGACTGAAGCATCATTTACTCCTCAGACCACACTGCCTTTAACAACTTATGCCAAACTGAGCAACTGAAAGCTGCAATATTCTAGCAGATGCCTGCGTTTGAGTGTCAGACAGAACTTCACAAGGTTAGTATGTGCATGTGTTTGTATCATTCATTGTGTTCCTTATGCTCATACTGTAATTAAAACACACACACACACACACACACACACACACACACACACACACACACACACCTGCAGCCATAATGAGTAATGAAGTCCTTATCTTTCTCTGCCGGCGATAAAAGCTTGGACACGCCATCTGTCGGGTTTATTCCTCGGACTCCAGGCAGCCTGTAGTTTGTATCTGACAGCATCACTTTGCTCCACTTTAACAAACCAGGCTTTTATTTGTCTGTAATGATCTGAGAGCACAGTAGCCACATGGATGCTGTTGATCTTGTTAGAAAGGTTGATGTGAAAAGACCATTAACCTAACCAGCAGCAGGCACACACAAACACACGCACGCACGCACGCACACACACACACACACACACACACACACACACACACACACACACACACACACACACACCTGCTGTGTTTATTAAACGTCATAACCATGCAAATGGAAAAAGAATTATGACAAAAGGGAAACTGGGATAAATTGCTGGTTTGTTACCAAACTCCAGTTACTTTAAAAAAACAACAGTATATAATCTACATGTTCATAACGTCCAGCTCTCCTTTAGTGGACAGCGCAGCTGGCCGCAGCAACAAGAGGACATCAGTTCATGTGTATATGCATACGGGACAGCTGCTGATTGCATGTGTTAGTCATGATGGGCAGTGTAATAGGTGCTGACCTGTTAATGATTGATCGAGCCTCTCACATCAAAACTATTACAGCTGGTTGCTAAGAACCAGAACCCAATAGCCTGGTTACCTTCTGAAGATCAGATATGCGGCCGATAAATGTCTGCATGCATGCATACATAAAAATGTGACACCAACGGCCAAGTTTAATTCTATTTATCAGAGTACAGGGGGGGGGGGTGTCTTACTTGCAAAATTTACTGTACTGTGAAAATTAGAGAATTTAAATGCACACTCACATATTGTTCTTCCTGCCTGCTCAGGCTGTTTCACCTGTCTGTACCCCTGTGTTCTTATGAAACCAGCAAAGTAGAGGTTTGTTGCTGCTCTGGGACGATGGTGGGACTGAGGAACTGCTCCACATGGGAACCGCTGCTGCTCAAGGCCTCCTGCATCAAGTCATGTGCCAATGGCTGCTCCTTGGGAATCACTGCACACCTTACCTATGCTAACGCTGACATGGAGTCTGTGGAAGGTGAGTAGTGGGATCATGCTCGCTTATGGTAATCATAGAAACTATTTTGACATATTTCATCAAATCAAGCTCGCAGCCAGCTCATTATCATCTTAATTGCTTCCATGTTTATCAAGAGCAGGGGTGTGCAGTTTTGAAATTGAAGCTATTCCTGTTTTTTTTTGATTATTTTAAGATTGGAAAAATGAACTGTGAACTGAAAACAGTAGAGAGACTAGGATTGAACCTTGAGGAACACCGCAGAGGACTTCAACAATCTCAAACCTCAGAGGAGGATCAGTTTTTGCATCAACAAAGCTTGTGTTAAAAATGTGTGATCGTTGTAAAAGTTATCAAAAGCTGAATTGGAATCTTATAGGACAAACATACACCACACCTGTCATCATTAAGCTATGAGGACAACCTTATAATAAATATTGGGGGATAATCATACATAAAATTCAGACACATTCTTAAATATGATTTTTGTAAGTAGAAAATAAAAGATATATTTATAATAATGCAGTTAGTTTCATTAGGGAAACATTTTTGGCCCATTTGTTTAAAGGCGGTTGAGTCTTGGTTGTTTGCAGAGTAAATCAGAAACTTGGGAATAAGAATATAATAATAAGACATCTTTGTCTTTTAAAAACATTTTGTTATGCAGTTTTCTTAATGTCAAGTCTGTGTTTTCTGGTCATTTAGGGGTGTTTGTGTACCCCCTCGGGGAAAAGGAGGTTGTGGTGGGCTTTGAGGCTGTGATCGCAGGCCGGTTGGTGGGGGTCCAGCTCCAGAGCCGAGGGAAACTGAAGGACATCTGTTTGGACTGCTGCAATGGATCGAGCCTGGATGGCCACTGTGGGAACGGGCAGGACTGGGGCTACTGTTGCGGCTCCAGTCTTGACACGCAATGCAACAACGGTGAGGAGGGAGGGATGTTGGAAAAGGAAGAGATGTTGCATCTCATAAAACCCTTTTGATACTACCTATATATTTTTTTAAATTAAAATAACAACTTGCTCTAAGATGAAGCGTGAATCACTTGTAGCTGTTACAGAACCACAGCTGTGACGATGTCTGCCTGAATGCAAATACAGTACATGTCCTGTTTTAGCCTCACTGAGTGTGTGAAGGACAGACCAGGGAGGCGAGTGGATCTGGCCGCCTGCCTAATGGCGTTTACTCAGTGCACACATAGATCAACTCGGGAGTATTTTGGTGGAAACAGCGGTATCACGTTCATGCAGTGATCTTCCTATCGCAGCCATTACACACAGATTAGTGCGTTCTGTAGATTTGTGACTACATGTAGGCGACACTGAAGTTTTTTTTCATTTTTAAAGGATTATTATTGTCATAATGTTTTTTATACAGTAGATTTAAAGAAAGGACTTTTATCTATTAGTACCAGACTTTAACGAATTAAAGGTAATCATTGTGTGTGTTATCTCCATAATGTCATCATGTCTATTTGGAAAATGATGATGGGACAAAAAATAATTTAGGTAGGAATGAAACAGCCACCCAGACCAGATTTAGTCATTCAGCAACTGTTGATATGATCTTATGATATGAGACTCTGTGACTTCAGGGCATCTCATTTTGGACGAAGACCTCGAGAGAACCACCTTCATCGTGGGCACAGGTGTCATCGGACCCATGGACATAGTGTCCATTATCATAAGCACCACACTGGAACTCCCCACCTTAGAAAATGGAGCGATCCGCATTGTGTACCCTACCCTGCTGACCCCAATCGTCACCGGTCAGATGACTTCCAGCAAGAGCGAAAATGGAGGGAAATGTGAAGAACATGGGTAATGAGCTGACCTGACTAGCTAAGCTAAAAGTTGTACTTTACATTAAACACAGTGGGATGACTACTGGAAACTCTTCTCTTCAGGCCCACCAGCTGTTTCGGTGCCACCTCAGGAAAACAAGACCGAGCCCTAGACACCTATCAGCTGTGTGCCCATGCCATTTTCACCAGCCCGGCTGCAAACCTGGCACCTTATGAGCTCAACTTCCAGCTGCTGGTCAGAGGGGCCTGCCTCCTGGCAGGTACTGCCTGTCCTCATCACTTATCTTTAATTCAGCAGGAAATTAATCTGTAAAAGTAAATCCTTACTTTTAATTTTTATTGATTTTACTTTTTCCCAAACTGACTTGCAGGCCTGGAAAGCCCAACTCACGCTCTGAGGGCGGATGCTGACCCCAGCGCCCAGAGTGCCTCTGCTACCTACATCACCTTGGCTCAGGAGCATCCATACGACAGACACATAGAGATCTTTTTACACCTCAGCGGTGAGCAACTCACAGCATTCTTTCCTCCTTCCGTACTCTGTCGTTTGCTGACGTTCGATTGAATCTTCCTCTGCAGAACCTCACACTCCTTTGGTCATATTAGAGAAAGGTCGACTCTCGTTCAGCCAGTATGGAGAGCAGATCTGCTCCCGCCGAGATTTCCTTCGCAGCACTCGCAAAGATGGAGAACCAGAGAGGAAGGTCGGTGGTCGCTCAGGCCTGCTTTAACGCCTATCTTTACCACCTGAGTTGACAGTTGCCTTCCACTACCACTGCAGCTGGAGTTTGTGAGGAAGCGATACCACAAAGACATCCTGAGCAGTCCCGTCCTGATGCTCAACTTCTGCCCCAACTTGTTGAGCGAACCTGTGGAGCTGTACAGAGCCACCAGGGAGCTGCTCTTCCTGGTGGATCGCAGCAGCAACATTCATCGTGTGAAGGTTAGCCAACATAAATGAATCAGTGGTTCTGAATTGTTGATTTAGTGATATATTTATTCTGACCTTATCCCGTCTTGTTTCCACAGGAAGCCATGTTGGTGGCACTGAAGAGCCTCCCGTCTGGCACCAAGCTCAACATCGTGGGCTTCAGCACCACCATCAAGCCACTTTTCTCCTCCAGCAAGCTCTGCACTGATGTTAGCCTCACTGCCCTCGCTAAACTATTAACTATTTAAATTTGTCTTTTTTCCTCTTCGATGGAGCAAGTCATATGTAGTTCTTCATGATTAACCATGGCTGCCTGTCGGTGCCAAACAACACGAAGGGCATTTGGATCGTGTTTCCTGAAAGCAGGTGTTTTCCAACCACATTGGATGATTAGTTCTATTTCAACTACTCTCTAATTGGGCAACAGGTCGGTTCCTTGGGTTGCCTTAGTAGCAGAGTATCAGGTTTTATCCCGATCAGCGAGGACAAACAGTCCTTGAACATACTCCCGGCCATATGGTGACCTTTCACGCTTTTTTAGCTGAGGCTGGAGATGTCCTTCCATCCTCTCGCCTGTCAGGCGTGTTTGTCCACGGTGATTTTAAAGCAGGTGCTAATGTGGGTCTGTTTGCTATGCCTTCAGTAGAGACACACTGATTCCTTTCTCCACCATGTTCACAGAGTAACTGGGGCATCTGATATCAAACCGATGCATGAGGGCAAAGGACAGGTGTTGTTCCTCGATGTTTGCCTCCGACGCCTCAACTGCAGGTCTCACAGCGTCTTTCTTGTTCTGCTTCTCTGTGCCTCACACAGGCCACACTCATGCAAGCATATGAGTATGTGCAGAAGATGAGATCCGACATGCGGGGCACCAACGTGTTGGGGGCGCTCTCCTGGGTATACCAACAGCCCATGCAACGCTCATACCCTCGACAGGTCTTCATCATCACAGACGGACCCATCAACAACGTGGCCAAAGTGCTAGAGATGACTCGCAGAAACATATGCGCCGGCAGGTACTGGATCCAAACGTCCGACTGAAAGAGAGACAGAGCAGATATGAATTCAAACAACTAGTTAAAGATTTATTCTCATGCTGGTGCATGGTGGGACATTAAATGACAAACTAGGGATGAAGGGAGGATGGAGTATGTGCGGAGGGAAGGTGATTAATATGACTGTCCAAGAAAAAGCGGAGACACAAGGCACGATGAGACCAAAACGTGAAAGAAAAAACGTGGCTGCTGTGGTATTTTTCAGTCCTGCACAGTAATCCTGTTAAGTGCTCTCCTCTGCAGTCGGAGTCACGCCCCTCTGGTTTCCACAGGCCTTCAGGAAAAGCACAATAACTCCATTTACTTCTCATTAGTATTCTCCTGCTGGAGTGACTTTCTCCACTGTATTTTGGCTGTCCCTCATGCCTTGCACATCTGATGTCTCATAGTTTGGATTTACGTCTGCTGATGTAGGTAGCGCTAAAAGCATCAAAGCGGTCAGGCCTGCTGTTTTCTAAAGACGGCACCCCGGAAACGAGTCTTTTCAATTATTCTGTTCTCTTTTCCTTTCAACCCTTCAATTAGTCAAATGGACTGTGATCGCTCTGAACGTCCAAATCGCAGCTCTGTCTGTTTGATGACTGCAATTACTCTCTTTTAAAGCCACACGAACACAGAAGTGTCTGTGTGTCATTACGGTCAGACAAAATAATGCATAAAAAACCCCCCAAAAAACCCCCAAAACATCACTGTTTTTAATCCTTGCACATTAAGCGAGTCCATTATCATTATTTCTTTTTGGTAGAAGATGTGATAGATAATATAATGCATGAACTGCATCCTCTGTACAGATGCTTCGGCTTGGGGCTTGGTCCCAGAGCCTGCAGGAGACTCCTGCAGGGCGTTGCCACGCTGACAGGAGGGACGACTGAGTTCCTGGATGATGAGGAGAGACTGCAGCCAAAGGTCAGCCACACCAGACTTCCACCTAGTGGAGGAAATATGAACTGCAGGGCATATATACACGCTGACATAAAAATATAGTTTTAACCCTTAGATAACGGTTTGAGGTACTTGATCTTCATCACTATACTGTATTTCAAAGGGATTTTTTACTTTGTAATTTAATGTGACAGCTGTACACTGAAGTTGTTTAACATTTTTTGTTCATAAAAATAAGTGGTAAGGTGGAGACTCTTGTTTCAGATCTTTTGGGATTTCTGGAAGAACCAAACAAAAAACCCCACAGTTTTTCTCATAATTTTGATGCTGATCTTCTTCTTTTCCTTTCAGCTTTTCTCTTCAGGGGTCGCCACAGTGATTTAGTTGCCTCCATCTCTCCATCCAACCCTGTCGTCTGCATCCTCTTCTCTCACACCAATTACCTTTCATGTCTTCTTTCACTACATCCACAAACCTCCTCTTTGGTCTTCCTCTAGGTCTCCTGTCTGGCAGTTCAAAACTCAGCATCCTTCTACCAATATATTCACTATCTCTCCTCTGGACATGTCCAAACCATCTCAGTCTGGCCTCTCTGACTTCATCTCCAAAACCTGTAACATGTGCTGTCCCTCTGATGTACTCATTCCTGATCCTATCCTTCCTGGTCACTCCCAAAGAGAACCTCAGCATCTTCATCTCTGCTACCTCCAGCTCTGCCTCCTGTCTTTTCCTCAGTGACACTGTCTCTAGACCAAACAACTTTGCTGATCTCACCAGTTTTGTACTCCTTTCCTTTCACATTAGCTGAAACTCTTCTATCACACATCACACCTGACACTTTTCTTCACCGGTTCCATCCTACCTGTACACGCTTCTTCACCTCTTTTCCACACTCTCCATTGCTCTGGACTGTTGACCCTAAGTACTTCAAATCATCCACCTTCTTGATCTCTTCTCCCTGTAACCTCACTCGTCCACTGGTGTCCCTCTCATTCACACACATGTACTCTGTCTTACTGCGGCTAACCTTCATTCCTCTCCTTTCCAGGACAAACCTCCACCTCTCTAGCGTCTCCTCCACCTGTTCCCTGCTCTCACTGCAGATTACAATGTCATCTGCAAACATCATAGTCCATGGTGATTCCTGTCTAACCTCGTCTGTCAGCCTGTCCATCACCATAGTGAACAAGAAGGGGCTCAGAGCTGATCCCTGATGCAGTCCCACCTCCACCTTGAACTTCTCTGTCACACCTACAGCACACCTCACCACTGTCTTACAGTCCTCATACATGTCCTGCACCGCTCTAACATACTTCTCTGCCACTCTGCTCGCAAATGCTCACTTCTGCCCTTAGTCTAGCTTCAACCACTCTTTCCCATAACTTCATTTGTTTATTTTTGATGCTGGTAAAGCAAAGAAATAAAAGCATCTGAAAATGTTTTAGTTTTAATAATTATGGTTGGACTAAGCTGCTTCAGTGCATGTTACTGGGAATAGATCTGTATAAATATAGGTAAAGGATTGTGTATTGGATCTTCAATAATTGGATACTCGTTATTCCTCAAGTAAATTTAAAGAGCAGAATTAATAAAGGTTATCATGAATCTTCCTCCTCAGTTAATCAAGTCTCTCAAAAAGGCCTTTGAGCCAGTGCTGACTGATGTTCGGATTGACTGGTACTTGCCAGAAAACACCGAAGCTTTCCTTTCACCCAATGAAATCCCTCCACTCTACTCTGGGAACTGTTTGATTGGATACTGCACCCTTTACGACATGACGTATTTCAAAGGGAAAAAAACAGAGGTACTGTATTTGTGAGTCCACTTATTAAACATCTGTCGATGGGTTTGTAAATGACAGCAGACTTGATCTATCTGATTTGCAGTCTCAAGAACAGGGCGGTAAAACCACCCAGCGTGGCTCGACCGGTTCTGTTTTTGGCCAGTCGAACGACGAGCTCTCGCCTCCTGCCTCCGAGTTAATGCCTGTAGTGATGAGTGCAGATGGCAACGACTTGGAAGAGGCACTGAAAGAGATCTCCAGAGAGATCTCGTCTGAGTTCTCCTGTGCCAGAGACACGGAGCCCAGCACCGGCCCAGGTCTACTGCTCACTAATGCAACTACAAGTCAAATCAACCTCATGCCAGTGCTAAATATTTCTTCTGTCTGCCCAAGGTGTGGAGCTGGACTGTTCCAGTGATGTGAGGAGGAGGATCCAGGAGAGCTCCTATATCCAGGAGCAGTATGTCCTCACCCGCTGCTCCCTGAGTAGCGAGCAGAGCCTCCAAACTCAGTCCCACTTACACATTAATGCCTCGTCCCATTCCGACTCTACAGGCAGGGTGTTTCTGCCCGACCCTCACTCTTCCGGTTCGGTGCTGGATACTGGGTCTTTACCCCAAGGCCTTGAGAAGATGCCTCCTCTGGAGCACAGATCATCTCTGTCTCGCTGGGCAGACTCCGAATGGCAGCAAAACCTCTCAGCAGAAAGCTCGAAGGTGTCAGAAAAGGTAAGATGGAGTGTAAAACATAGATGCCAAAGATGATCCCTCCATTGCTTTTCCAATGGTTTTCCTTGTTATTGAATCAGACTGGGAATCTTCACGGCAGCGAGGAGCCTCATAGGAGACACAAAGCTCTGGTCCGCTCAACCATGGCGGCACGGAGTTTCTCCTCCCCCCAGGGTGAGCTGGAGATGCATCGCCTGAGGAGAGCTCTGGAGAGGGTCTCCTTCGACCAAACGCTGGGAGGGAGGTTGGAGGAGAGTGACGGGGAGACGACAGCCCCCTCTGGAGGGACGCTGTCACACAGGAGCCTCACAGACTCTAGTGAGCTTTAGTCTGAAGAATACCAGGATAGTCTGTCCTGTTTGGCCTCAAACTCACTCCAAACTGTCTTTCCAACTCCGACCCTCAGATGGACTCATGTTCCCCGCCTCTCCTCTGGACTGGGATAACTTCACGGACCCGGAGTACCTCTTCACTGCCATCCCAGCAGACGATCCACCACCGGGTCAGTGCCGTTCACTCATTCATGGCCTGCTGGGGGGCAGACCCGTGTCCTGGGAGGTCACCGTGGACTTAGGACATCTCTGGACCCCCGAGAGCCAGGAGTCACCAGGGGGAGACGGATGTGAGGAAGCAGGAAGAGAAGAGGGAAGAGAAGGGGAGCCATGGGAAGAGATCATTCACCAGCTGACTGCCCGCTCTGTCATCAGGGACTTTGAGAAGATGGCAGAGAAGGACAGCGACCTTGGACACAGTGAGGCTTGACTTCATGCCACTGATCGATTTATCTGAAACAGTATTGATAACTCACTGCTATTGTTCCCCAGGCTCTGCTAAACGCTACCGTATGAAGGCCATCCAGACCAGTAAGCACTGTAACATCATCTGCATGTACACAGCCTTCACTACAACGGACAGAGACCCAAACAAAGGTTTACCAGACGGTGTGGATGTCCAGAAAACAGGTGCAGCCTGCTGACAGCTCACACACACCGTTATGACACAGCAGTGTGTGTGTGTGTGTGTGTGTGTGTGTGTGTGTGTGTGTGTGTGTGTGTGTGTGCGTGCGTGCGTGCGTGCGTGTGTGTGTGTGTGTGTGTGTGTGGGTATGTGCTTGCTGAAGAAAACCCAACACCATAACAGCGGAGTAAAAACTCCCTGCTGTTGACAGTATTACAGTTAATGTACATGCAGAACTGAAAGCACCACTGCCACCTACTGTAGTAGATGTGCAATTATGCTTTATTCCATTACGTCAATGAAAAAGCAAACGGATGGCAGATGGCACATTAACTATACAGGAGAGAGTGTATTGAACCCTGTTGAATTATGGGACGTGTAGGACTCCATCTGGAATTAAAAAAAACAGGTTTTATTAGTTACATTGCTAAGAAGCAGTGCTATCTTCTCATCATTACACAGGGATACCCTTGTCCATCTATTCTCCCTGTGTCTAACCAGATATATCACACATACCTGGTCAGGGGCCAATATTTCTTTTCATGGGAAAAGTGCAGTTTTGTCAAAAACCATATACTCTAACATTCAAAATACAGTATTCATTTCTCATTATTGAGGAAAATAAGGAGATGTGACTAATCTGTACAATTAGTTATATTAACCGGGACGTCATTAAAATCACTATTTTACCTGTTTGTTTGTTTGTGCTGCAAAAGCTCCATGGTGGGAAATGTCTTGTGAAGGATTTCTTGGATTGAATCCAAACCTATTAAATGTGTGTATATCATTTTATAGGGATGCATTTGGGGTCCAGGCAGAGCGCCCCGGCTGGCGGCTGCAGACAGAGTGCGTCTTCTGTCGGTCTGGGCCGACGGCGCACCAGCAGGGATAGTGAGGAGATGGAGGATACCTGGAACCCCGCAGGTAGACAGACTGAATTATACCAGCACCCATTCCTGCCGTCAAGACTTTAGGTCATCAACAATTTTTGTATCTCTCAGACAGAGATGACACCCCTGCCTCCCCCTGTAGCCTTACATCCTGGGATTCTAGTAAGTACTGCTGTTGTCCTGATCAGTGACAACACTGAGGTGTCAGATTAGTCTCCAGGTTAGAGGCACCTGACCAGACAGCAAGAGGTGAGTCTGTGTGCAGGGAACGAAACTTCCTCACCTGTTAACCCAGGTTTAAAGTTGTCTTCTTCGACCTCACTTACAGTAGAAGCGTCTGTGGTTATTTTTGTGATGCTTTCCTATTGTAAAGATTGTTTAAACCAGAAAACATACTATTTCTTCCAAGGACAGGAAAACTACTAAAACCCAGTTCCACCTGGACAAACATTATAACTTGTTGAGTCTACATTATGTTAAGCTGATCGTGACCGTTGCCTTTTATTGCTGTGTCACCCTGTCTCAGGTGGAGGGGTCAGTGGGTCAGCCTTGGTCACTCCAGGTACCTCCTGCACTCGTTCACAGAGATCTATAGAAAGCAAGTCAGTGGAGAGCTTCTTTGGCACCAGGTGACCCTTGAGTGCTTAAATAACTAGAATAAAAGTTCTCTATAGGCATTTAAATTATTTACTTCAACCATTAAGAAATATTCTCTTTCAATATTCCAGATTCCCACTGGGCAGACTCAGGTCCTCTATCTCATCAGGAAAGCAGGTTCCGCTGAAGTCCCATTGTCTGTCTGCAGAGACTGAAAAACCTCCGGAAGCTGAAGCTCTGGACTACCTGCCCCTGGTGAGCTACACCTCTAGTTACAGTATCTTCACACAAGCGCACAAACACATTTATTGATTGAATCTATATTATGCCTCATCAGGTGCGACTACAGTTGGCATCCGGAGCTTTTCTGTTGACAGAAATCTACTCCGACTGCATCCAGATCCCTCTGGACCGCCTGAAGAGGGCTTCGCCCTACAGTCTCCACCGGCGCAGCCTCAGCCCACCCTTCCGCTGCACATCTCCCAGCGCTCCATCTTTATCAACCTCTAATAAGCCTCCTGGTGTTTCTGCCACTCATGTCACTTTCTCCCCTTCTTCTTGCTCCTTCACCAAACCAACAGCGCCTCCTTTCCACCACACCTCAGACGACACTCCCCTGATGCTGGAGGCACGGCATCGCCGGAGACACCTGTCTGACCGAGACCCATTCACTGCAGTCCCCGACCCCCCGAGCTCTGAGGACGGCTCTGTTGAGCTGCCCATTGGTCTCTCTCCAAGCCAGAGTCAAGGTCAGGCGGACAGCGGTCGTGGATCAGAGACGGATGTGTGCGAGGGCTCGTCCGGAGATCCAGCTGACCTCCCGGGGAGCAGCCAGTTGGCTCAAGAGGACCTGGAAGGATCGAGCTGGGCCACCGCCGTCGCTCTAGCCTGGCTCGAGCATCGCTGTGCTGGATACTTCATGGAGTGGGAACTGGTGGCAGCAAAAGCAGACTTCTGGCTGCGCTGCCAGGAACTACCCGAGGGAGTGGACCTGGCAGGGCTGAAGGGATCCGCCAGGCAGCTGTTCCTCCTGCTGCGCCACTGGGACGAGAACATTAAGCTGAACATGCTGTGTTACAACCCCAATAACATGTAAGACAACGACCTCCAAGGAATCACAACCACTAGCCCATTAACTCATCCACATGTTGCTAAATGCATCATCCTAGGAAGCAACATCTTGATGAAATACATGCAGGATCAGTGGACACCGTAACCCAGTGGTTCATTCTAATCTTAAGTTGCATGTGAAATAATTTACTTTACCAAGTGGCCTTTTAATATAGACACGCTTTATGCAATCACAAGGATGCCTCGACCATCCGAACGGCTGTTTGTCGTCGGTGTCACGCATGAGTTCACCAAACGTAGATGATTTTGGATGCCAAGATGATTAATTTAAAAATTATCAACATATTACTTTGGATAATGACATAATTGTTAATGAAAAAAAAAAAACCTAAATAAAAGCTGAAATTGGTTAAATGTTGTGAAATATGTATTCAGAAAAACACACAGCATGAAGGGTAAGCGGCATCTTTTTTTAATATAAAATGTCAAACTTATGCTGCTTCTACTTCATGTTTCACATTAAATGTTTTTTGTGCTTATGAGCGCTGCGAGGAGGAACAATAATTGTCTAGAGCTTAGTTTTATACGTTTGTGTAACATTACACAACTACTAAAAAGTTATAACACAGGAGCTATTATACAACATGGATTTGATGTAAAATCACCAAGATATTCTTCAACATGCTGTCTTCTTAAGATCATTTGTGCACAAATATCAGTTTCTGATAAGAGAATCAAACTTTTAAAAATGACTATGACATTTGAAATAGTAGCAAGGAGCAGTTTTAACTTAATACATAGAAATCAACACATCAAGTGTTTTCAGCACAGCGTCAACATTCACATTTTCCTCCTTTCATTTATTTATCTGACAATGAAACCTGAGAATCTACATTTCCTTTCTCTTCTGACCGCTTCACCTGAACGCCGTCTCACCGTGTGGACGCCTGGTGTGCAGGCCACACCCACAGGACGATCGGACGACTCCTTATGAAACAGCCCTCCCCTGTGGCCTCCCTCTGCGCCGGTGTTGTGAGGGTCAAAGAGAGGAGGAGGATGGAGGCAGTTCACTGAGCTATATACGAGGTCTGGCTTTGGCTCACATGCGTTTGTCTTTGATAGGCGTGTCGTCTTGTCTTTCTGCACAATCTGAGGGTGGAGGCGTAGCCAACCACAGACAAAGGAGGATGATCAGGTGACAGACGTGTAGGGCGGCTGAGCTGCCGTTAGTAGACGGATAGGTGTTCCACGAAAGCTCGATCAGACCCAGGATCAGCACCCTGAACACGGGGAGGAAACAACACAGCATTAACACGTGAAGGAGTTAAACAACCAGTTCACACACTCAGATACTCCTCCCACCTGAGCAGGTGTGCTAGCTTCTTGACTCCTCCTGTCCAGAGCAGGTAAGGCAACGTGTGGAAGTACCAGACGTAGAACTGGTAGTGTAAAGAGCGGCTGAAGCACATGCCAATGAAGTTAGAGGTGAACAGAATCAGCACAATCTGTGATCGTATGTTAAGGTCTGGATACATCAGTCAGGAAACACCAAGTATGTCATTCATTCACTCTTTTTGACACCTAGCAGTAGAAGCAATCGTGTTGCTGATATTCTAACAGGTTCATTGGATATGATCCACAGGGAGTTTCTGAGCAGGGGTTATCCTCTTGCTGGGCTCTTTGAGTAGCTCCAAGACGCCCTCTGCAGGCCTGGAAGAGAGAAAATTAGTGAATAACAAAATAAATAGGAAATACAGTAATTCCTTGTTACTGGACCACTCACAAAAAATGAAATTCCGCAATACAACAACAAACTATTTTATTATTTACAGTAATTTAAACATTTATGGACTCTCCCCATACTGATATTAAACCACTTAATATCTGTATTACCTTTACCCACTCCCTTATAGACTGTTTAAAGCACATTTGTATTAAAGAAAAGTGTTTCTTTAATACATGGAAGTGCGCTGCGTTCCATGAGTCTCAGAACGCAGCGCACTTCCGGACGCTGTCAGCAAACAGAATGCGCGTACAGTATCACGTGACTACCTACTAAAAATATGCGATGTAGCCGTGCATCTTGAAGCGCGAACACTCGAGGGATTACTGTAAAACATAATTCCTCCCCTGGACACAATGAAGTATGTTGGAAATCTGAAAAAGTCAGAGGCTCTTCAACGGGTAATGTACAAGACAAAATTGACAACTAGTGACTAAATCTTTTAGGATGATATAAATAATACACTTACATTGACATGAAAATGAAATGTGTGTGTGTGTGTGGATATACAGTATATATTAGTTTTCAGTGGTATAAAAACAAATGTTGTAGATGTTTTATGTCACAATAAAAGTTATATCTTCCGCCACTTTTTGTACCTTTCCCATCTCTTTGTTTTTCCTTATGACAGCTCATAGTAATGCCTGCAAGCACACACTGTCGCCAACGATGCGTAACAATGAATTCTTGCTTCTGAATTCATTATACAACCCTCATGCTCCAGCTACAAATCATGAAACCGTTCATCAGGATCAATGACATCATTCGCTGACAGGACAATCCTACCCCCTTCATTTATTCCTCAGAGAGCACGCTCACCTTTTCCAACGGCGGAGTATGAAGAGCAGCAGAGCAAACAGGTGGGCAGCTAGCAGGAGTAAGTGGAAGTACCGATTCAAGAAGAGCCATTCTGGTAAGAAGCGCCAGTTTACTGTCCACTTGAACATAAACTGACGACCGAGATCAAACGCCCGGCTCAAATAACCAACGGGATTCTCTAGGAGGAAAGGCAAACCCAGCAAAATCTGCAACATTGAGATGCATTTATTAAGGACTAATAAATAATAAACAACATTAAAGAATACTTGTGTAAAAAGTGCTTTGTTTCACATCATGAGCAACATTTTACCTGTATGGCTGCACACAATGAAAGCTTAGGGATTGTCCCGATGAGCCCAAACTCAGACAGGAGGAGGAAAAGAAGCCCGGGAGCAAAAAGCAGCACATTCATTTTAACAGACACTGCTAAACTGTCAAAAAGAGAGGAAGATTGAGTTGTAATCTTTAACAGCAAAGAAACAACAAAGAAAATATCATACTATACACTGGTCAACACAGAAAGCCAATACTTGTAATGCAGCACTGTGATGCTAAAAAGAGTCCACACTTGCCTGTAAATGCTGCAGCCCAGAGTCCAGCGTCCGTCCATGAAGAGATTTACAGCTGCAAACAGCAGCATCATGGCCACCGGGTCATTAAAGAGACGCAGCACAAAGATGGAGTGGATGCGATAAGATGCACAGCACACAAAGAAGAACACGTAGGGAGGAACCTGGGGGGGGATCAAATACAGATATGGCAGCACAGGAAAATTACTTTGAAGTAAACTCTCCTTTAACATTTACACCAGACAAAATTCTGCGACAATCTTTTTTTGTCACATATGCGGATCAACAATCTTGGTCAGCATTTTTTTTAGTGTTGCATGGCAGTAAATTCTATAATGTAACATAATAACTGAGGCTTTTCATTGCACGGACCAACCTTCTTAGTGTAGTAGTATATTCTAAATACAAGCAGCAATGTGATGAGGTAGAAAGCAGCAAAAATGTACTGTCCCAGACGGATGTTCACCCCGTGGCTGGTGATGTAGTAGAGAGCTGTGAAGATGTAGACGAAGCCAGCCGGGTACCTGCAATGACAAGACACTCATTTATCCCAATCTGGAAACTACTTCCAACGCCGGGATGAGTAGACTCACGTCCCAAAAGGAAATATGACACTCACACCAAAGGGCCGGTGTCTCCTTTAAGCTGGGTGTAGTCGTAGGTTCCATTGATGACTCCCTCCACTTCATCCATGTAGGCTTTCCAGTCTATCTCAGTATCTGCAGTAAAGATTGTAAACCACTGTTAACAAATCATCAGCCATCGTTTAGTTTGATACTGTACTGAGATCAGTACACAGACATAAAACTGTTGCCTTCAATGACCCTTTATTTTCATCAGACAGCAAACAAATATCTGAACAACTTTAAGAGCTGCAGCTTACAAATTGCGATTATTTTCATTTTTTAAATGTGGCACATTTACATACAAGAAACGTGGATGGTGAAACGGAGTGGAGAATGTCATGTGTGATTTAGATGCTAACGGTGTATTAGAAGTCTTTAAAACAAGACGTACCAACTGTTAAATATGTGAAATAAATATCAAATCTCTGAAAGTTCAACGAATTATTGACTAAAAAAAATATTATTTTTTTTTAGCTTCATCAAGTTTTGGAGAATATAAGTGACCGTAAATAACACATGTCGTGGCAGTGGGACGGGTGATTGTGTGCTCATGACAGCAGTAAATTCCCTCTGACAGGTGGCTGAGCTAACGAGCGCGCTAGCTAACGCTAGCTACTTAGCCCCCAGATACTGTCGAAGAACGTGGAAACACAATAGCATGCTAACTAGCCGAGCAGCTACTTACATGCTACTTTTTGTATGACCCATACATTGATTCCGATCTCCAAGAACCACAAAACTGAAGCTACCAGTAACGTATATTCCGTCTCGAACAAGACTAAATGTTTATCCTGCCACAGTGTCTGAACTTTGCCCCACAGTGGGGACGGGGAACCCGCAGACTTTTTCCGAACACCCCCTGCCATGTCGGAGGAAGAGCGACGTGTAGAGAAGCCGCGATGGACATGCGCGACTGAGCGTCACGTGACATCGGATTGGCCTCTTTACGTCACGTGACCGACAACGCTGCGTAATCGAAGATGTCAGACGCTCCGTTTGAGAGACTTCTTTTTCTGACAGGTATCTTAAACAACTGTATTTTTAATTGTTTATCATTCGTGACACTGGAGGTTCACGTAAACCAACGTGTTGCTGAAGTGTTTAGCCGATGCTAAGTGGTGAAACAACTTATCGAGGTCCTCGTAATGTCAGTATGCTAACGGTTAACTGAGGCTAGCTGCTATTTTTAACTTACTACAGTAATGAAACGGAGTGTCAGAGTGAAATGAAGATGAGTGTTACTTGTGGTTCTATGGTGAAACGAGACCCTTTACACTAATTGTTTATCGTGTTCTTCATCAGGTCTGGTCGTCGGGCAGTGACCGGGTGCCCCAAAGGCATGGAGGGGTTTCCTGTGAAGGTTTCAGAGGCAGTTTGTCTTGGGGCTAGCTTTGCCATTTCAGGAATCTGCTACTATCTCTATGTGAAAAGTCGGGCGGCAGTAAACCATCTCAATGTAAGTGTGGATAGTATGCAATCACTATAGTATACAATATTACAAAGACCCATTAGGTTTATTCCCCTAATACTATAGTCTAAGTTCTATTTTGTTGTCTAAGATATGGAAATTAACAGGATTATTTACAAGCTGAAACCTTTTCAGCTGTCCCATACTCCCTAAAGTCAGTTTGGAGATGACTGACACAAACTAATATTTCTGTTTTGTGTTTGCAGTGCAGACTGGGCTAGTACCAGTGTTTTAAAAAATTGAAGTATCAGTACTAGAGGTAAGATCTTACGCCCGAATTCGAGCTCAAAATGTCAATAATTACGTTCAGGTCGGGCTTTAATACCATCGGGCTCGGTTCGGGTCGGGCTGGATTTTTTTAAGCCCGGTCTTACCTCTAATCAGTACTGATCAAATACAATAATCATTTGATTTAGCAAATTTTAGCAATACTTTGTGTAATGAATGAACACTGTAATAATCCTAAAGGAAAATCCATCAACTAACAGACAGTGTAAACACGAAGAAAGTGAAACTTGATGTGCAAAATTTTGGTAGGCGGAAATATTTTTATAAAGGTTTTAACCCTCTTTCTTACATCCATTTGGCTTGTGAACCTTCAGACTAGAAAACTAATTTGTGACAGTTTCTCTGTGCTTGGTGCAATTTTATACAAATTTAAAGTCTATTTTCTCTCATACTCACCACATGTACAAAAAGTCGGTGTCTTATGTTGTCAGGATGCCCCACGCTTCTCCATAGATGGGAAACTCAAAGACATTTTGAAAGTTACTTCTGGAGAACGTCTACAGTATGTTGTCATTGAAGGTAATCAGGATCTCAATGTTTGTGGTGCCAACAGGACCATCCGTGCCTCTTATTATCTTACAATTTTTATGTATGTGTTTAAAACCCTGTAGGAATTGTGCAACCAGTGGGTGAGCCTCTGATGAGTCACTTCCAAAGAGAAATTGTTGGTGTTTTGCAGAAATTCAAGTTGAGAGAACACAGGCTGGTGTGGAACAGCTTCACACAAACATGGTGAGAACTCTATCAAACGAGTTGAGTGCACCACTATAATACCAGATATGGTTTTATTTATTTATTTACCAATATTTGACTGATTGATTCACATAGACTCAGGAAGCAAAGAGAAAGAAAAGGCTGTGATGTTGAGAAAATACTGTCAAGTCCATTTTTTATTAGACAAGGAGTACCTGCAGTGGCCTCTCTGCTAAAGTATCCTATTGCTGCACATGGCTTGAAAATAGCATACCAGTTTGAAGTTAATCTTGAACCTTTTGGCTGTCTGGAATTTCTATATAGTCAAAGTAGAAAGCAAATCTGATGCCAGCCTCTCTAAAATCAGGTACATATGATTGATGAGGCACTTATTTGCAAGGCAAAGATAATCTGCCTTAAAGGTTCGAAGAGACTTGGTATCCTATATTATATGTTGTACCAAGTTAATCAACTAAAGGAAACACCAGTTTTTACACTAACTATATTTATGTAGTTATGTGACACAGAGACAACCTGAAAGATCCAGTGGATTTGTCTTGTATATTGTCTTTATTTATGTGTTTCCTTCCTCTACTTGTTGCAGGTTGGACAATGAACGAGTCTTGCATGAAAGGGTGAATACAGTGCCGTTTGGTTTAGTGGGATCCGATGAGACCACAGTCAGAGTCCTGTGCCCCCTGCAGGCCTCTGGAGAGCACTTGGAAATGACCCACGAGAAGTTCCACCAGGTCAATTACGGCTTGGGCGACATCGTAGGACAGTATCTCAGTGGGGTGAAGCTTAAAGGACAACTGGAGACTGAAGAAATGCTCAAAGTCAGTTCTTGACTATTAGATAATGGTGGTGTTAATAATACTTTTTTTGTTAAGCATCATGTTACACCTGTCGTTCCTTTTATTCTCCAGGTGGGCACAGCTCTCACAGGCATAGGTGAGCTGATACTGGACTCTGATGGCTCTCTTTTCCTTCAACCCTCCTCTAATGGTTCAGAATATTTCTTGACCATCGTGGACTTTGACACCCTGCGGGGAGAGCAGGAGAGCAAGGCTTTCGGATGGAAGGTCCTGTCCATTGTGTTTGCATTGGCGGGGGCAGCGGTATTCCTCTGGGTAGGACGACGCTACTACTACCAACTTAAAGTTCGCTGGGAGCAGGAGCGGGAGAGGAGAGAATTTGAGAGATTGCGGGGTGAAGTCCCGAGAGCTTCCGTGCGGGGCCGCGGGGCGGAGGAGCACGAAGATAACGTCTGCGTGATTTGTCTCGACCAGCCACGCGACTGCATTCTGTTGGAATGTGGACATGTGTGCTGCTGCTACAGATGCTACCAGGCCCTGCGACATCGCTGGTGTCCCATATGCAGGCAGAACATCAGCAGGGTGATCCCTCTATACCACGTCTGATGCACCCATGTGACCTCAGCGGAACTTCTCCACCATAAAAACAACACAGCCCATTTGGTGGGTAAGCTTTACGAATTGCTGCACAGTGGCAACACTGAGTATTTCATTACTGTAAAAACTAGTGAGTTTTTTAAAATATTATACTGTATATGCTAATAAATTCTAAGAATGGCACTTCAGATTTTCATCAAGGTCACTTCATCTGCAGTTTTAGATGGGAAATACAAGGAAGTGAAAGGATCATAAAAAGCCTCTGAGATTTTATTTTCTTACGTATTTGTTCTGTGCCTTACTCTGTGATGTCTAAGGTCACTGTTCAAGTGTTTGTATTTGTGTAACTTAACTGTTGTTTGAGCCACTCTCAGTCACATGTTGGAGTTT
The DNA here is from genome assembly GCF_040054535.1 of Antennarius striatus. Classification (NCBI taxonomy): domain Eukaryota; kingdom Metazoa; phylum Chordata; class Actinopteri; order Lophiiformes; family Antennariidae; genus Antennarius; species Antennarius striatus. The sequence goes on along the minus strand of NC_090793.1, from coordinate 8,090,926 downwards.
TGGTGCCCGTGTGAGAAACTTTTTCAATAAAGCCTGAGTCTCTTGATTCGTTTGCGTTTTCCTTACTTTCATGATTAAAGTTCAGTACAGTATAGCAGCATCTATAAACGTGTAAAGGTCTGTGAACACACATGTAATGCAGCTTTATGCTCATTGTACCTGCATGTTCGTATCGTATGAGTCAAGAATCTCTGAATAATGCACAGATCCTCTTACACTCAGAGAAGTTGTCCACGTCTGAATAGATGCACCTTTTGCAGAACTCTGCAAATGCTTTCAATGCATGATGTTTTATTCTACCACAGGCTTATTAACTGAACTGCACCTGGTGCCTGAATAGACTCCTGTGTAGTGAGTCATCAAACTTTCTATTTCTGTCATCTCTAACAAGCACTAAAAATATGCACGGAAAGGCAGACAGATGAAAAGCCACCTTCAGAGATTTTTCTTAGCAGCAGCACAGAAGGGGAACAACTAATAAGCATGTGTGTGTTGGAGAGTTTTAGAAGGTGAAGAGTGGGGTGGGAAGGGAGGGGGTAAAAAAGGAGCAGGTGGGAAACACAGGATGCTGTAAATCTTCCGTGGTGGTCATGAGGGTTGACTTTGACAGATTCTTCACGACTTCTTTCAGCTTAATAGCAGCTGTGGCTCATGGGGAACAGACTACTATTACTGTAGCACCCCAAGACCTCCGAGGGCAAGGGGGGAAAATAACAGCAACATTTAATAGGTTCATTCCAGTTTCAATACCTGCAAAAAAATAATGAAAACAATCTCATATAAACCCTAAAAGTATATTATATAGTATATTTTTATAAGTTAAAATCAGATTTTTCTCAACACCTCTGTTCACTATTTCTGAAGCACTGTTGAGACCCGTTTCTTTGTAATGGTGTTAAAATCACTCTGCCACTAGGTGTCCACCTTTCCTCATCATGTAGAAGGACAAGTCATATGCAATTAACGTATGTATGCTCTGACATCCTGATGGATCCCTTCTGATAGCTGACAAACAGTTCAGATGATATGATCTCTAATTGACTGTGCGTCATGGGTGTAGAGTCTGATTTGTGAGGATGAGGGTGCAGACGGTGGCAGTTGAGTTGAGAAAACCTCCTCCCTGGTCGGACATACACACATTTAATGGTACCATTAGTAAACTTTGGCTGAATAATTATCACAACTTAATATGAATGAATCATGTTTGAAATGATTTTATAATGTTGGTGTGCAAGGCTGAACGTATCTCAGGTACTTGATGGAAACCATGTAATGGGTTACAATCATTCATGATCCCCAGAAAATATACTGTACCGCTGGTGGTCACTAGACATTTCTATTAGAATTAGCTCAAAAACTTGAACTACGATTCTCAGACAATGAAGAATAAGGATTTTTAGTGAACCTTTGATTGTTCTTCCAGCACGTCTACTATTTGTGTTTTTGAGTAAAATGTTTCAGCGACTGTTTGATAGGTTTCCATTCAAAATAAATTATTGATGACAGGTTTGCCGATGAGTCATTATTTAGCCCCTTGATCAGGACAGTTTTAAACTTGTTTCACGATCATACACCCACAAAATTATTTCACCATTCACATTACAAACTAGTTGATGTTACCATGCTAACACACCAAGCTAAAATGGGGAAGATAGTTAACATTAAAATAATTTCTTTATTTAAAAATAAAAAAAAATGGAAAAAATCTTTTAAATCTGGCTAACCCTGACTTTGTGTGCTTGTGCTTGTGAGTGAGCGGTGTCGGGTGTTGGGATCCTCATTACCTTCAACATCAGCAGACAGACAGCAGGACGAATGAAAAGGATGTGGCATCTCAGGAGAGACAGAGAGCCTTCACAGCATGCAGCATCCAATGATGCCATTTACCACTGTCACCCATCTGCTTTGCGCAAGCAGTGAGACGTGGGCTGAGTGACCTACTTTCTAACAGTAGTGTGACTGCAATGTTTCTGTTGTTATCGACACACCGCAGGGATGATAAAAAACCCACACTGGTCAGATAAAGATTTCTCTTGCTTCAGTGCTCCTTCAGTTTGTGTTTCCGCAAACCTAATTTTTTTCATCCAAGTTTTTGAATACAAAAAGAGACAGTGACAAATTCTAAATAATCTGAAGGCCACATGTGATCAGTGTCTAAAAATTTGACCAAATCCTCTCAATTAAACGTTAAAGGGCACTCAAATTGTAGGCCATTGTTACCCATATAAAAAAGGTTATATATTGAGTTGCAAAAACACCATTTCTTTCCAGTATCGGAAATCTTTTGATTCAAAAGTGAAAATATTCTAATTATTATAATTTTAAAAAGGTATTAATGGCTGGCTAACTGTGTCATCCTGTGGTGATAGTACTAGTGTGAAGATCAGATAATATAATCTATCCAGGGTGATGTGCATGTTAAAAACAAACAAGGAAATATAATTACTAGCAGACAGTAGCACTTACTTAACTCTTCTTCATTCATCAATAGTAATGGATTCTTGTTGGGGGTCTATTAGGAGTTAAAATGTTTAGGTCAAGACTGCCGACAATATTTGAAAATGAATGAACCAATCAGAACAGAAGAATACGCTGATTGGAGGTGTAATTGGCCAATCACCATCAACTGTATGTGACTGTAGCTGAGAAAAAACAGTAGAACTAGTAAAGCCTGCAGTAGTACAATCACTGGTGTCAGTGAAGTCATAATAGGAATACAGTAGTTTGTTACTGAAGGTAAAACCTTCAGGTCTTTCCAATCTGAAAAGATGAATAATCTGATTGGAGGTTTGATTGGCCAATCAACACCGGCTGGGTGTAGTTGTATCCGAGGTAGGAATATGCTGATTCATCAAGGCAGATTGTGGGAAAGCCCCTAAATGGACCCGAATAATCCTGATTCATAAATCACAGATGAGATTATTCAAAAGAGCATGGAAATATGTCATCTGTTTAGATGAAATTTTAAAAAAAGACATTTCTTTCCTCCAGAATGCCCAGGTCCAAATGAAAATGGAATACTTATGAGGCAGCAGACAGAATTAGACTTCACGCTGAGTCCAGTAGGAATACATGGAGCTTTGGATTGTGTACCTAAAAAGGTATAAAAGTGAAAATTCGACCTTGACCTAGATTTTCAAGGTCAAGGATGTGTTCTAATTTTCATCCCTTTGCCTCCCTGAATAGAACACCTTTTGTTTCATCTTTCTATCTTATCCGGTTCCTGAGACATGTGCAAAAAAATGCACAAAAGTTGAAATTTGACCTTGACCTATTTTTCTCAAGATCAAGGTCATCGGGATTATTAAAGTATCTATCTATCTATCTATCTATCTATCTATCTATCTATCTATCTATCTATCTATCTATCTATCTATCTATCTATCTATCTATCTATCTATCTATCTATCTATCTATCTATCTATCTATCTATCTATCTATCTATCTATCTCTATCTATCTATCTATCTATCATCTCATTTTCATCCCCTTTGTCGCCTGAGTATTGTGCTTTTCCTTTCATCTTTCTATCTGCAACGGTTGTGAAGATATTTGGTGGACGGACGAACGCACAAACCCTGACAATTACAATTACATTACATCACCGCTTCACGGGATGTAATTATGACATAAAGGAAACTGGGATAAATGACTGGTGTGTTACCAAACTCCAGTTACGTTAATAAAACAACAGAATATAATCTACCTGTCCATAATATCCAGACACACAGCCTAAGGGTGAGTGTCCTTGTCAGATATGTCTGACTCATTAATGAATGATGCTCTCTGATTCAGAAGCCAAGATGGAGACAGAGGACATACAAAAGTGGTTCCTGCATTAATGGGGGTCCAATTTCATGTAATAGGAACTACATTATTAGGACAAGGGCTACAAGATAAGAACATGAGCTTCCTCTCCGTAGCTGTGAACACGGAGCAGCACCTGGTATCGTGTGGGATGGCAAGATGGGTTTTTCCTCACTGACTCCAACGCTATGAGAAACCCCTTCATGAATCAGCTGCTCCAGTTGTTCACAGCTGGAAGACTCATTTTATTGAGAAGCGGGAGTTTTGTGAGTCATCCCTGGGGAATTACATTCAGTTACAGAGGCAGATTCACAATGTTTTGTGTAACATTGACTCATTGACTGTGGATCAGTGTTAGGAAATTATTGTGTGTGCAGGCATGGAAATGGTTTTTGGGTTGAACCTGCATATAAAGAGGCTTCTTGCATGAATTCTTTGTGATTTAGAAAACCCTTTGCTTCAGTTTGACTCGAGCTGTTCCAGCGCCGTTCCCAGCTGGTCGTTTTCACGCAGGCTGGCTGCTAAAACAGAAGAACGTCGCTTCAATGGAAAGGTTATTGGTGGTTTACAGACAGGTCAGCTGGCCCAAGGCCTTAAAACAGGTTTAGTCCGATAATAGGCTTTCAATCCATTTTCCTTTTTTATTTCTTTTTATGGGCCACCATATGCTGTGAGAACGGTAGGCTTTTAAAAAGGCGGCAATGAACAGAAGACAAGGCAGAATGATGTCAGTGCAAATGCAGCTTAGGTATAAATTACACAGATGACGGACGGACAGATGGATGGATGGATGCATGGATGGATGAATGGGTGGATGGATGGATGGATGGGTTGGTGGGTGATTGGGTGGATAGATAGGTAGGTAGGAAGGTAGGTAGATAAGTAGATAGATTCAACTTGTTTTTAGGCTGATTGAATGTTGGATGTAACTTTCTCTACTGTGTGTTATTGTAATTGCTTAAGAAATTAAAGAAATTGTAAAAGCAAACAAACAAACAAACAAACAAACAAAAAAAATAGTCTTGCAAACAGCAAACAGTGTTGAAGGTTCTTTAGTTTTGGGCCTCAGTGGTGCAATTTCATGTCTCGTCTGTTGGTGGCACTGTCGCTCCTTTGCCGCACACGCACACACGCACACACGCACACACGCACACACACACACACACACACACACACACACACACACACACACACACACACACACACACACACACCCGGATGGATGACTTCACCGTTCTGCTTGGGTTTCCTTTATGATCCCGGGATCTCCCAGTTCCATCACCAGACATCAGCCAGCAACACAAGCGAACACATCTCTCTCTCTCCTCACACACACACGCACACAAACACACACACAAACACACACACACACCGCGTCTCTCTATCTCTCTCTCCCTGCAGCTGCAAACACACCCAGAGCCCGGTGAGAGACCTCTCAGCACCGGACCCCCAGCACTGGCCCTCCGGATCCACACCAGTCAGGACTCCTACCCGGGACGGACCGCTACAGCTTTGGCAAAAAAAAAAACCCCAAACAAACCCCGGATCTGTACCGACAGAGACACATTTCATCTGGTTTCTAATCCGCGTTGGTGAAGCTTCCTCTTCGTGCCACAATGTCCGAGGTGTTGCCATACAACGAGGGGAAAATGAGCGGCTACGGGACGGATAGCGAGGTCAGCCAGATGTCCTTCAGCTGCGGACTGCAGGACACAAGCGCCTTTTTCTCCGCGTCGCAGGCGAAGAGACCCCCGAAGCTCGGCCAGATCGGCAGAGCCAAGCGAGGTAAAACGTCCAGATTACGACGCGACCGATCGGAATTATTCATGCGATGCAGAATGAGCAAAAATATATGAACATTACAAGCATGCGATGAATTTTAGATCTTTAAATCGGTCAAATTCTGATATCGAAATATTTCCCGGCGCGCACGTTTGCGCGCAATCGACATTAAAACTGTTGACAGGAATGTAGAGAAATGATCATATCGGGAGGGGGTGGGGGGAAGGACACACCCCGCATTAAATTCACACAATAGGGATAATCTTTAATTCTAATTCATGCCTGAATTATTTTAATTAACGAAACGCACCAATTCATTCACCTCTCTTCTCCCCGCAGTGGTCATCGAGGACGACCGAATAGACGAGGTCCTGAAGGGGATGACGGACAAGTCTTCACCCGGCGTTTAAACCGAGATCGACGCCCTGCAGACTTTTTTAATTTTGATCACCGATTTGAAGCACTTGTCGGCTGTGCATGTTCGAGGATTGCAGGAGAAAAGAACGATGGCACGAAGCGAAGGCGGGGATGACGACAAAAAAGGGGGCAACGGGAGGAAAACGGAGAAAAGGCAAAGACGGATGAGGAAAGACAGATAAAGAGAGATGAGGAAAGAAAGAAAGAAAGAGAAAGAGACAGAAAAAAGACCAAGATTTATCGTGGGATTTGCTGGTAATTCTCCAAATGAATCCCGATTTTAACTACTGCTGCGCAGCGAGATGTTGGCAGCTCTGTATCTCCACCTCTGCTGACTTTATGATGGATGAACTTGTCATTACTTCACGACCATCTATTTTATTTTTTCCCTTTCCAACAGCGCTGTACGCAACAAAGCCCTGCGAATGGAGACTGAAGCTAAAATCCCAGCCCTATTATCAATAAGTTGTACAGTAGCTCGGCTTAACTCTCAGATGTCCTCCCCCATCTCCTCCCTGTACTCCCCCTCCTCCTCCTCCACCTCCTCCTGCAGGCTTTGCTTTGTTGATTCCCTCAGCGGCGGTGCGTTCACGGGAGCTGTCCGTTCAGCACCGCTCCGATGCATTCCTGTTGCTGCTATAACGCTTTTCTTAGAAACAGACCAACCAAACTTTGGAGTCTGCTAGAGGAGACCTATTGTATGTACAAACATATATCAGAGGATGGTGCAATGTTAATATTTTATGTAATAGAATCCCGTTTGTAAATTTTTTTTTCTTTTTTTTCTGGGCGCTTGAAGAGAATTAGGCCGCAGTTTAAAACCAAACCACAAGATTCTCTCTTCCTGCACCAACAATTCATGGATAAGATGCAGCTTTCCACCTTCATGTAGCTGATTTTCCACCGGCACATATCTTTTAATTTGTTTTTCTCTTTTATTTTGCATTGTTAATCTAGAGAGGCCAACAGATATGTGCAGATTATAGTAAATATTTGAAATAACAGTCATTAAATTGATGGGGAAAAAAATTGATTCTTTTAATTGAGAATTTTTTTTGTGTTTGGTCCTCTATGATTTTTTTTTTCTCCATCTATTTGCATGAACTTTCACTCTGGTGCCAATAAAGGTGCCACTACTCTTACCCTGGCACGCTTCTTTTTAACAAAAGTCATATTTGTATTTTTATATCTAAATATTTGTTATTTAAATGATATGCTAGTCTATCATCTTACAGTTCATCAACAAAAAGATTTCTACTTCAGAGAGGATATACAGAAGGAGACTAGGCTTCACACAGGGGAGGCAAATTGAAGATTTTTGGTGGACCGGTCTCGTTCTATATCAGACGTTGGACATTTTTTAAAGACTAACTGAATGTGTCTGGGGTTTTTGCACACATCAATGTTAAATTATTATTAAGAAATCGTATACTGTGACTTGAGCTTTGTTGATGAATTTGTTAGAAAAATGGCAGTTTTAGAGTACATTGCACTGTTTACGAGTATCCTCAAATAACAAGTTGTTATTTGACTGGTTTTGGACATTACAGTTTTTGTTTTTTAATTCTGTTTATTTTGTACCATCATTTAAAGAAACTGGATATGGTTTGTTGTGCATGAAACCTTAATATTTTCAATAATGAAACATTGTTTTATGAAGCAAAAAAGCAACAAAAATGTCATGACATTCTGAGAATGAGTCATTGTATATTATGATGCCATTTTCACTGTATTTGGTGAATTAATAAATGGTGAAAGAAGCCATTAATGTGATTCTCTGGTTTGACTTTTATCGCATAACACATTAAATAAATAGAAGATTATATACTGTACAGTGGTGAAGCCAGCCATGATGGACAGATTAGAGAAGAGAAGTGAAAAGAAGACAGGACGCTGAGCTGGAGGTGGTGGAAATGAAGATGTTGAGGTTCTCTCTAGGAGTGATCAAGTTGGATATGATCAGAGATGAGAGGAATAGCCAAGGTGAGATGTATTGGAGACCAAGTTAGAGAGAGCAGACTTGGATGGTTTGCGCTCTCTTTGAAAGTAAGTACAATCATATGAACTAGGGCTGGACATCATCTAACTTCAGGGACTAATAGAAACACACTTCAGATCTTTTTAAACATCTGAACATACAGCCAACTGCAGCATTTGAAAGCAAAAGTCCACTCATTTCTCTGCAGCCTTTGGAATCAGTAGCCATTACCTCAGTGACTGTAAATACTGATCCTTAATTAAAGAGTGGGGAAGGAGCAGCAATCCATCTGTTAAGCTGTTAAACAGCTCTACGCTGCCCTGCTCTAGAGAATCAATTAAACCACAGGCCCCGAGGCGGCCACAGCTGGCTGCGCCATCATCTGTCAGAGCCCACAGTGACCTCATACAGTACAGTCTATGGCAGGAAGCACATTGGCTGACCTCGGATTTCAACATGTGCTGGATGATTAGCAGCGGTTAGCATCCTTTAGGTCCTTCACATGCAGCGTGTGCTGTAGGCGCAGGAAGGACCGTCCCCACACAACACCTGTGGGATTCATATGCAAATCATTAGGACGTTATTGTGCTATAATTTCGGTTCTTCGTTCATTTTGTCAGTCGGTCAAATTCAAGTCAAAGCAGAAATAACTCAAGCCGATGGAAAGTGGACCTGAAGATGTTTTTGCATTATATTCTGAAGTTATTTTCAACTATTCTCAATGGCAATAAATGGTATAAACATCTGATTCAGATGTTGAACACACAACCTTGTTTGGATATACTGAAGATTAGCATCACAGCCTTTTGTAATCCTATTTGTGTGTTTCCTATTGTGGATACATTCATTAATCAAAGTGCGTTTTTCCATACCCTAATTAGACATATATCAGGTCGAGTGATCTGTGAGATTAAATTAAACCTCGGAACCGGCATTGATAACAACACCGACACTATTCACTGCCTTCTATTCAAGCTGCAGGGTTTTCCAGGAAACCACATTTGTGAACAAATTTGGAAAAAACCTCTACAGTATCAGGACGCGTCTGGAAAGCCGACTCTTACATCACTCTGAACTGCACTTCGCTCTAATAACATTACATCAACAAAGCATCAGCAGTGCAGCAAACACATTCCTATCAGTGAGTTTATTGACTACTCTGCAAACATCAGCTCTGCACTGAATGAACACATAATGATATTGATTATGTTGTTGTTGTGGATGCTGTTCGTGGGTGAGTGTCTGTCCGGAACCATGGACAATTACACAGTAATTTGCAGCCCATGGTCGGAACCAGAAGGACATATATGGGCAAAGCTCTGTCATGAGTGGAACTATGGACACTTTATTGTTAGATTAATTTAGACTTGTGATCTCATCGCGGAAAAAGTATATGTACGTCTGTTAATAACTTGGAACGGTGGTAATAAAAGGTTGTTTGTTTGTTTTTTTATTATTCATTCTAAGTTCTGTGTTTGTCCTAATGTCTAAGCAACTTTTCACACTGCTTTAACTTGTGCAAATGTCACCATTGGATTATTTCAGTTCACTTGTGACATTGGTATAGGTAACACAAACCCACACATGTATGAATCTAATGAAAGACATGCTTTTCCAAACTAACCAGCAGGTTCAGTCTCCTCGCTAAACATAAATTGAGTTGTACAGTAAGTCAGTTTCAACCTGTTTATAAGTTGTACCTGTGAAGTTAGGTTTGTCTGATGTAAAAACCCTTGACTACCTCTCACCAGTGATTGAGTTTCTTGTGAAACTTAAGAGTATAAATCTGCATAGTTTTGGTTTTACACCCATGTAGCCTAGGTGGAGCACATTCAGGCTGGAGGAACTCTTCTGTTGTCAGTTTTTGTGTTCAGCTAAGCTAAAGTCAGGACAACAAAGAGCATTACACTTACATTAGACTTGTGTTTTGTCTAAAGAAATTTCTCTTATTTTCATTATGAAACTTTGATGAGATGATTTTTTAAAACGACAAAGCAGTGGTGTTTTGAAGATACGATCTTGCATTAGTCAAGCTCCATCTGAACCAGTTCCACCAGTTCAGTGCATTTTTAATGTTGTAAAGCAACATCATGTCAGCCAGACATCATCGAACATCCTGAAGAATGCAGTTTAAATACTTGAAGTGGATCTTAAAAGTTCATAAATACATTTCCTGGTAGCAGTTCTTTTTAAAAATAATCCTTTACTTTCTACTTCAGGATGCTTGGAATATCTGAGGCAGTAAATAATGTGGGACTGTTGTCAGTTTAGAAATAAATTCATCATGTTGCAGGTTTCAGGGCCAGAGGTCAGGAAACTGTTAGCCGGAGCTGTAGATGGATTTATTTTTTATTGGATTCTTACTTTAGTTATCGTGTTTATTATGGCTCCTGTGCACTGACCTGACAGACGGGCCAGGAGTGAAGGCCACACAGGGGTCGACGCTGATCTGCTTGGACAGGCCTCACTAATGGATGGCCAGTGTGAAAAGACTGGAAAAACATTGATCACAGACACACACAGAAATGCTGCAGCATCCACACATGCAGCAGACCATAAACTACCATTGTACTGTTCAATCTGTTGTTATCTCACACATACATGACCACACAGAGATAAGAGCGTCTCTCGTTTCTATAGGTTCAAACAGAGTGTGTTTGGTAAGACAGAGAGCTTTGATCTGATTCCACTTTTGCTCCATCCTGAGTGGATGTCCATTAATATTCCTCCTCCAGTTACATAAGCTGGCCATAGAGTATATTATGCCATTATGTTACCCCGAGGGAGCTGGGCAGATACACACCACTGTAGAGGGCAGCTGGGCTTTTGCCTGGTTATTACCTCTATCCCATCTTCGCTGGTCTACAGAGAGTTTTAGTTTATTTCAGCAAAGAAAAGTCTTACAGTTTAGGCCAAATTTAGTTTATATAAATTTGGGACTCAGAACCAAAGTTTGTTGAAGAAACAAAACACAAATTAAGATGAATATGATAAATTTGAATCAAGTATTTAACAAGAATGAGAGAAATATTATAGTAAATTCTAATACAATTTTAATAATAATTAAAGATCAAAATAAACATGGTTTTGTGTAGAAAAAATGTGCTTTTCATTCTGTTCTATAATTGATATAGTTTCCGAAAAGGGGCTTTTGGTGTATCAAGTTGAGAACAATTGATTAAATAAAACAAAACAGACTGAAACAAACATAACCCAAAGAAATCTTATGACAAAAACAACATAATACGTACATAATTCTGATTTGTCTGTCTAAGATTGGATAGATGTGCTTCAAAAACAGTCCTCAATCTTTCAGAATAAGAAGAATCTTTCTTAAGAATAAGTATAAGTTGTTGCCATGGAAATACAAAAATGAAAACTTTAAATATAGTAGATGGCACCATCACAGCTTGTCTTCGATATCAATGGACAGATGATGTGTTTTAAAGCTATGCACCAGAAAACCACCCAAAGTAGCACCACGGGAATATTTTTTATTTTTATTTTTAAAAATGTTCAAACTACTAAAGATATCAAACATACGAAATGAGTTCGGAGTTGTGCCCCAAACAAATAGTGTTAACAGACGGACGACGATGAAACGTTCAATGTCACCGCTGTCTAGTCAACTCATTTCACAAGTTGTGTTCTGATTGTTTTCTACAGTAACTCACTACTGAAAGTTAACCTAGCAGTAATACCTCTCAACCTTTGTCAATCAGTCATGTGACCCAAACCAAATTGTTTTCACCTTTTTAGGCTATTCATGCTCCAAATGAGTTCAACTTACCTGTGAGTTTATTTTAAGTTTAAATGTCAATGCATTCATTAATTTTATTGCCAGAGAAGCTGTTAGTAAAATTAAATTTTTAAAAAAAAATTCCGATTGCTCTGCTGACTTTTTGACATGCGTCGAGAGCGACATGCATGTGCGGGATCACTCAGGGCCAATCAGAGAAGGAGGTGGTGGAGAAAGAGTGATGGAGTCTAAAAGAGAGAGAAAGAAAAAAAGAAAGGCATTGAGCATGAAGTAGATTAGTGTTGCTGCTGCCCTTGGGCAACAGAGCATAGAGGACAATTAGCAGAGGGAGAGAAAATTCTGGCTCTGATTCTTCACAGGCTCATAAATACTCTGCTCTCTATATTAAATCATGGCCCCAGACACCTGAATGACTCAGGTAATCAGCCGAAGAAACAAAGAACCGCACGTAAGGCTTTGTGTTTAAGGGAAAATAATGACTAAATCTCTTCCCTGCTCTCTCCTGTGCCCGACTCTGCGGTTATATAACCCAAGTCCAGTCAAGTTAAATCTTACAGTCGGGGGATTCTATTACTGCACATCAGTCAGTCTGATGAAAGCAGCAGAAAAATCAAATATAAAATGTATGCAAATTATTTTATATTCATATTGTGACATAGCAGAAATGGAGGTAAGAAAAAAAAGAAAAAAGAAAAAACCAAGAGGAATGTCGAATCCATCAAACTGTTTTTGATATTCTGGTGCTGCAGCGAGGCTGTCTGCACCCTTAAGTCTCCATCGTCAATATCAAACTCACTACCACTTACATAAGCACCCTGCTATCATTCATCCTGCCAGACTGAATAGGTGCCAGGCTGTTTTTAAGCCTGCTGTTAAAGATAGCTGGGCATTGCACCCAACGGTTACCATGCACACCAGATAATAGCTAACGGGCTTCACAGAGAGACAATGCATGAGTCTGAGGCAGGGCGGCTCCAGATGCAGATTGAAAAAGAGACCATTTACTGTCTGATGGTGAAACGTTTCAATATAATCAATATCCATATGTAGCAATGGATAGCGCCATGCTGCGACTGTAGTTTGCGCCTCACACTTCCATTTGTCATACAGAACTGACTGTGTGACGTTTTTATTTTTAAAACACAAATGTTTCTTGGGATGAGGATATGTTCTATTTAAAAGAGCCAGAATGGAGAATCAGACGACTTAAAATCTAAATGACGGCACAAAATATTCAACGCTGATCTACAGTATATTTCTTCAGACAGGGCTTTCGCATTCATATTTATATGAAATTCACTAAAATGTCTCTGTTGTCTCAGCTCTATATCGGTGGCAGTCCAACGTTTCCACACATTTCACTAATGTGAGTCTGACCTTGATTAAGATCAGTGAATTGTCCATTCCTGGTTATTTTTATTTACATTGAACTAGAATTATTTTTCAATATATTTGCAAGTTCTTTAAAAGACTGTCCCTCACAATGTTGAAGAAACAGGAAAAGTGATCTAGAATCCGGATCCGTACTTGAAAGCATCTCAAACCGTAATCAACAGCTGATGTTTGATGTGTCTTTTCAGCCGACTTGCCAACTAGAAAAATAAAATCTGTTTTTGATGATCTGTGACTCAAATGAAGGACTCAAATATCAGATGGTAGGTCTTGCCGTCATCGTCATAACAGGCATGTGTTTCATTAACTTGAAGCTGCAGAAAATGCAAAAAGGGAAGCAAGGCCGAGTCACGTGAAAAATCACACAGCTCCTTCTCATGTCTTAAAAATAGGTGGTAATTAGAGTTCAGTGGCAAATTATAAATAAATGATTTCTACTTCATCACTGCGGTTTCCCCTCCAGTAACCAGTCGTCCTGCCTGTCTGCTGACTCCCTGTCTCCCATTCTGGGCTATAATTAAGCAGCACAAGGCTGGAGATTCATCTCATGTTTCCTTAACAAATAATACACGTGTACGTCCGTGAACATGTGCCCACTGACGTGTCTGACAGGCTGTCAACAACAGCCACGACAGGAGGGGAGGCACTGACATATCAATACACTCTAACCGTGACTTTAAATGCAGGCCGGTGCCGCCGCTGTGCACCGTCTAGACGTGACACTTTGCCAACTGCCCAGCATTGGCTGGCTTCTACCACAATACCCTTGAATGTTTCTGATTTATAGACAGACAAGAAAGCTGAGGACACAAGGATGAAAAATTGCTTTAATAAAGATAAAAGTTTGTATTATGAATTATTTTAAAGCAGAAACTGAGAATAGCAGCTGCAAATGTTGATATTTGAAAGCACTCAGGCAGCGCAAACCAATGCTAACGTCACATCACTAAAACCCAAAGATCCAAACCCAGAAAACAGATAAAAAAAAGGGTGTAATTTGTTCAAATGAAATTGCAAGACAAAATTAGAGGTAACAGAGGAGGTTTGGTGAGGATGTCACAGTAAAAAGGTTCTAAAACTCTATCAGTAAATATATGCTACTGAGATTCCTTCAAACGGTGGTCATAAGTCAATTCTCGACAGGAAGTCGTCCGCCGTCTTATCTTCTGGTAGGGTAACGATATCTGGTGGGGTTTCGTTCCTCTCTGTTTGCTGTTTCTCCAGAGCTGCATCCTCTGAGCTGAGCTTTTCCCCTTTAGTCATTACATACATGTAATATTCAAACCCCCCATCATAACTATACGTCTTAATGGACCAGCTGTAGTCCGTGTGAGTGTAGAGGCGTTTCCTTATGAAGGGGCTGGCAAAGGTGATGGAGACCAATCGTCCACCGGGCTTCAGGCAGCGACTCACCTGAAAACAAAACAGAGAGGAGTTTTAGATGAATTTAACAACATGGATTAACACCATTACCATCCAAGAATCAGTACCAACGATCTCCGTCAAGTAGAAGCGTCCCTCCAATCAGACACGTGCAGTCCGTGAGGCCGCGAGGCAGGGAAAACCTAATGCACCGAGATGCTCAGCCATGCAGAATCACAACACGATGTGATAGCATGAAAACTGTGGAGGTCCCTGTGTGTGAATAATTGTTGCTCCGGGTGTGTCAACACTCCGGCGTGTAGATTCTGCATCTAAGATGCACACGTGCATCACGATAGTCACGGCTGCATGAAAACCGGCACCGAAAGGAATGCAGAAATACACATAGAGTAAGGAAGGGAGTTTCCGTGGAGACATGACTCCGTGGAAGTGAAAGGATGGAATCTGCATGTGCACTTTCTGCCTTTCTTAATTTTGATTCCAGTGAGGATCACATCATTTATACGAATGCTTTGTTCCAAGTCATCCATTCTTTGTTGTCCCTGTTCCAAGACAACAATTTTTCGGTCTTTTTCATCCATGTCTTTCTGCATTTTCTTCATTTTGTCCTTCATTTCTTCCAAGGCATCTAGCACCGGTTTTAGCTTTTCTTCCAACTTTTTATCAAAGTCACTCCCTAACTTATCAAAGTCACTCCCTAACTTATCAAAGTCACTCCCTAACTTATCAAAGTCACTCCCTAACTTATCAAAGTCACTCCCTAACTTATCAAAGTCACTCCCTAACTTATCAAATTCACTCCCTAACTTATCAAAGTCACTCCCTAACTTATCAAAGTCACTCCCTAACTTATCAAAGTCACTCCCTAACTTATCAAAGTCACTCCCTAACTTATCACAGATCGTCTTTAACTCACTCTTTAATTCTTTCATAGAGACCATCTGGTCTTTAGTATCCTCCGATTTTCCTTTTGGTTTCGTCATTTTGCAGAGAATAAGTGAAAGTCAGTCTGGGTACGAGTTAGAGAGATAGCGACAACAGGAGACAGAAGAAAGACGTCTGCTCCCGTTGAGAGCCGGAAGTAATTTAAGTCTTCACAGAAAAATATGGCTGACCATGAGGGAAACAAAGCTTCAACTTCAACTCCATGTATGAAATAAATGAGCCCTTAAATACTAACAGCAGTAAATAGCAGCAGTTAGCCCCATATGGCTGTGAATTAGTAAATCATCAGTTCCAAGATATTGACTTCAGACATATTTCAGAGCCGTAATATTGTGTGACTTTACACCTCCTTTGCTCATTCATGTGCACTGATCTGGTTGCACATATTTGATGTGTCACAGCAGTAAAAACGCAGATGGAATTCATAAACATTCATCAATCATTCATAACACTTCCTTGTTTCTTGGTGTGACAAAAACTTGTCCTGTTCAACCAGTGCGTGAATGAACCCTCGCAACAATTTTAAAACGTCCAATACCAAACTGATGTGTTTTAAATGGGAAAGAATTACAGAGAATTGTGACCAGAGAGGAAAAAACCAACAAACAAACAAAAAAAAAACAACCCAAGAAGATCGAGAAGCAATCCCTGGTATTTGTGGGCTTTGTGTTCGGACTGTGTGAATCTCAAAATGTTAAACGTGCAGGCAACAACCACGCATACATCTACTGTTTCAAGAGTTCAGCGAACCAAATATAAACATTCTAATTCATTATTCATCCTGGATTCTGTAGATGAAGTATGCACACTATAGCGACAAGTTGCTGCGTGGTCTCCTGGGTCTGGAGGATCTCACGTGTGGTTGTCATGAATGCTGGGATGTTGACGCCGTGCAGCCATGAAAGCGCAGTAGAACCGTCCCGTGTTGTAATGCGCTGTGGGGGGCACACGTTGGCTCGTCCCAATGCCGGGGTCTTTGGAGAGAAGTGCTGCTCTGAGTTGAGCACGTGTGTCCTAATCTTCTCACATGATTCATCTCCACCAGCAAAGCGGTTCGAACATGAATTATTCACTTTTCACGGATGGAGAGTGAGTGGACGGGTGAAACGGTGGTTGGATGTAGGAGAGAACGAGGGATGTGATGTACAGATATGAGGTAAAGATGAGGCTGTAGAGATGGTCACATGTCTTCACGGAATGCAAGCTGGCAAGGGCCCAGAATGGTTGGGATTTCCTCTCGTTCCTAAAGCTGGAGAACCAGTTTCACAAGAACTGAGGAGCTTTAGTGTAGAAAGAAGATGGTGAACTGTTGAAACAGGTGTGAATCCTTTCTCACCTCTTCCTTTCACTTTCTTGGGTGACAGATGTTTACATGTTTAGACATCCATTCGGTGCTAGAGAGGTAGCGACAGCAAAATACCCGAAACAAGCACGTTTTCGGGTATTCAAACTGAATTCAATGGTGGTGCATGAGGCTTTCAGATGCAGCTTTATTATTCAAGTTAACTCATAGTCTTTCTGGGGCAGAGCACTATATCACACTATATATACAGATATATACACTACATCTGACTCAGCTGACAAGATTAAAGTCGCCACACGGTGTGTTGAGCTGGTCTGATGACACATCCTCACACATGATGGTTCTGAAGCCTCACATCTGAGGTGTTGTCATCGGTACCAATGCCTCTTTGATAACAGCTTCGGGTCGGGCTACACAGGTGCCGTTTGCTTCCTTGTTGTCGCCAGACAAAAGATGTTTTTTCTAGCTCTAGAGAGCGCGATCACTCCTCCATTCAACCCGTCTCTCTGGTTTTTTATTACAAGTCATGAGGGTTAGGGGAAAACCCTGTGAGCGGACGTGCATGAAAGGGTGGATCCAGGAAGTTAAATAAAATATTAAGGAAACATGAAATACACCTGCTCCAAAAGTGTCACAGGGTTTTTCCCTAACCTCAATGACGGAAGTAATAAAACCAGATTTTGAACTATATTTTGTCATTATGAAGCCAAAAATGATAAAAGAAAATGATCCAAATGATCCACTGCCCAAAAGCACCATAAGATGACGCCCCCCCCCCCCCCCAGCGCGTTTTCCTCACTTCCTCACTTCATAGCTGAAGCCATTATTGATGACATTGACACGTATAGTTGGACATCTTTACGTAACTCCAGAGCTTTATGCCGTCTGAGGCGATACGTGACTGACATCATTGCAACTCGACACGATGCAGCAAACATCTCAGGCGTAACCATGACTACACTTGGGAGGGAAGCTTGAAGAGTAAATTCCGTTTTTTTTTTGTGAACAATTCAAGACGACGACCGACCGAGACTCTCACACGCGTGCGTGAGCGCGCACGGACGCATTCACTGGAATCCTCACGAGGAGGAAGAGGATTATGCATCAAATGCAGTGAGTCATACGCATTCTGTATGTTTCAGCTGCAGCTCCGTCAAAGCGGTGGTATTACCACGAGCTGAAGGAGAAACGGCGGCAGCTCAGCTCAGATATCAGCACCTAAAGGTGGCATGTATGCGTCGATGGGCGAATGAGAGCTCTCACACCCAAACACTGGAGTGACCCCCTGTCACCCCTGACCCAAATCCACTTCTCATGCGTAAGCTGATCCCAAGAGAGCTCCTCCAAAGAGGACAAAGGAATCCACTCTCAGCAGTCCTCTTCAGCACTCAGTCTTCTCTGATTAGATACCTGAACGCTCCTCTCTCATGGCCTCCCCTTCATTATTTAGTACGGAGGTGGAAGCTTGTCACCTGACCTGTCTTGAGTGCACAAGGAAGTAACACGAGACCCGTCGTGGGGGAGCCGACATCCCCTTGAGGAAATCCAGGGTATCCCTCATATTCAGATGTTTTCTGGTGTTGTAATATCATCACTCCTGTCAAGTCAAGGAGTTTTTTTCCTTTTTCAACCACTTCCCAGGATATAATGTGTATCTGAAGTGATAAGCGGTTAACCACTGCAGCGACTGAGGGATTCTTCCTGTAGATAGAACTCATCTGTTCTACAGTTCTGTCCAGGTTCTATTCTTTTTTCCTCACATCTGTGAGATTCAAGTTTTTCAGCCATCCAGGATCAAATGGCTTCATCCCCATCTCCGTCATCAAACATCAAATTCGGTCACCGATGACATCTTCTCCAGGAGCGTTTTAGCGCTCCCAGTATATGATTACAGTATATCCTTAAATATTGGATCGTTTATTTCTCAGCAAAAACAAAACAAAACAAAACAACAACACTGATAATGATAAAAACATTTAAAAGGCAAAAAATCAGTTAAAAAATGTGAATGTTTTTGAGTTGTGGTCTGGAAAAAAAAAGGAGAACCAGCCCCATACTCCCCCTCACCCACAAACACACACTCTCTCTGGGTTTATGGTGAACGATTATTAAATTACAGTACTGTCTAACCTCTCTGATGATGCAGTGTTTTCTAAATTTTCATCTATGGGGCAATCAATATTTAGAGTACCTATCAAGAGATTTAGTGTGGGCCTTGCTGCAATCAACCCACTGAGAATTCCACTGATGGACAGGACCCAAAACATATTTTTATTGGACAGACAAATACATAATTTGAAATACATTTTAACTATTGAGTCAAAGGAAGTCCCTGTCTGATCATACTGAATGAAAAAGAAGATAAGCTGTCCAAGAAAATTGCTATTAATTCCCTCTTTCTCCAGGTGTGCATCTTCTCTTTCTCCTATATTATTTGCTTTGTTTTCTTGTCTTCCCTGGACAGCAGTCATTCCCCTCCCTTGTTATCTTCACACCTGTCTGGGCCCCAGCGTCCCTACAGATACTGTACATTAGATGACTGACGCTCTCTGACGGTCAGATGAGGACAGGGTGTCGTCTTTTACGGTGGTTTCAGTCTGTTGGAGCTTCGTGTTACATAATGTGGCTTCATCTGATACTGGAAATGTGCATTTGTGGTTCCTGAGGCAGTAAAGCAGGGGTGTCAAACTCATTTTCACCGAGGGCCACATCAGCATAAGGCCTGTAATCAACGGGCCAGAAGTAACTAATAAATGTAACTAAATGTAATGTAAAATTAATGTAACTACTCATTAATGTTAAATAACTCTGAATTTATTACTTATTTAAGTTACAAACATTACAGTTAGACAGAAAAAATATGTTTGTTGCTCTGTTCTAACATAAATCCTTTTAACTTGTCAGTTTATGAAACCCACAGAACTCCATTAATCAAGGATCAAACTATGGGCTTGATTACTGCATTGTGGGAAATGTAGTTTCTGGTCAAAGCACACTTTTGACCTATTTATTTTTAGTCACTCTGACCTTTTATGCTCTCGCGGGCCACATAAAATGATGTGGCGGGCCACATTTGGCCCCCGGGCCATGAGTTTGACACATGTGCAGTAACAAGACTTTTTTACGGTATCAATATTGATCTGTTAGATGATCGAATGATTAGAAGCAGAGATGGATCCTCCTGTACGCTCACCTCAGTGTGAGAAGGAGGCAACAGAGAGACAATGTGCAAGACAAACTCTGGGACCACATTCTACTGTCCCCTGAAGCCTAAAGCCTGAAATAATTGCCACAAAAACTTAGTTTTTGGAAAATACGCTCTTAACGGAACATTCTGACAAATTTAGCCACCGCCCACCCCCCAAATAAAAACATAACTTGGCTTATATGAGATTTTATTTGTATAGCTTTTGCTAAATCCAGGGAAATGTCACGGGAAATGTCGATGCATTCTGTCTGATTGCATACATGAGGTTTTTTTTGGGTTTGGGTCATGTAGATGTACAAGTCTGTAAATTCTGAAAAGCCAAGTGCATCATATTTGGCTTTAAAGGGTTAAAAGATATTGTATGAACACACCGATACACACCCACCAAACAACACGTGAACTGGGGCACAGAGGAAAGCAACGAGGAGGTGTGTGTTTTTATGTCTCGGTCACATTTCAAAAAATATTTTAGAATTTCACTCCCATCTTGTCAGCGCTTGTTTACTGGTCTTTGTGTCCCTGCAAGCCCCCCCCTCCCCTACCACCTCACATACACACAAACAGAAGGTGCCCCCCACCCCCACTCCCTGAAGACATGCGCATTCAAAATCAATTGCCTCTCTTCCCTTCCGTTTCACCTCACCCGCAGCCTGCAGCCAAGCATGTGGATGGAAAAAACCTGTAAACGTCTCGAGGAAAAAACTGAGATGGAGAGGGAGTGGGTGAGAGGAACATGGAGAAAAGGAGGGATGGTGAGAGAATATTGATGGGGGTGGGGGTGGGGGGTGGTATCTTAACGCTGGTCTCCTAACAAAGAAAATCTGCTCCTCCATCCAGGGGTGCAACAGCCTGCTTAGTTTCCTCACCCCTCCATCCCTGTTTTACACCTCCCGTCTTTCTCCGAGCTAGAACCAGAATATGTGTGTCTAAGAGAGGAAAAACGTTCACTGAGAGGAAGAATCTGCAGGAAAAGCATCAGGGAGACGTCTTAAAGGGAAAAATAACAACCGATTCCTCCATATGTAAAGCATTAAAGACAATAAACATCCATGATGTCCATAAGATGTTTACCAACACGGACGCTTCATTCCCAACGGAAGATTTGTTCTTCTAATTACTTGATAGTGATGATAAAGAAAACGTGAAAAGCAGCAGCCCGTGAGGTCTCGCGCTTGCGACCAGACGGTGGCTGGTTCAAGGCCATAAAAGTTTTGATTGCCCTTGAGCAAGGCACCATCTCTTTACAAGATGCTCATTTTGGTGCAGTTCTATCTTTCACTACATTATTGCATGGCCCTTGTATGTGCCTGATTTACACACTCATGCACATATATACGTGTACACTACACACACACACACACACACACACCTGTGGAAAAAATAATTGCCCCAAGGGAATTATTAAAGGGTGCTTCTTCATCTTCATTCCCACCCCTTTCCTTCGAATTCACCACCAATCCACCACCCAGCTCACACCCCCAGGTCCACCAGCCCACCCACTGCGTGGATAAATTATACATCTTTTCAACGAAATTAAAAATGAACACCGATCGACTCCGACTTGAAAACGGAGATTTACAGTCTTGGTGCTCGATATGATTGCGAGCGTGAGTTGTGTGGGCTTTCTGAGGCTCCGGCCACCACGGGAAGACAGCAACATCCTGGCTTTCAAGTAGGCGCATCCCTCCCTCACATCCCATGTTGTCATGGCAACAAAAGTTTTGGCGCTGGTCACGGCAAACGTATGTAGGTCAGAACGGGACACGTCTCAAAAAAAAAAAAACAAACACCGGGCGGTGGAGGAGCGAAATCCCTGCCTTCGTTTACGCGAGGAGAGTGACAGAAAGTTTCGGCAACGAGCGGCGAGGACGGAAGGAACACAAAACTACACTGAACGTTTCACCAGGGTCCGTCTGCAGTCAGTCAGTCAGTCAGTCTGCAGACAGACGGATTGTGGTGGGTTGGGGGGGGGCGGCATGCCAACGCGTGTGAGACGTAATGTTCCTGCGTGTGTGTGTGTGTGTGTAACAGTCTGCGTAAGCATGTGGGGCCCCCGGCTAATCCATCAGTATCTTCCTTTC
Organism: Antennarius striatus; assembly: GCF_040054535.1. Classification (NCBI taxonomy): domain Eukaryota; kingdom Metazoa; phylum Chordata; class Actinopteri; order Lophiiformes; family Antennariidae; genus Antennarius; species Antennarius striatus. The sequence continues at coordinate 8,068,871 of NC_090793.1, read as the reverse complement.
AGTCGCCACATGGCAATCCAGCCCCTCCGGCTAAAATTAAAACCTCCTTCTTTCATTTTCTTCAAAAATAAACACCTGTTGTTTTTTTTCCTCTCTCTTTCTTTTGTATCTCACTCTTCTCCGCCCCCCCCCCCCACCACCCCCCCACCCCCACCCCCCACCCGCCCGCCTCCTCTTTCTTTCTGCCTTCTGTTTTCCATCAGGGAAGGGAGAGAGGTTGGCTTTAATTACTGAACTACTTTTCTCACCAGCGGAGGCACCCACATCCGCCCACTGTCGTGCTCCCAGCATCACTGCAATGTCTGTGTGTGTGTGTGTGTGTGTGTGTGTGTGTGTGTGTGTGTGTGTGTGTGTTTTCAATTCTGCAAAACTTAGTCTAGGGTTACCAATTATCAAAAATTCAAAGCATCATTCCTAATGTAAATATAATTCCTATTGTAAATATGATAAATGCTTCCAATTCTTGGTGCAAAGTGATTTAAAAAATTCATACTAGATTAAAACTCGTGCTGGATCCAGTCGGTGTGAGTGATTAATAAACTCGTTAGGCTTCGTAGAGGAATACTTTCTCCCTACATAGCCTCTAATGTTTTACTACTTCACATGATGAGTTTTGAACCATAACCAGCTGCTGCATATTAAAAAGCTCGGACAGAAAATCAGCATCAATTCCTGACACCCTGCACAATCATGACACTCCTGCAATTGTAAAATCAACACTTCCTGCTTCCTTCAATGGAATATTTCCCTGTGGAGGAGGGAAATATTCCATTGCTAACATCCTCAGACAGGCAGAGGGAAGTAAAATGGGCCAGTGTGTCTAGAGGTTGAAGTCAACCCCGCCCCCCCACCCCGGGGATGAGAAAGGGGGACAGGACGGACGGGTGGAGGTCCCCCAGCACACTGACACAGTCCGGTCTCTTCACTGGGCCAGGAACACACAGAATAGAGTAAAAGGCCTCTCAGCTCATTCCAAATCATCTCTGAGGAAGATCTTGTCACTCCAATTTAAATTCAAACCATCATCTGACTGATGCTCACAGACCCCTGATCCTACTGTAGGTCAACTTTACACAGATTTGGTGTCTAGTTACTTCCCCTCTTAGGACGGTGTGGGTGTGTATAGACTGCTTTTAACTGGTATATACACCCTCTGCTACCATGGGACAATGTGTTCTGTTTTCAATGAACATTCGGGGCTCTTCTCCAGAGGTTCGTCGCTGCGCCTGCCAACGATGTATCCTCAACAACTTTGTAAACTGCTTAACTTCTTCATTAACCGTTGTTCGGAATACAATTTGTCTCATCATTGTTGATGCACCTCTCAACCGAGCTCAAGAACCGAAAAGGGTTTCGTTCAGAGTAAAACCCTGACAGTACACAGACTTTTGTGACATCCTCTACCAATCAGCAGAGCCTTTAACCAACAGGAGTCATTAAAACTCCTGTGTGGGTGCACACGGTACTTTTAATTTGCCATTTATTTTCTTCACAGTAATTATTTATCTATCCAGCTGAGTTTTTAGGGCGCTTCCTGCACCATATCAGGCCGTAACACTGGCTGAGAGGATTTTTTGATTTCACAGTGACTTACAAAGCCATAGAAATCAAGAGGTTCCACAATGCTAAAAAAACCCCCCACATTATATTCAACAATTTAAAGGTTCACTGTGTCAATAAAGCTGTTGTGGCGCGATGAAAGGCGCTTGGCATCCAGCCGATGGGGGAGGTCTGTGAGGAGATGCTGCCCTGAGGCGACGAGTATTTATTGCAGGACTCTGAAAGAGAGTCTGCTCCACGCCGACAAGCTGCTAATGGCTCTTTTCGTAAAAGTCAAAACAGTTTAACACACCTTGTGTCACTGTCACGTCTGGGTTTGGGGCCGTGATTCCCACGAGCGATATCTCTAGGTTGGCCTCATTCTGGCGTCGCGTTAAAATACAATGAAAACGGGCTGTTGACACAGACGCTTCACCCCCAAGCGGTGTTTTTTTCTGTTGAGCCCATACCAGAAGAATCCAGTCGTCATGTTCTACCTCTCAATTTGTCTTTGCACGTTTGTTTCATCGGCTAGTTCACCATATCACAAAATACCCCCGTGAAGGGTGGATTTGGACTTGTTAGCGCAGCACAGTTCCATAACACTACTTCTTAAATCCCACAGCAGGACAACGCCTTTCAAACTGAGGACCAAAAGGGATTCGAGCAGCTGTTTTCCCATCTCCACCTTGGTTTTTGGCCACTTATCCTCGATGAAAGATAGCGAGAGGCCTTTTTCTTCAGAATGAGTAACGCCCAACCCACGATTGTTTCCAGTGTCTGATTATGTTTTGGGTTCTGCTGGTCATGTTTGTTTAGTTGCATGCGTTAGTCGGCTGAAGTAACCTAGTTTTTCTTTTTTATTTACTGCAGTTGTTTGTGCAGAAAATAAATACCGCAGACAATCACACATGGAAAATCAGCATCACTTCAACATTTGGCCTATTTTTAGGTGATAACTGAGTCCTGCAGGGATTTGTGTACACCGGGCACAGATAAACAGTTAGTGTTTCACATGTCTGATGCTTACAGCTGTTGACACTTCTAGTATTGACAATGTTGACCGACAACCGCTTTCTGAGTTAGTGGAGGAGCAGAGTTAAGAACACAATGTTTAAATCAAAAAGATGCTTTGGAGGATGGTGTACGTGTGACCACCTTGATTGATTGACTGATCGATTATTGATTGAACTGGTCGTCCACAGAGTGTCAGGTAGCAGTGAGTGTTGGAGTAGGTAAAGGAATCCCCCGGCTGCTGCGCTGCAGGATCAGGACTGACTTCACCATAAAAAAGAAAAAATCTGAAAGTATGAATTTATTCTGGTTCTGACTTGATAGAGGTATAGACTCGGACCTGTCTGGAAATGCTTTATCTCTAAATCACGTTGGTTTGTGCAGATCAGCCAGTTTAGTCAGGCTGGCAGGTTCCCTCAGTAGGACATTCTGAGCTCCAACAACTCATCTGGGAAATCAATGTGGAGATGTTAAAGAGGCTAATGTTGCTTTCCTCAATATTAAATCTTAATTTTTATACTAGAGGGAGAAGAATGAACTCCTGCAAATCGGCTTGGAAAATGCTGAGGACCCCCTTCAAGGTCAAAGCAAACAGAATATATGGAATAGTGTCAACAACACAACATAATCTTGATATAGTTTGTAGTAGGACGTGTTACTGAATTCCAGAGGAGAGATCTAAATTTACGCCTTTATTTTCAATAAAACCCAAATGAAACAGACGCCATTTCCTGACTCAGGTTTATTTTGGGACACAACTGTGCTGTGGGGAAACCCTGAACTCTCCCATGAGTTTCTGCCTGAGAGACGTTCGACACTGATGATGCATCTGAAGCCTAAATACAGATGCAGGATTGTCAAACAACAACAACAACAAGAGTGATGAGTAAAGATGCTGCTGCTGCAGGATGATTTCTGCCATGAGTGTAGAAATGGATCAGTACCACAGTTTGTTACCGATGCCAATAAAGTTTCACCTCTGATAAATACAAACCAGATGGACCATTTGATTTAAAAAATATATATACATAAAAGTCAAGGCTGCCTATAAATAATAGCAGTAAGGAATTACGATTTGTTCATAGGGTCAAGTTGTTTTTAGGTGTTTGGGAAATGTCAAATTGAATTTTATCAGCAGCTTGTACGAAAAAGAAACATACGTGTCACTTTTGCTGTTAGTGTGATTTGTATTGACAGTAATGACAAACAACATCAACAGCGTTTTTCCCACAGCTAATCCCACAGGGACCGAACAAATCCCTCTGCACCAGCATGAAAGGCAGTAACGCTGCACATCACATCCTGACACAGCTCTTAAAATAAAACCCATCAATAGCTGACAAAGCGATGCCTCAGAAAATAAAACCTATTTTTATCTTCTTTGGCCAATCAGGGAATAAAACCTGCTTTTGTTCAGCCCGAACATCACGTCCAACTGAGCAGACACTCAGCAGTGGCCTTACTCGTATATAGTGCTGGTGAATGATTGCTATTATTTGGGAGCTATTTTTGTGGCAGCAGTCGATCCTGCAGGCAGAATATGCAGCTTGTACACGGCCACGAACTAGTTTGACTGGAGCGTTAGACAGTGGGCTGAAGCTCGCCCAACAAGGTCCTCAGTCGTCTAATAAGAAGAGCTGCTTCTTCTGCTAAAACACGGAGAAACGTTTCATGCTGGACAAGCTTTAGTGCTTCTCTTCTGCAGTTTTGATGTGGTTTGAGGAGAAGAATATGACTCACTTGTGTGAATTAGTCTGTTTAAGAAAACACGATGGTATTCAAATGCATACAAATCTAGTAACAGTGCATAGTAGCAGGATGGTATCGCCTCGGCAACAGGTATATCACTCAGTCATACTGTCTGCTTGACTATCACTACTTATCTGTCTGTCAGACTGAAGATTGAACGGATGCTTGATTTTTTTTTTTCCAAAGCATTTTGGGGAAAAAAACCTAAAGATTCAACGCACCCAGAGGCTGTTGTTTTTCATAATGAAGTTCAGCAGCAACAATCTGGCTACAAGCAGATGAGGATGCTCCCATCGGCAGCGTATTCCCCATTTTCATCCAGTGGAGGTCAGAACAAACTGACCGCATACGGTCGTTTGCAAGGGTTCAGTGTGCAGAGGAATTATTACTGCTCTGAAAAAAAACAAAAACACACACATGCAAATACAGTATATATATAAATATATATTTTTGTATGTATATATACATATATAAAATATATATTTTTTTTTGTTGTATATTTTTGTACATATATATACAGTATATATATCTCAAACTCCCATCCACCACCATCTTGCACACATGAACAGCTCTGTTGTTATCTCTTTCTTCCCGTCTATTTTTAAATTGCAGTGACACAAAAGCCAAGACCATTTATTTTTTGCCTTTTCTGTTGACTTGCATCATTTGGCAAGTGGTTCAGCTATTTCAAGCTCTAAGACAAGTCTTTGTACACAAAGCAGAGGAGGACATAACAAAGATTCCATAGGAGGAGAGAGAAGTACAGGGGCAGAGAGGAAACATGTCACGGCTCAGATTCAGGACACATGTATGTTCTGACTTGTAAATCGGATATATTGATGGACACAAAACACAAATTTAGAATGATTTAAAGCTTAAACCCCGGCATGCTCATATTTATTCACCAAGCTCTCTTTAATATATTTAGTTTGTTTAGATTTGAATATCTATTTATTCTCTATCAGAGCAAATTTGACTTGCAGGGATGTATATACGGCACTATATTATAGATTCTACAGCACAAAAGGTTACGAAAAAAACCACTTCAATTTTTGTAAGCAGCAGATGGACAAAACAAACTTTCCCTTACTGAAAACCTCTCACACGGAGATAGTGGGATGGGATGCACTGAGCACACTTAGTTGCCATGGCAACCTGTCGCTATGGAAACTAGGGCGGTGGAGATTTTGTTGCCGGAGAGGCAGAGGGAGGTGAGGACAGAAGGGATGAAGAGATGAAAAAAAAAACAAAAAAAAAAACAGGGGGAAAGGAAAGAAAAACACGACTGAGGAGAGAAAGTACGGTGGAAGCACCGACACAATCCGCCGGTCACCACAACCAATATGCAAGAATCACGCATGCATCTCCTGATCGAACCGGCTGCTTTTATTCTACCGCATTAAGAGTGGGAGTTTTTGGGGGAGATTCAAATGTTTCCAAATGAACATGACCCCCCACAACAGGAAAGAGCGGCGGGAGCTGCCTCGTGGACATTCATCTCACACGTCTGTTGGCCATGTACAGCAAACATTACATAACCACTGTGGTGGCTAATGGCTGGCACCACATCCAAACGGTTACATGTGTTCCCTGTAGGTTTTGCTCTTCCCATCGTTACGAGGATCGCTTTGACTTTTACACATTTTGACTCCTATTCATCCATTCCTGAAGGCAAACGGGTGTCAGGGAAGAGACTCTGCATCAGGCTTAGGTATCTGCTCCGTGTTGTGCTTCCATGTGCTAAATGTTTGAGGTCAGCAGAGGTGGAGAAACATAGATTCCCCGTCAGAAAATGACAAGTGTTTCTGCACGTCTTGATGTTTAAATCAGGTGTCCATTTACTTTTCCCAAATCACCTTTTTCAAGATGACAGCCAATGCATTTAAGTGGTCCAGTGTGCAGGATTCAGATGTAAAAATGGAAAAACATTTTCATAGTTATGGTTTTGTTGGAAGATTAGCAACTAAGATGCACATCAAGTCCCTCAGGAATCTTGGCCCATTCCTCACAGACTGAGACCTTCAGTCCTAGAAGATTCCTGGGTTCATGTGCTGTAACCACCATCTAGAAAAATCTAGATAGAATCTGGAGTTCCTTTCCACATCCTTATTGGCCACCAGAGAAGAGGGTGAGACAGGGTGTGTTCTAGTGGTTTGTAATTTGCAAACACAATAGATGATTGATGTCTCTAAATCCTCCGTGCTGGCGCGTTAACAACATCTTGGTTGTTACTAAGTAAGTAACTAGAAGGTACTTTCTGCTGACAGGTAAAGCCGAGCCTATCACACTCATTTGCAGAGTTCCGCATTACAGGCTGTTTCCCAGAAATTACAGACAGAAAACACTTCCAGTAATGTGTTGGTGTGCAAAGTCCGCCCTCTCCACATCTCTGTCTATCTCTCTAATCTCCCCCTCACTGAAGATGGGCTGCGGCACGCTGCCTCCGTCTGTTCAGCTGCCGTCACATAGAGAACCCTCGGAGCATGTTGTTTACCGCTGCCAGTGACAAACAATATGGGCACCATCATGAATACACACACATTATAATACAAAGTTTTTGCTATGTTTCGTGACAGGTAATTGTCAAAAAAGCAAAACAGCAACAACAGCTATTTTTATGAGAACAGTGTAACTGTGTCTGTAAGCCGCTGAGACGCTGCTGTGTTTGGGATGTTTCTGGTGTGTAACCCTAGTTAACAGCAGCATCAGTTTGAGACTGTAAACATAGCAAACTAGTGTTGTGCATGCATTTTTTTATATATTTTTTTACAAATATTGTTTATTCATTTGTTGCTATTCTTAGATTTTATCATCAGTTTTTGGTCTTATAATTTAAACATGGGCCAGTTAGCTTACATTCCAGAAGAGAAACCTAAACTAAAACACCCAATGTTTTTTATTTTTTATTTTTCAAGAAGGACAGTATATTATGGAAGCAACTGAAAAGTGCATGGGAAAAAAAACATTTTTCACTGCAGAAGTCAACAGACATGGAATGTGTTTAATACAGATTTACATTCTACACTCAGACGTTTACCCCTGGCTTCCTGGAGGGGTTATCAAACATTATCACATCCTGTGAAATGATCTTTTCAGGGTCACTGACATATCCTTTACTGTATAAACAACCCTCCTGTTCAAGCCATTGTAAATACCATATCAACCCCCATAAAGAACATTATCTCTCAAACCTTTCAATTGACTACTTTCTCACAATCCTCAGGTTAATGTACGGTGCATATGGTATCATTACTGGGTATGTAATAGAAATCCTTGAAGGGAACATTGTTATCAACAAAGATCCATTTTTATACATATATACTTATATGCTGATGATGTATTTGTGTGATACAATGTCATGATTTACCGTCCACAGCAGTAACTTATTTTGAGGACAAACGGTTCTCTTTAGATATGTAATTGCGTAAGGAACAAACATACAGCAGTAAGAGAAGCAAGAATTTAAAATGTGTGATTAAAACCACTTAAAACCCAAGTACATTTAATAGAAAATATATATTTACATTGCTTTTTATTTGCTAAGATGTGTTGAAGTGAGTAATGGTTTGACACTGGTCCGCGCTAACAGCCTGCTGACAGATGCCAGCAGTAACTGTTGTGGATGCCTAAGTCGCTGTCATGGAGTCACGCTTTTTCCAGCATGGGAGGTGTTGTTTAAAGGAACCCATGATTATCTGGAGGCTGTCAGGAAGCCGTTCCTCAGTCAATGGAAGTGGAAAGCAAAAAGATCTGCCTTCATGTCTGTAGGCGCAACACAGGAGGACACGTTTGTACGTCTGTCTGTGTGTCATTGCTTTTATATACGTGTTTGTGTGTGGGTGTGTGTGTGTGTGTGTGTCTTTAGCAGTAGTGACCAGCTGTTCATCACCGCCGGATGCTGCACATCTGGCGGCATTTGTAGCCTGGAGTTGAGGTTAGCGATGCAGCAAAGAAAAGCGGGATTGGAGAAAGACAAGGAACAAGAAAGGGAAAAGATTAACAGCAAAGGGGACGAAGCAAAAGCCTTGAAATGATGAAAAGATAACGGATTTAGCTCCATCAAAGGAGATCAAGACAATATATCCGAAGGGACACCTGAGAATGACCCCTGTTTGAGAGACAGGGAAAGAAACAGGAATGATCTGAACCAGCAGACAATCAACGATAAGCTCATTAAGCCAGAGGGCCAAGACCAAATCACTGGAAATCACTCTGTGTGAGCTTTTCCCGCACGGTTGGTCGACAACAATACGACGTCCTGTCTGACCTAGATCCAGCAGAGGTTGAGATAACGTGTCCGTGTATGACATTAGGCTCGATTGTCGTTGGAGCTGCTATGACAGAAACACATCACAACTGTATTCAGCAAAAAAAAGAAGTAATTTTAGAATAGAAATGTTGCTGACTAATGTCTGGTTTGATGGTGATAATGGGGAACACTGAAATATTCCCTTTCACTTCACAATATAGGACGTACTAAACTATTTAAATAAATTTAAAACATACCAAAAGAATATTCACGAGCATCAAATTAAAATAATTCTGGAACTCTTGAACAGAATCTGCATGAAAACAACTTCACAAAAAACTTTGCACCAAATCTCTGTTGAGAAAAGCAAAACTCTCGCATAACTACCAATCAGAGTCCACATGAGCGTTCCTCAGGGTCTCATAATTCTTCTTTCAGCAGAGCCAGAAAAACTCCCCATCCGACAAGTGAAGGGTGACGTGATCTGTTTGTACCTGCAGGAAACAGGTTTATTTCTGTCGAGACGGTCAAGCCTCAAGAGCCCAAATCAACACCTTTTAAAGCAACAAATAGCTGTTACCTTAGCTTTCTGCTCTTGTCCATTAGCTCAAAAGAGAGGAGGTCATTTTGTTTACTTGAGATGGAATCACCATTATGTTGTGTGGACCTCTGCCAACAGAGGAAAATCTCCCTCTTGCAAGTCCTTTGTGTGTTCGCAGTGGGACAGGAGTGTGGGAAGACAGAGGATCACAGGGATCAGCATCGACCCGGGCCGGCTTTCAGTGGACAGTGAAAGGTTTGAGCAGATGAGAAGGAGCAAAATTGAGTGTAGCAGAGGAGAGAAAGTGCAGGCTTGATTGATTTGCTGTGTGGAAGAGGGCTGTTTTCACAGTTGGCTGGGGCCTATCTATCCAGAAAAACCTCACACAGACACACAGTGGACGGGCGCAAAAAAACCCAAAAAAACCCAACAAGATGATGCTTCTCAAATATCGGATTTCCCAGATATGAAAATGTAAATCTAATATGCATCAAAAATAAATCCCAGTTTACACTTTAACCTTCTTAAATAAGTGAATCTGAAAGAAAAGCACTTCTATGAATATAATCCTGGATGTTTGTTTGAGTCTCTAATCCCTTAATGTTGACTACATGACAGAATACACTCTACACAGTGTGTAATTAGAGATGAATATGATGCTGATGACTGACGCGTCGACAGGAGGGAATTCAAAATGGACCCAGACTCTAAAACAGAAGTGATTCATTCAACAGGGGAACAAACAGACAAACACAACCCCCTCCCACCCCACCACCCCCCGACTTTGAAACGCCTTAATGAAAGAAAAGTGCCTGTATCGATTCTCCAGCATTCTAAGACTGTGATCGAAGAACAAAGGCAAAGATGGGGATGAAGGCAGATAGAAGGAGGAAGAGTACATCCTATCTAAAAAAAAAACCTCCCAGACACTGCAGTGACTGAGGAACAGTGCGCCAAATATGGACGGTCAATAAAAACTTCAAAACCAAATTGAATTTGGGCTTCCTGTGCACAAATAATGTGCACTACTATAATTTATACTTTTTTTTTGGGTAAAAACAATCTACAGTGTGTATGCAATGACCTTTATTTATTTATTTATTTTTTACATTTGTTATTTAGTGTTCAAATTTTTTTGTCTTACTACAATGTGAGGTTTTCTACCTGGTCTTGAGGTTTGTATAATCTGTAGGTGAGTCTTTTGCAGGTCAGTGTACTTTTTTGCTCCAATTTGGGTACGTAATACTCTCAACAATAATATATTCACAGGCCATGCATACAACAGCATTTTCAAACATTTTCGAGGCATCATTTGGAAAAGGATGCTTCGAGTTTTGCAAGAGCCTTGTGTTGTTTTTAAAGCTCCTTTAAGGTGTGCACAATTTTTCCACCCATCATCACCTTTTTTTTTTCTCATCATCTCATCTACGCTCACCTGGGTAAACAAAGGTACAAGAAAATCTGACGTCCAGTAAAAAACACTCATTGTGTTCCTGAGTGTTTGGCTTTCTCCTTTCACATTTCTGACCACACCTCTGCCGAGAAACTCTCTCTCTTTCTCCCTCATTATCCTCTCTCCCCGTCCCTCGCCTCTTGTCTTCCTCACCCTTCTCTCCTATATTCTCCATTTCCAATTAATCATCTTCGTCCTTTAGGCATCCTTTGTTTCCATAGGAACAGCTCTCTGTGGTCGATATCAGTCACCAAGGTAACGCTGGGCTCTGTGTGTTTGTGTGCATGTGTGAGAATGCACGTGAACGCTGCGATGTGTTTACTTGATGTGGGCTTGCCCCCCTCGCGGCGGTGCGGGTATGTTCAAACGCGTTTTTCACCGTTGTCTGTCAGGCAAATTAAAAGATTCATTTCCCTCATGCATACATTTAAAACAGATTTCATTTCATATCACATCATTCCAACAGGCTGCTGCAGTCTGGAGTTGAATCTCACATCGGTAAAATCACATTTCAAATCTCTCTCTCCTCACCACTACAACGTATTCACTGCAGATTATAATCTCCATCCTGTGAGAATAAAATCTGGAAACGCAATTTTCCTTGCAGTAACACGGCAATCAACAGATTAAAAGATCACGAACTACAGGATGGAGACACACTGCAACACAACACACACTCCATCTTTGATCCCCCATCCTCACTGCTCCACGCATGCGCAGCCAGAATCCCGATCGAGCCACGCTCCCTCGTCCTCACGTGTGTTCCACTGCTCTACTTTCGCTCTGCTGGAGCCGGAGAGGAGAGGGTTCATCAGGCCAGCCCCCGCATACGCCAACCACAGAGCACGGACTGCAGAAATATACACGGAGGCATGTAAACAGGGAAACATGCACAAAGACGACTGCAGGTGTACTAAGTCAAGCGTGCAGAAAGTGCAAAAGCGCACAGCAGCTTGGATCATGTAGGCACAAATACGTCAGCATGTATGGGTATAAATAAGATGTGGAAGGGAAAGACTCACGAGGCTTACAGATAAACACGACTAGGGTGATATAAAAATATTATTGGAAGAAGAGAAGATGTGATGCAATTAAAGTTTATTAAAACAATTACTACCCCGGCTTTCTGCACATCTGAACTTCTTCTGAGAGTTATAATTCAAATTATGCCATGCTGACACAACTAGTTTTAGAAAAATGTCATGTGACCTACATTTTCCCTTATTTCTAAAGTCCATCTCCAAAAGACATCCATAAATCAGTTAAGGAATCTCGTCATATCACCAGACCTTGCCTGATTGAACCTGATTTTTGAGTTACCTATTAAAAAGAATCCAGTGGTCATTGTCATACATCTTCCGTGTGTATAGTACTATTAGAAACTGCTCATATTGTATTGTGCATATAGTTTTATCTATTAGCTTATTAGCTAATTCCAAGGAAACATCATGTTTCCTGTTAACATCCTCCAAAGCATCATAGATTGTTTTCCTAGATGTCTTCTGATATAATCAAAATTATTATCTCTCCTTAATGATTCTTCTTGAGTCGACTAACTAACTTCAAAACTGATTAAGGATAAATTTAAATATTTGTTTTTATGAGAAGCCTAACTGCACTTATTCCAGCCTCTCTTTAACAAGAAGATGGGAGGGGGTGAGGCAGAAAGAGAGGATGCTGTTAAAGAAAGTGATAGATGGTAAAGTAGATTGGGTTAATCCATTTTGTTCGGGTACAAAATGATCAAACAGCAATGAAAACATGTTGACAATACAACGGACACACACGTGCATTTACACTAAGCACTACGATAAATATCACAATGAAAAATAGATCGAAAGCTTGCGTGTGTGTGTGTGTGTGTGCGTAACTGTTTTGCCATCTATGTGAGTGTGTTGTGTGTGTGTGTGTGTCCTGAGATGACTGTTCCCCTAGGGCCGACTTCCTGGCAGGCATCCAGTCTTCCCAGTAATGGAGCAAGGGAGAACTCTCCACAGCAGGAGTCAAGGACAACCAATCAATAGTCCTTCTTACACAGAGATCATGCAACGCCGCTGCGACAGACCTGCTGTACACGGCCTGAGTTCTGCACTTAACAACAGCTGCATAATGTCGGCACAGTGTGTGCTTTCAGATGGTGCGCTGGTTCTGCTTCAAGCAGAAGGCTGTTCAGGTGTAAAGCAACAGTGTCGCCACCTACTGGGACGCCATCTTTGATTTAGCTGCTAACTAGGACCAGCTGATTTAAAAAAACAACAACAAAAAACTGATATGTATTTTTTAAAGAAAGTCAAGTCAGTCAATTCAAATCAAAAGTCTAAGTGAAGTTTTAGGCTATTTATTAAACACTGAAGATGGACTCGGATGCCTTCATCATTTGCTCAGCATTCATTTTGTATTTATTTGAGCAGTACCGCTGGAAAAGGTTGGAGGTCAGGTAGCTGCAAATCAAGCAACACAGAACAAATGAAACTGGAAGCAACGAAGAAGAGAAAAAAAAAAAAAACAAGTTTAGAAATTCCGTATCTTCAGTCGTTGGTTATAAAACCAACATATTTTAAGAATGCATTTTAAAAATCAACATGTGTGACATGAAATTGGCTTCTAATTCCGCTCTGCTATGTCTTCCAGCTGTAGCTAAATCAACAGCATATTATTTCGTTTTGTTATGGGGAATAACGTATTCCTTAAGTGAATTCTTTTAAGAGAAACAAGCGATGACCCTGCAATGACCTGGCTTCTCATCAGGGGTGTTCCCCACCTCTCGCTCGGAGCTGGCTGGGATGGGATCCAGCAGAATCCTGACCCGAAATAAGGGATAAGCAGCTGAAGACGAGACGATTGCAATCATCTGCTGTTCAAGAAAAATAAATGAATGAATGAATGAATGAATTGAAAACATTTTATTTAACCCTCTATAAACTATATGACAATAAAAAAAGAAGAACTGTACTCATGTTAACAACACAAGCCTGCATTCATCAATCCACAAACACATTTACACACTGGTGGCAGAGGCTACGTTACCATGCTACCACCGGCTCACTTGGTGTGCTAAACATTCACACAGTTGTGCACAAACCAATGCTACACACATTATGAGCGGTTTGAGGTTCTGTATTGTGCTTAAGGCTCCAAAACGTAGACCATTAACCTTCAGATGAGTGGATGAGTCAGAGTTGCCAATATCTCTCCCATCTTAGCTGCTCGGCACTGACTCCCTGTAGTCCAGAGGAGGACTGAGTAACATTCTAGCATACAAAGCTTCATGATCAGACACCCACATACCAATTTAATAGCTCCTAGTACCCTATGACACACCTAGAACCTTAGAAGGATGAGGGGTTACTTGTGATCACTAAAGTTTCTAAAAGTAGAACAGCACCCAGTCTTCAGTTATCAGGCGCCTCTCCTGTAGATCCATCATCCAGCTGTTGTTCAGGAGGCAAATGTGTCTACATTCAAAGGAGTAGACCTTAAAGCATAAAGCTTATAATTAAAACTGGAGTGTTTACGGTGCATCCCATAATGCTTTTCGCTCATCTTTCCCATTCCTTCCCTACACAATCCATGACGCTAACAGGTCCTGGTTATTGACCACGGATATTATAATTATCTTCCTGCAGTGCACTGGCGTTGTGCCCAGAGTATACCCTGTATAACGCCCCAAGTCCGCTGGGATAGGCTTCAGTGACCCCGCGACCCAGGACAGCAGAAGTTGAATCTGAAGTTGAATCTGACTATTACTGGATTAGTTATTTTAGTAGTTATTATTCCTTGTAAATGTACTGTTGTTCCTGTACAGCTTCGTTGGGTCTCTGCAGCATAAACACAAAGGTCTGGACCGGTTCTTGGTGTGACCAGATAACCTTTACTGTGATTTGAAGTTGTGAAAAAAATTAAAATTAACTAGTTTTATGATAAAACTGAATGACCCCTTGGGTTCGTAAAATCCTTTTAAAGTCACCCAAAAAAAGCTGCTCATCATTTCAGAAAATCCTTCAGAGATCATTTTAAACTCTCACCTGTTTGGTTTGTCCTTCATCTGTGATACAAAATGACTTGACTTTAACTCAGAATATCTCGTCAACCACCTGTCTCTATGCAGTATTAAAATTCTGACACATTGCATCACCAGCAACCTTCAGCAGCCTTGAGGAGAAAGAAAAGCTTCAGGGCTGCTCATATTAAGATGACTCTGCACTTTGAGCACCAAGTGACGAAGGAAAAAAAAACCCCAACATCTCCGTGAGCATCCAAAAAACGCGTCCTGCAAAACCACAGGTTTACATTTATTCCTTTTAACAGGACAAGAAAAAAACATTTTTATATGACTAAAAACTAGCTCCTTGTAAGCCCCAACGTGACTCTTTACTTCTTTAAACAGGACTAAAGGTTAGCAATTAAAAGTGTTAGTCTGAGATGATATCCAACGAAAGAGTCTCCATAGCAACAGTAAGAGTGATTCACAGAGCATGTCAGGCTGTGAAATAAATTTCACACATCGGTGCACCGCGGCTTCTACTGTGAGATTTAGTTTGTGTGTGTTTGTGTATGTTAGCTGCAGAAATAAATCTGTGTTTGTTGTTGCACCTACTGTACCTTGACGCCGTGTGTGTGTCCTGATTTATAGGGCACGTGATCCGTTTGCATGCTGCAGATTTTTACTTTTGTGCGTTTT
Source organism: Antennarius striatus (assembly GCF_040054535.1). NCBI lineage: Eukaryota > Metazoa > Chordata > Actinopteri > Lophiiformes > Antennariidae > Antennarius > Antennarius striatus. The sequence continues at coordinate 8,053,645 of NC_090793.1, read as the reverse complement.
GATATGACAATACTGACACAGAGGTTTATGCCCCTTGATTTTTTTTGTTTTTTTTGTTGAACATCACCAGGAAATGTCTTTGCTTTTACCTCAGTGCCATTGCTTTTGATGGGAAACACTACAAATCCAGATTTAGATTACAGCGAGTTCCACCTTCCTCCCTCTCCTCTGCTACCTTCCCAATGGTTTCACACTTGCGCACAGCTCATTAGCTTTCTGTCAGTCTTGGTTTCTGTCTCCTGCTTCTTCCTTTTAAATTCACTTTTTCCTTTTTACCTCTTTTTTCCTTCTATTTTTAAATTTTATTTTGCATTTTGCATGAATTCAGCAAAAATGTCTTCAGTGATCTCCTTTTTTTTTTATCACTCAGGCCATTTTCTTGCTCTTTGAAGGCCGTCTCTCTCATTCTTTTGTGGTTTCCACCACCAGCTTTCTCATCTCTACTTGTCTGTCACAATTTCATTCTAATGTGAGAAACTGAAATAAGCTATGAACCCCCCCCCACACACACACACACACACACACACACACACACACACACACACAACACACATGCAAGGCACATGAATTGGAACTGTACCCACAAAAACACATAAGTACTGAGGACTATCGACTTGTCTGTGATTACACACTCACATTCGGCTGTGGCGGAGACACAACATGAACACAATCACACATCGACATCCTCACACAGCCCCGAGTGTGGAGCAGGTGACAGAAACTAAAGTGGAAACAAGAGGAAAAAACGCTGTGAAAGGCTGACGCGAGAAGAAGAGATGGTGCGAAGCGAAGCAGGTGATGACGAGCGAGAGGATCTCAGCTCTCTTACGGCGACGACTCTCAAACGAGACTGCTTCATGAGTTCAGCTTCACTTCTTCTGACAGGAAGTCAAATCCTCCCATCTGTCCCCCCAAACACACTGATCCTCCTCTCACACTCACATTCTCTCTGCTTGAGGAAAACAGCAGATTGTCTACTTTTCTGGTGAATATCCATGTGTGTGTGTGTTTACTGTCAGCACTGTCCTTAAAACTTCCCCCATTTAGCACAGTACAAGCGTTTGCTTACTTCTTGAGTCAAGCTTTTCCCTGGATTAAGGATGAGGAAAATATCCTTTGAATAATTCAATTAAAGGGCAGTTTTTTGCACCGTAGCTTAGAATACATTGATGTGATGCAAATCACTTTTTGAAGGGACAGATATTTAACCTCTGATGTCCAGCACAGTATTATACCAGTTAAAACTTAAATCACTAAATCAAATGAGCAACCGGCATTAAAACAAAGGCTACAACACATTGCACATAGAAAGCAATTTTTTTAGAGGGTGCAAAGTCATGATGGGGATGGTGTGAAGTCGTAAAATTCAAATTTGGTTTGCATGGATTGAAAAATGTCAAATGAGCAAGAAATTGGCAAACTGGGATTCTTAAGACATCAGTAACTTAAATATATTTGTAAATACAGAAGCATATTAAGTAGAACTAATGAATTGGTGTTAACTCCATGAATAAGTCCTACTTCTATCAATAGTGGTGTGCTCCTATCCTATATGTCAAGTGTGGTTAATGGCTAAAACATCATCGTGGACATAGTGACACAACGCTGATTAGCACTGAGGAAGAGGATGAAAGGTACTCAGAGAAATTCAAGTCACCTGAAGAACTGTTGAAAGTGCCACTAGTATGGATTTGTGGATAAAGTCATCATCAGGCAGTCGATATATAAAAGCCCTCGTGCCTGGTACAACGGGTAAAGCACGACTTCCTCTGGCCTCACATTGTCTGCACCTCGTTCACCATCTTTAGTGCTCCAGCATCCCGAGGGAGTGGATGAGATGTGTTTCAGATGAGACCGACCCAGAGGGTCCGGGAACCCACCTTAGTCCTTACAGTAAAATAAATAAAGTTGTGCACGTGGTGAAGCACTGGGAATGTGATTTAGGAAAAAAATTAGAGTTAAAATGAGGAGTATTTTGTGTTCTTTTTCTTTATGGAAATGTAAGATTTTGCTTTCATGTTGATTTGGCATCAGTTACTGTTTTATGACATTGGTGTCATCATCACATCTTAATCATGGAGAGAAAGAAAAAAGATCCGTAAAAAACATGTTCCGTTAAATTTTTCGTAAAACAAAGGAACTCTGAACTTGATGAAGCCCCAGATCTAAACTGAGCTACATTTCACCCTGACAGGGATTCAGTGCGGTTACCTCTGTGAGCGCCTTGTGAATGGTAGCGGCGGTCTGTGAGGACAGGTTCCATGGAGACTTCTCCTCCACCGTGATGGCGTCCAGCGTGCCCTTCTCGATGATGACGTCAAAAGAAGCGTCGGGGAAGGAGAGCTCCTGCATGTCCATCTCGTGCCAGGTCATACCAGGGCAGTCCTTGTGCCTGGCACTCATCGCGTGGATGCACACTGAGGAGTAGTCTATGTTGGTGATGGAACGGTAGCCGGCGCTGTACATGTCGCCGCTCATACTGCTGTTTCCACAACCTGAAGGAAAGGACAGAGATCTTTGAGGAAACGATTTTTCCTGTAATAGACATAAAGGCAGTTACGACTGGGATGACGCTCCTGTGATTGATGGGAAAGGAGATTCTCCTATAAGGGATCATAAAGAGGATATCGAGTTGAGATGATTGCCAAAACTCTGTCGCTAGCATCAAACTTCTTGTAGCTTCCCAACTGGGTGACCGATGGATTAAAAGCCAAGGAATGAAAAAAAGCAAAGGACAAAAGAAAAGTTAAGATGATGCAAGGCAAGATGAAAATAATCTACTGAATGCAGCATCTCACCTTTCGGATCAGATGACTCATAGATCTTATGGATGGAAGACGAGGAGTGGGAGGAGTGGTGAAGACAGGCTACAGAAAGAAGGATATTGAAGCAGTAGGAGGAGGACAGGAGGGAGTCAAATCCACTACCTTGATGCACATATTGTGTTTCAGTAAAAGTTAAAGAGAAGTACAGTAATAATATCCTGTACTGAAGTTTTTGTGTGTATGTGTGTGTGTGTGTGTGTGTGTGTGTGCGCGCGCGCGCACCAGAGAGGAGGGTAGGAAGTGTGACAGGTGAAGTTGTGATTTCCGACAGCTCGTTGGCATCGGCACCTCTGCTGCAAACACATGGCAGCTCCTTGTTATCACCTTACTGCTTTGACTAATTACCATCCTGCAAAAGATTCATATGCAAGAATGCGTGTCAGACAGTTGTTGCCCTCATGCACGAAAACAACACATTAATAATCGCTTGCACGCCGGGGATAAGCTTCCATTGACACATACGTACGTAGAACTGAAAAGGCAAAAGAGGAGCTACATGAGTGGATAGAGCGACAGGTCCACAGACGCGTAAAGAGTTTGTTTGTTGGGTGAACCTGAGGTCTATCTTTGTGATGTTGGCTTAAAAAACAAGGAAATAAGTCGGCAGCGCTCAGTTGAATGTTTTCTTGATAGGTTGCGAGAACCCTGACGTACATTTCTTAATATGAGAAGCGTATGTCAGGGTTCAACTGGATCAACTGGTTGTTTTACATCACTTTAACCTTAGATTACCTGATTGGGGAAAATACATTTTGCACAGAGGAGGAAGCAACTTGACAAATAAGATTTATCTACCAGGAACAGTGATGAGTCTTTGAATCCAGAAACAGGATTTACTGGAACAGGTCCACACCGATGATGGTAAAATAAATGTGTTTCTAGAATTGTAGATCATTCAAAACCCCATTATTATTATAAACCCCAGAATGACAGTCGATTATTTTCTAGCCCTATGTGTTATCATCCTGTCATTACACATTTGGCTCCACCAGCTTTATGTTATCACCACAACATAAATGTTCAGATGTATTTATATGGAAAATATCTGATATTTTTGCATCACAGTGTTTGAATTACTGTATTCTCTTGCCTGCGTCTTCAGAGTTCTGTTGAATCTAGCTGCCTGCAAACAAACTGACAAGCGGACACGGGTGGGGACATAACACCCAATATAACTTTTCACTCCAGCTATTTCCCTTCAGAATTAAACTGAGGTTTTATTGGCCTGATTAATGTCCAGATTCGGTGCTCTCTGGAGTGGATTCATGCCCTCTTGCACTGCGCTCTCCAATCCCCAAGCATGCCAGACATTGTTTCCAAAGGGTTCCCCCTGCTGACATTGCTATGTGTGTGTGTGCATGTGTGTGTTTTCTTTTTCCATGCACTCAGCTCTTGAGGACAGCGTGTCACATGATGAATCATTCCTAGGTGTTGTCGTGACAGTTATAGTTGCCAGGCTGCCGCCAAAGGGCACCATCCTCATTTTAGGTATCCCGCATCGGACGGCGGCCCCTCGCAACCTCTGACCTTTATACAGACACACATGCTCCTCCTATTGGACAGGTGCACCACACATATGTAGCACATGTGTTTATTTGATGAAAGTTTATTCAAGAGAACTTTCCAGGCCAAACCTGAAGTGTTTTTTTTTTCTTCCACCAGCTTCACAAGAAGGTAAAAAAAAAAAAAGCCAGAGAACACATCCTAACTGGATTATCCAGTGCAGCAGAGAGGGAAACTAAAGTTAGAGGTCCCATATCACCTCATGGTGTGTGTGTGTGTGTGTGTGTGTGTGTGTGTGTGTGTGTGTGTGTGTGTGTGTGTGTGTGTGTGTGTGTGTGTGTGTGTGTGTGTAAGCACACGGTTTGTGATGGAAAATTTGAGTCCCGGTCATCATACCACTCATAACAAGTCTGTGAAAACAAACTGTGGTCTACATCCGCCTGGGACGTGTAAACTGTTTGTTACTTCAAGCATTTTGTTCGTCATGTTTGCCTCCTTGTGTTCATTTGTACATGAAGTTCCACACAAAGGCTTTATTCAAAAATAGGAGAAGACATAAACCAGCTGTAAGAGCAGAGGGGAATATTTTCCAAACATGGAGGCAGCCTCTTCTTGAGGACTAGAAGATACTCGGAGGAGTGAAGGTACAGTATCTGGTTGCGTGACCTCAAGACCCCTTTGATAATCAAGAAACAGCTCGACACATGACCCTCAGCTGCAGAGAAACACACGTTAATCAAAAAGCATAACAAACATGTTCTGAGCAGTAAAAACACGGTGCGGCGCCTCTATTTTCACAAAGAAGAACGCTGCAATACAAATCACGACATGCCACAAAATATCTTGGCTGCAGATTTGACCTTTGGGCTCTCAGATGACCCCCACCCCCAACCACATAAACCGTCCATGTTTGGTCAGATGGCGGAGGGTGGGGGGAAACCCTTCTCGTGAGTCACTGGTGTGAAATATCAAAGCTGCTATCTCTGAGACGAGTTGATTGCGGCAGTGGAAACTCCATGATGTCAGAGGCATGCTGGGTATTCATTCTCTTCCCAGACTGCTTTAGACACATTAAGGACGGGAGGCTTCAGCCGGTACCGATGACAGGTGATGTGCTCCAGTAACAAACACTGACCCCGACTGCTTCCACACACCCTGCAGGCTCCAGATAAACCGATCCGAGGCAACACTTTGGTTAAACTTCAGCTTTTTCACATTCCATTCATTTGTTTTTCCATGTGATTGTGTGTGTGCATGCATTTAAAATCCAATAGAACAGTCACTGGCGTCGCACCCGGGGTTTACCCCGTCTCACACCCTAAGTCAGCTGGGATAGGCTCCAGCCACAGCATATAAGACGGTGATAAAATGAATGAATGGATGAATGAACTCTCATTAACAACTTCAAATATGGCCCAGAAGTCCTCAAAATACACTGTTAAGGATAACCACACCCATTTCTTGAAGTGGGCGTGGCTTGAGCTTGCCAGTGCTCCCCTTAAGTTTAAGTGTAGGCAGAGTCAATTCTGGATGAGGTGCAAAGTCTACTATGATGTCACGGTTGGTCTCAAATCTGAAAAGTAAGCTTCACAGGAAGTATCTTCTGATTGGAGGAAACAAACCAGAGACAGGATGCTTTTTACCCTCATGTCTTTTATTCTCAACCATGAATAAGAGTGTTTTCATACTAAAGGACTAGGTGGTTACATTTTGGTGAATGTTTAGTGCTTGGGTTTGTGCTGGTTCATGTATGGCCACGGTGAGAGTCTAGGATTAGGATTAAGATTACATATTGCCTAAACTGATTTGAAGATGCAAATTTGAATTTTTTTTTTAATGCATGCAGATGAAATTGTGATGATTGAGCAGATTTGCGTGCAGCACGTGATGAAGTTGGTCGTGTAATGTGAGAGGAAGTTTGTGTGTGTGTGTGTGTGTGTGTGTGTGTGTGTGTGTGTGTGTGTGTGTGTGTGTGTGTGTGTGTGTGTGTGTGTGTGTGTGTGTGTGTGTGTGTGTGTGTGTGTGTGTGTGCATGGACCATGACGATGATGAGAGCAGACAGTGTCATTCTGGGCCTTGTTTAAACCAATTATCTCCTATTGTCTTCTCTCTAGGTTGTCGGTCGTCAAACTATTAATCAAGCATTATCTTTCATATGATAAGCACTTGATAACATTTACATGCAGTCACAAACACACACACACACACACACACACACGTGCCATTAATTTACTTGTTTAAAAACATATCTGATGACAATGCATGTGACTATCAGGCAAAGAAATCCCACCGACAAATTGCACAAATTTCTACGGGTGGAAATTGGGGTGAAAAAAAATGGAGATGACCAATGGTTTTTTGCCTTTCCTGCCACTTTAAAATGAAAGTGAAAAGCTAGGGCAAAACAAGTGTGAAAACGAGGGAGATGACAGAGAAAAGGAG